>NW_028147440.1:611864-657855 GCF_008360975.1 Lichenostomus cassidix
TCCCCACTGGGGGGGGGGGGGGGGGGGGGGCGGGGGGGGGGGCATGGGCTAACCAGCCTCCCCTCCCCCACCCAGCCCCCCCGCCGCCGCCGTGACGTCATCGCGGCCGCTCTTAAAGGGCCAGCGCCGCTCCCGCCCCTCCCCCACCCCGGCCGGACCGGAGGAGGGGGGGAGGGGAGATTTGGCGGGAAAATTTGGGGAGTTTTGACGTCATAAAAAATGGACCCAAAAATTTGGGGATTTTCGAGCTGAAAATTCTTCCCGAAAATGGAGCCAAATTTGGGGATTTTTCCCCAAAATTTCCCCCCAAAAAAGGAGCCAAATTTGGGGATTTTTCACCCCAAAAATTCCCCAAAAAAGGACCCAAGTTTGGGGATTTTCACCCCAAAAATTCCCCAAAAAGGACCCAAATTTAGGGATTTTTTTCCCCCCAAAAAAAACCCAAAAAGGACCCAAATTTGGGGGATTTTCCCTCAAAAAAGGACCCAAATTTAGGGATTTTTCCCCAAAAATTCCCCCAAAAGGACCCAAATTTGGGGATTTTTCCCCCAAAAGGACCCAAATTTCGGATTTTTCCCCAAAAAACACCCAAATTTAGGGATCTTTCCCCAAAAAGGAACCCAAATTTCCAGAATTTTTTTTCTGGGATTTTTTTCCCCCCGAATTTTGGGATCCCAAACTCTTCCCACCCTAAAAATCCCCCAAATTTTGGGGATCAACCCAAAAAAAGACCCAAATTTTGGGATCTCCTCCTCAAAATCCTCCCCAAAATTCCCCCAAAATTTCCCCAAAATTTCCCAAATTCCCCCAAAATTCCCCAATTTGCCCCAAAATTATGAGACCCCCCAAAATTTTGGGATTTTTCCCCCAAAAAAGGACCCAAATTTGGGGCAAAACCACCCAAAATTTCCCCCAAAAAGTCACTCCGAGATCCCCAAAAATGACCCAAAATTTTGGGGATTTCTCGACCCCAAAATTCCCCAAAAATTTCACCTAAACCACTTCAAAATGACCCCAAATTTTGGGAATCATCTCCCCAAAATCCCCCCCAAAAAATGACCCAAAAATGACCCAAAAATTGCCCAAAAATGACCCAAAATTTTTAGGGCTTCCAACCCAAATTGCCTCGAAATTTCCCCAAAAAAGTCACCCAAACCTCCCAAAAATAACCCAAAAATAACCCAAAAATTGCCCAAAAATAACCCACAAATTACCCAAAACTTACCCAAAATTTACCCAAAATTTACCCCAAAATTACCAAAAAATTACTGAAAAATTGCCCAAAAATAACCCAAAAATAACCCAAAAATGACTCAAAAATTCCCCCAAAATTTACCCCAAAATAACCCAAAAATACCCCAAAATTAACCCAAAAATTGCCCAAAATTACCCAAAATTTACCCAAAACTTACCCAAAAATGACCCCAAAATGACCTCAAAATGACCCCAAAATAACCCAAAAATTACCCAATATTTGCCCAAACTTTACCCAAAAATTACCCAAAAGTTGCCCAAAAATTACCCAAAAATTACCCCAAAAGTTGCCCAAAATTACCCCAAAACGTACCCAAAAAATACCCCAAAATTACCCAAAAATTACCCCAAAATTGCCCAAAAAATACCCAAAAATGACCCAAAAATTCCCCCAAAAATTGCCCCAAAGTGACCCAAAACAACCCAAAAAATAACCCAAAAATACCCCCAAATACCCCAAAATTAGCCCAAAAATTACCCAAAATTTATCCAAAATTTATCCAAAACTTACCCAAAAATTACCCCAAAAATAACCCAAAAATTACCCAAATTTTACCCAAAATTTATGCCAAAATTACCCAAAAATTACCCCAAAAATTACCCCAAAATTACCCAAATTTGCCCAAAAATCCCCCAAAAAATCCCCCAAAATTACCCCAAAAATGACCCAAAAATTACCCAAAAACAACCCAAAAATTACCCCAAAAATAACCCAAAAATTACCCAAATTTTACCCAAAATTTATGCCAAAATTACCCAAAATTTACCCAAAAATTACCCAAAATTTTCCGGAACCTTCCCGAATTTTGGGAACCCCCCAACC
The DNA here is from genome assembly GCF_008360975.1 of Lichenostomus cassidix. NCBI lineage: Eukaryota > Metazoa > Chordata > Aves > Passeriformes > Meliphagidae > Lichenostomus > Lichenostomus cassidix. The sequence goes on from NW_028147440.1 coordinate 613,942, forward strand.
CTCCCAAACCATCCCAAATTTTTGGGAAATTCCCCAAATTTTGGGGTTTCCCAAAAAAAGAAATGAAACTCAAACACCAGCAGGACTTTATTCACTTTATTGAGGAATTTTGGGGAAAATTTGGGGAATTTTGGGGAAAATTTTGGGGAATTTTGGGTGGAAAATTTGGGGATTTTGGGGGGAAATTTTGGGGATTTTGGGGGGAAATTTTGGGGGTTTTGGTTGGAAATTTTGGGGAAATTTTGGGAGAAATTTGGGGAATTTTTGGGGTTTTTCAGCTCATCCCGGAGGAGTCAAAGCTGAGGGAGGAAAAAACCCCAAAATTTGGGGGAAAATCCTAAATTTTTGGGGAAATTCATAATTTTTGGGGAAAATCCTAAATTTTTTTTGAAAATCCCAAAATTTTCTGTAGAAATCCCAAATATTTTGGGGAAAATCCTAAATTTTTGGGTGGAAATCCTAAATTTTTGGGGGAAATCCTAAATTTTTGGAGAGAAAAATCCTAAATTTGGGTGGAAATCCTAAATTTCTTGGGAGGAAATCCCAAATTTTTTTGGGAAATCCCAAATTTTTTTTGGAAATCCTAAATTTTTTGGGAAAATCCTAAATTTTTTTGGAAAATCCTAAATTTTGGGTGGAAAATCCCAACTTTTTTTGGGAAAATCCTAAATTTTTTGGGGAAAATCCTAATTTTTTGGGGGAAATCATCAAAATTTGGGGAAAAATAATCAAAATTTGGGAAAAATAATCAAAATTTGGGGTAAAACAATCAAAATTTGGGGAAAATCATCAAGATTTGGGAGATAAACTCAAAATTTGGGAGAAAAAACCCCCAAAATTTGGGGGAAAAGAATCAAAATTCGGGAAAAATAATCAAAATTCGGGGGAAAAATCCCAAAATTTGGGGAGAAAAACTCCAAAAAATTGGGATTTTTTGGGGGTTTTGGGGTCAAATCGAGGTTTGAGATTCCCAAATTTTTTTTGGAAATTCCCAAATTTTTTGGGAATTTTTAAGGGGAAATTCCCGGATCAAACCATTCCAAAAATGGGGGAAAACCTCCAAATTGGGGTGAAAAATTGGAAATAAATCGGATTTTTTGGGGGTTTTTGGGGTCAAATCGAGACTTGAGATTCCCAAATTTTTTTGGGGAAATTCCCAAATTTTTTGGGAATTTTTAAGGGGAAATCCCAGGATCAAACCATTCCAAAAATGGGGGGAAAAACCTCAAAATTGAAGTGAAAAATGGAATTTTTTTGGGATTTTTTGGGGGTTTTTGGGGTCAAATCGATGCCTGGCGATCCCAAATTTTTCGGGGAAATTCCCAAATTTTTTTTGAATTTTTAAAGGGAAATCCCAGGATCAAACCATTCCAAAAATGGGGGGAAAAACTGAAAAATGGGACAGAAAACTCAAAAAAAATCGGATTTTTTGGGGGTTTTTGGGGTCAAATCTTAGTCAAAACATCCCAAATTTTTTTGGGAATTCCCAAATTTTTTGGGGTCACACGAGAGACCCCGAGGGCTGAGGAAAGTCGGGATTGATGAAGCTGAACCTGAAATTGGGGTGGAAAACTTCAAATAAATCAGATTTTTTGGGGGTTTTTGGGGTCAAATCGATGCCTGGCGATCCCAAATTTTTTTGGGAAATTCCCAAATTTTTTTGGGAAATTCCCAAATTTTTTGGGATTTAATAGGAGAAATTCCCGGATCAAACCATTCCAAAACCGGGGGTGGAAACTGAAAAATGGGGCAGAAAACTCAAAAAAAATCTGATTTTTTGGGGTTTTTTGGGGTCAAATCTTAGTCAAAACGTCCCAAATTTTTTTGGGGAAATTCCCAAATTTTTTGGGATTAATCAGGAGAAATCCCAGGATCAAACCATTCCAAAAATGGGGGGAAACCCTCCAAATTGGGGTGAAAAATTGGAAATAAATCGGATTTTTTGGGGGTTTTTGGGGTCAAATCGATGCCTGGCGATCCCAAATTTTTTTTGGGAGTTCCCAAATTTTTGGGGTCACACGAGGGACCCCGAGGACTGAGGAAAATCGGGGTTGATGAAGCTAAACCCCTCGAACTCAGCCTGGTCCAGCCCGGCCAGGACCAGAGCATCCGGTGGGGTGAGAGCTGGAGGAGCTCGAGTGAAGAATTTGTCAAAATTCTCTCCGTTCCGACCACACTTTGGGGGGAAAAACGGGGAGTTTGGGAAAATCGGGGATGGGGGGATGGAAAAATGGGGGAAATTGGGGGAAAATGGGGAAAATGGGAAAATTGGGGGAAATGGGAGAAAAATGGGAAAATGGGGAGAAATGGGGAAAAGGAAGAAGAAAATGGGGGAAAAATGGGAAATGGGGAAAAATGGGGGAAAATGGGGAAAAATAGGAAAATTGGGGAGAAAAGGGAAGAAAAGGGAAGGAAAAAGGAGAAAAATGGGGAAAATTGGGGGAAAATGGGAAAAAGTGGGAAAAAGTGGGAAAATGGGGAAAATTGGGGAAAATGGGGAAAAATGGGAGAAAAATGGGGAAAATTGGGGAAAATTGGGGGAAAAATGGGGAAGAAAAAATGGGAAAAAATGGGAAAAATTGGGGAAAAATGGGGAAAAATGGGAGAAAAATGGGGAAAAAGAAAGAAGGAAAAATGGGGGAAAATGGGGAAAAAGGAGAAAAAATGGGAAAAATGGGAAAAAAAGGGGAAAAAATGGGAAAAATGGGAAAAAAAGGGGAAAAATGGGAAAAATGGGGAGAAATGGGGAAAAGGAAGAAGAAAAAATGGGGGAAATGGGGGAATTGGGGGAAAAGGGAAGAAAAAGGGAAGGAAAAAGGAGAAAAATTGGGGAAAAATGGGGGAAAAATGGGGAAGAAAAAATGGGAAAAATGGGAAAAAATGGGGAAATTGGGGAAAATGGGGAAATTGGGGAAAATTGGGGAAAAATGGGGAAAATGGGAAAATTAGGGGAAAATGGGGAAAATTGGGGGAAAAAAGGGGAAAATTGGGGGGAAAAGGGAAGAAAAAGGGAAGGAAAAAGGAGAAAAAATGGGGAAAAATTGGGGGAAAAATGGGGAAGAAAAAATGGGAAAAATGGGGGAAATTGGGAGAAAAATGGGGAAATTGGGGGAAAAAATAGGAAAATTGGGAGAAAAATGGGGAAAAATGGGGAAAAATGGGGAAATTGGGGGAAAAAACAGGAAAATTGGGAGAAAAATGGGGAAAAATGGGGAAATTGGGGGAAAAGGGAAGAAAAAGGAAAGGAAAAAGGAGAAAAAATGGGGGGAAATTGGGGGAAAAATGGGAAAAAATGGGGAAATTGGGAAAATTGGGAAAATTGGGAAAAAAATGGGGAAAAATGGGGAAAAATGGGGAAGAAAAAATGGGAAAAATGGGAGAAAAATAGGAAAAGTGGGGAAAATGGGGAAAAAAGGGGAAGAAAAAGTGGAAAAAATGGGGGAAAAATGGGGGAAAATGGGGAAAAAGGAGAGAAAAAGGGAAGAAAAATGGGAAAAATGGGGAGAAAATGGGGAAATTGAAGAAATTGGGGAAATTGGGAAAAATGGGGAAGAAAAAATGGGGAAAATGGGGAAAAATGGGGAATTTGGGAAAATGGGAAAATTGGGGAAAAGGAAGAAGAAAAAATGGGGAAAATGGGGAAAATGCGAAGAAAAATGGGAAAAATGGGAAAAATGTGTGAAAATTGGGGGAAATGGGGAAGAAAAATGGGAAAATGGGGAAAAAATGGGGAAAAATGGGGGAAAAAGGGGAGAAAAAGGGAAGAAAAAGTGGGGAAAAATGGGAAAAATGGGGAAATTGGGAAAAATGGGAAAAATGGGGAGAAATGGGGAGAAAAATGGGGGGAAAAAGAGAAGAAGAAAAGGAAGGAAAAAGGAGAAAAAATGGGGAAAATGGGAAGAAAAAGTGGAAAAAATGGGGGAAAATGGGGAAATGGGAAAAAAGGGGAAAAGGGGAAAATGGGGAAGAAAAAAAGGGAAAAAAAGGGGAAAAAATGGGGAGAAAAAGGGAAGAAAAAAGGAGGGAAAATAAAGTAAAAAACGGGGAAAAGGAGAAAAAGAGAAAAAATTGGGGAAAAGGGGAAGGAAAAGGGAAAAATGGGGAAATGGGGGAAAATGGAGAGAAGAAATAAAAAAGGAAAAAAGGGGGAAGAAGATAAAAAAGAGGAAAAAGGGGGAAGGAAAAGGGAAAAAAAAAAGGGGAGAAAAGGGAAAAAAAAAGGGGAGAAAAGGAGAAAAAGGAAAAAAATGCGAAAAATGGAGAAAAAGGAAAAAAAGAGCAAAAAAGCCAAAAGGGAATAAAAAAGGGAAAAAGGGGAAAAAGGGAAGAAAAAGGGAAGAAAAAAGGGAAAAGAAAAAGAAAAAGGAAAAAGGAAAAAGGGAAGAAAAAAAGGGGAAAAAGGAAGAAAAAGGGAAAAAAGGAAGAAAAAGAAAAATGGGAGGAAAAAAGGGGAAAAAAGGAAGAAAAAGGGAAAAAAGGAGGGAAAAAGGAATAAAAAAGGAAAAAGGGAGAAGGGAATGGAAAAGGAAATAAAAGGGAAAAAAGGAAAAAAAGGGGAAAAAAGGGGAAAAAAAGAGGAAGAGAAAGCAAAGAAAAAAGGAAAAAAAGGAATAAAAATTTTAAAATTAATAAAAATAATAAAAATAATAATAAAATTTTTAAAAATTAAAAAAAAGGAAAAAGGGGAAGAAAAAAGGAAAAAGAAAAAAGGGAAAAAAGAAAGAAGGAAAAAGAAGAAAAATCCCAAAATCCCCAAAAGAACAAATTCCTCTGAAATCCCCAAATTTTCCCCCCCAAAAACCCGAATTCCAACAAACCCAATCCCCAAAATTCCCCAAAAATCCCCACCCAAAACCCAAATTTCCCCCAAAAAACCCCCAAAATTTCCCCCAAAAAACCCCCAAAATTTCCCCCCAAAAAACCCCAAATTCCCCCAAAAAACCCAAATTTTTGCCCCAAAAAAACCCAAAACAGACAAACACAGAGAGAGAGAAAATGTGGGGTCAGAGGGAGAACCCCGAAAATTGGGGATTTTGGGGGAAATTTGGGGATTTTGGGGGAAATTTGGGGATTTTGGGGGAAAATTTGGGGATTTTGGGGGAAATTTGGGGGAATTTTGGGGGTTTGGGGAGGAAAAATTGGGGGAATTTTGGGGGAAAGTTTTGGGAATTTTTTGGATTTTTTGGGGATTTTAGGGACTTTTTTGGGAATTTTTTTGGACCTTTTTAGGGAATTTTTGGGATTTTAGGAAATTTTGGGGGGAATTTTTTGGGGAAGTTTTGGAGAAGTTTTGGAGCATTTTGGGGATTTTAGGGAATTTTTTGGGGGAATTTTTGTGGGAAATTTTGGGGGAATTTAGGGACTTTTTTTGGGAAATTTTTGGGAATTTTTTGGTATTTTAGGGAATTTTTTGGGAATTTTTCTCAGAAATATTGGGGAGTTTTTGGGGAATTTTTGGGGAATTTTGGGGGATTTTAGAGAATTTTTTGGGAAATTTTTGGAAAATATTGGAAAATTTTTTGGGAATTTTGGGGGATTTTAGGGACTTTTTGGGGGAATTTTTGGGGGAAATTTTGGGGATTTTTTGGGGAATTTTGGGGGATTTTAGGGGAATTTTTTGGGGAATTTTTGGGGGAAATTTTGGGGAATTTTGGGGGAATTTTGGGGGATTTTTGGGAATTTTTTTGGGAAATTTTTGGAAAATATTGGGGAATTTTGGGAATTTTGGGGATTTTAGGGACTTTTGGGGAATTTTGGGGAAATTTTGGGGATTTTTTGGGGAATTTTGGGGGATTTTAGGGAATTTTTTGGGGAATTTTTTGGAAAATATTGGGGAATTTTTTGGGAATTTTGGGGGAGTTTAGGGACTTTTTTTGGGAAATTTTTTGGGAAATTTTTGGGAATTTTTGGGTATTTTAGGGAATTTTTGGGGGAATTTTTCTCAGAAATATTGGGGAATTTTTGGGGAATTTTGGGGGATTTTAGAGAATTTTTTGGGAATTTTTTGGAAAATATTGGGGAATTTTTTGGGAATTTTGGGGGAGTTTAGGGACTTTTGGAGGAATTTTTGGGGAAATTTTGGGGATTTTTTTTGGAATTTTGGGAATTTTAGGGACTTTTGGGGAATTTTTCTGGGAAATTTTGGGGATTTTTTTGGGAATTTTGGGGGATTTTAGGGAATTTTTTTGGGAAATTTTTGGAAAATATTGGGAAATTTTGGGAATTTTGGGGGAGTTTAGGGACTTTTGGGAGAAATTTAGGGATTTTTGGGGGATTTTGGGGGATTTTAGGGAATTTTGGGAATTTTTTAGGGAAATTTTGGGGGATTTTAGGGACTTTTTTTGGATTTTTCTGGGAAATTTTAGGAATTTTTGGGGATTTTGGGGATTTTAGAAATTTTTTGGGAAATTTTGAAAATATTGGAAAATTTTTGGGGTATGGGGGATTTTAGGGACTTTTGGGGGAATTTTGGGGAAATTTTGGGAATTTTTGGGGAATTTTGGGGATTTTAGGGATTTTGGGGATTTGGGAAATTTTGGGGAATTTTGGGGGAATTTTGGGGGATTTTAGGGAATTTTGGGAAATTTTGGAAAATATTGGGAATTTTGGGAATTTTGGGGAGTTTAGGGACTTTTTGGGGGGAATTTGGGAAATTTAGGGGATTTTTTGGGATTTTTTAGGGAATTTTTTGGGAATTTTTGGGGAAATTTTTGGGAAATTTTGGGGAATTTTGGGGGATTTTAGGGACTTTTTTGGATTTTTCTGGGAAATTTTAGGGAATTTTGGGAATTTTGGGGATTTTTTTGGGGAGTTTAGGGACTTTTTGGGAGAAATTTAGGGGATTTTTGGGGGGGATTTTGGGGGATTTTAGGGAATTTTTTTGGGAATTTTTTTGGGAAATTTTTTTGGAAATTTTGGGGAATTTTGGGGGAATTTTTGGGATTTTAAGGAATTTTTTGGGGAATTTTTCTGGGAAATTTTGGGGACATTTTGGGACATTTTTGGGGATATTTTTGGGACATTTTTTGGGAATTTTTAAAAATTTTCGGGGATTTTTTGGGGAATTTTTGGGGAATTTTTGGGGATATTTTGGGACATTTTTGGGGACATTTTGGGGATATTTTTGGGGATTTTTTTTTAATTTTTGGGGTTATTTTTGGGGAAATTTTTGGGGAATTTTTAGGGAATTTTTGGGACATTTTTAGGGAATTTTTGGGACTTTTTTGGGGTCATTTTGGGGCCATTTTGGGATATTTTTGTGGACTAATTTAGCATTTCAAGGGCAATTTTGGGGTTTTTTTGGGGCAAATCTTTGGGATTTTTTTGGGAATTTTTCAGCCAATTTTTTTGGGATTTTTGGGGATATTTTGGGACATTTTTGGGGATATTTTTGGATATTTTTGGGGATATTTTTGGATATTTTTGGGGACATTTTGGGACATTTTTGGGGGTATTTTGGGGACATTTTTTAGCATTTCAAGGCAAATTTTGGGGTTTTTTGGGGCAAATCTTTGGGAATTTTTTTGGGAATTTTTCAGCCAATTTTTTTTAAATTTTGGGGGTATTTTTTGGGGACATTTTGGAACATTTTTTGGGATATTTTTGGATATTTTTGGGGAATATTTTGCGATGTTTTTGGGGAATTTTTGGGGAAATTTTGGGGACATTTTGGGCCATTTTTGGGGACATTTTTAGGGAAGTTTTGGGACATTTTTGGGGATATTTTGGGGTATTTTTGGGGATATTTTGGGACATTTTGGGGTATTTTGGGGAATTTTTTGGCATTTCAAGGTCGATTTTGGGATTTTTTTTGGGAAATCTTTGGGAATTTTTTGGGGAATTTTTGGGGACATTTTGGGATATTTTTGGGGATATTTTTTGGATATTTTTGGAGATATTTTTGGGGATATTTTGGGACATTTTTGGGGAGACTTTGGGGATGTTTTTGGGGACATTTTGGGACATTTTTGGGGATATTTTGGCACATTTTGGGGATATTTTGGGGAACTTTTTTTAAACCTTTGGGGTTAATTTTGGGGATATTTTGGGCAATTTTTTTTTAAATTTCGGGGGAATTTTTAGGGAATTTTGGGGGAATTTTTGGGGAATATTTTGGGGATATTTTTGGGGACATTTTGGGGGTATTTTTGGGGTATTTTTGGGACATTTTTGGGGAATTTTTGGGGACATTTTGGGATCTTTTTGGGGATTTTTTTTAATATTCTGGGGGAATTTTTAGGTAATTTTTGGGGGAATTTTTAGGGAATTTTGGGGGAATTTTTTGGGAATTTTTGAGGACATTTTTAGGGAATTTTTGGGCCATTTTTGGGACTCTCACCGGGCGGGGGGTGAAGGGAGGAGGAACCTCCAGTCGCTCCAGTCGCTCCCAGTCGGTTCGGCGGAAGAAAGGATGACCTTTGACCTCCTGCTCCCCTCCAGCTCCCGAGCCAAGCCTCTTCCCAGGGTGTTTGGTCAGGAACTGGGGAGGAAAATTCCCGAAATTACCGAAATCCCAAAAAAAACCCCAAAAAAATCCGAGCGGAAATGGAGAAATTATAAAAAAAATCGGAAAAAAATTCCCAAATTTGTCCCCAAAATGGCTGAAATTTGACCCAAAAATGACTCAAAGGTGCTTCGTAAGGAATGGAGGAGGAAAATTCCCAAAATTCCCGAAATCCCAAAAAAAATCCCGAAAAATTCTGAGTGGAAATGGAGAAATTAGGAGGAAAAAAAGTGGGGAAAAATGCAAATTTTGTCTCCAATTTGCCCCAAAAATGGCTGAAATTCGACCCAAAAATGGTCCAAAGCACTTCTTGGAGTCATTCGTAAGGAATTTGGGGAGGAAAATTCCAGAAATTCCCGAAATCCCAAAAAAAACCCCAAAAAAATCCAATTAGAAATGGAGAAATTATGAGGAAAAAATGCGAAATTTGTCTCAAATTTGCCCCAAAAATGGCTGAAATTTCACCCAAAAATGGTCCAAAAATTCCTCCAGGTGCTTCATCAGGAACTGGGGAGGAAAATTCCCGAAATTACCGAAATCCCAAAAAAAACCCCAAAAAAATCCGAGTGGAAATGGAGAAATGATGAGGAAAAAATGCGAAATTTGTCTCAAATTCGCCCCAAAAATGGCTGAAATTTCACCCAAAAATGGTCCAAAAATTCCCCCAGGTGCTTCATCAGGAACTGGGGAGGAAAAGATCCCGAAATTCCCGAAATCCCAAAAAAAACCCCAAAAAAATCCGAGTGGAAATGGAGAAATTATGAGGAAAAAATGCGAAATTTGTCTCAAATTCGCCCCAAAAATGGCTGAAATTTGCCCTAAAAATTCCGCCAGGTACTTTGTCAGGAACTGGGGAAGAAAAGATCCCAAAATTACCGAAATCCCAAAAAAACCCCAAAAAAATCGGAGCAGAAATGGAGAAATTAGAAGGAAAAATGTGAAATTTGTCTCAAATTCGCCCCAAAAAAAGCCGAAATTTGACCCAAAATTGACTCAAAGGTGCTTCATCAGGAACTGGGGAGGAAAATTCCAGAAATTACCGAAATCCCAAAAAAAACCCCAAAAAAATCCGAGCGGAAATGGAGAAATTAGGAGGAAAAAAAGTGAAATTTGCCTCAAATTCGCCCCAAAAATGGCTGAAATTTCACCCAAAAATGGTCCAAAATTTCCTCCAGGTGCTTCATCAGGAACTGAGGAGGAAAATTCCCAAAATTACCGAAATCCCAAAAAAAACCCCAAAAAAATCCGAGCGGAAATGGAGAAATTATGAGGAAAAAATGTGAAATTTGTCTCGAATTCGCCCCAAAAATGGCCAAAATTTGATCGAAAAATGACTCAAAGGTGTTTGGTCAGGAACTGGGGAGGAAAATTCCAGAAATTACCGAAATCCCAAAAAAAACCCCAAAAAAATTGGAGCGGAAATGGAGAAATTAGGAGGAAAAAATGCGAAATTTGTCTCAAATTCGCCCCAAAAATGGCTGAAATTTCACCCAAAAATGGTCCAAAAATTCCTCCAGGTGCTTCATCAGGAACTGGGGAGGAAAAGATCCCAAAATTACCGAAATCCCAAAAAAAACCCCAAAAAAATCGGAGCGGAAATGGAGAAATTATGAGGAAAAATGTGAAATTTGTCTCAAATTTGCCCCAAAAATGGTCCAAAAGTGGCCAAAATTCAACCCGAAAATTCCCCCAGGGTGTTTGGTCAGGAACTGAGGAGGAAAAGATCCCAAAATTACCGAAATTCCAAAAAAAAACCCCAAAAAAATCGGAGCGGAAATGGAGAAATTATGAGGAAAAAATGCGAAATTTGTCTCGAATTTGCCCCAAAAATGGTCCAAAAATAGCCAAAATTTGACCCAAAATTGACTCAAAGGTGTTTCATCAGGAACTGAGGAGGAAAATTCCCGAAATGCCCAAAATCCCAAAAAAACCTCCAAAAAAATCCAAGTGGAAATGGAGAAATTAGGAGGAAAAATGTGAAATTTGTCTTGAATTTGCCCCAAAAATGGCCAAAATTGGACCCAAAAATGGTCAAAAAATACCCCCAGGTGCTTCATCAGGAACTGGGGAGGAAAAGATCCCAAAATTCCCGAAATCCCAAAAAAAACCCCAAAAAAATCCGAGTGGAAATGGAGAAATTAGGAGGAAAAAATGCGAAATTTGTCTCCAATTTGCCCCCAAAAAAGGCCAAAATTTGATCGAAAAATGACTCAAAGGTGTTTGGTCAGGAACTGAGGAGGAAAATTCCAGAAATTCCCAGAATTCCAAAAAAAAACTCCAAAAAATTTGAGCAGAAATGGAGAAATTATGAGGAAAAATGTGAAATTTGTCTCGAATTTGCCCCAAAAATGATCCAAAAATAGCTGAAATGTGACCCAAAAATGACTCAAAGGTGCTTTGTAAGGAATGGAGGATGAAAATTCCCAAAATTCCTGAATTCCCAAAAAAAACCCAAAAAAAATCCAAGTGGAAATGTAGAAATTAGAAGGAAAAAATGCAAAATTTGTCTCAAATTCGACCCCAGAATGGCTGAAATTTGACCCAAAAATGACTCAAAGGTGCTTCATCAGGAACTGTGGAGGAAAATTCCAGAAATGCCCAAAATCCCAAAAAAAAACCCCAAAAAAATCCGAGTGGAAATGGAGAAATTAGAAGGAAAAATGTCTGTGAGAAGAAAAGCTAAAAAAATCCTAAAAATTAGGGAAAAAATGAGAAAAAAAGTGAGAAAAAAATCAGGAAAATCAGGAAAAAAATCAGGAAAAAATCGGAAATCTGGAAAAAATCAGGGAGAAATTAGGAAAAAATAATTTTAAAATCCCGGAAAAGTCAGAAAAAAATCAGAAAAAATTCAGAAAAAATCAGAAAAAATCAGGAAAAATCAGAAAAAAATCAGAAAAAATTCAGAAAAAATCAGGAAAAATCGGGAAAAATCAGAAAAAAATAATTGGAAAAAATCAGGAAAAAATCAGAAAAAAAATCAGTAAAAATCAGCAAAAATCAGAAAAAAATCAGAATAAAAAAGAAGAAAAAAAATCAGAAAAAATGAGAAAAAATGAGAAAAGAATCGGAAAAAAAAAATTAAAAAGTTCATTTAAAAATCAGAAAATTCAGAAAAATAATGAAAAAATTCGGAAACGGAAAAATTCAGATAAAATCAGGAAAAAAATCAGAAAAAAAAATCGGGAAAATCAGGAAAAAAATCAGGAAAAAAATCAGAAAAAAAAATCGGGAAAAATGAGGAAAAAAAATCAGAAAAAAACAGAAAAAAAACCAGGAAAAAAATGAAGGAAAAAAATGAGAAAAAATCAGAAAAAAAGAGAAAAAAATCAGAAAAAAATCTGAAAAAAATCCGAAAAAAATCAGAAAAAAATCTGAAAAAATCCGAAAAATCTGAAAAAATAAAAAAAAATTGGAAAATTCAGAAGAAATCAGGAAAAAATCAGAAAAAAATTGGGAAAAATGAGGAAAAAATTTTTTAAAAAATCAGAAAAAAAAATCAGAAAAAATATCAGAAAAAAAACCCCAGAAAAAAGTCAGAAAAAAATCAGAAAAAACCCTCCCAGAAAACAATGGGAAAAAAGCAGGAAAAATCAGGAAAAATCAGAAAAAAATCCGAAAACCCCCCCAAAAAAAAAAAATCCGAAAAAAATCGGAAAAAAATCGGAAAAAAATCAGAAAAAAATCAGAAAAAAATCAGAAAAAAATTGGAAAAATTCAGAAAAAAATCCAAAAAAATCTGAAAAAAATCCAAAAAAAATCAGAAAAAACCAGAAAAAATTGGGAATTTCCGTGGGATTTGGGGAATTTGGGGAATTTGGGGATATTTTGGGGATTTTTTGGGATTCCTCACCCCTTTGCAGATGGCCACAGCCTCTCGGGACAGAGCTTTGGGATAAGTGACAGTTTGCTCCAGGATGGATTGGAAAAGTTCATCTTCGTCCTCCCCGTCGAAGGGCGGCTGGGAAAGAACCAAAATCAACCCAAAATTAGCCCAAAATTAGCCCAAAAATCACCCAAAAAGTAGAGAGAAATTAGCCCAAAATTAGCCCAAAATTAGCCTGAAATTAGCCCAAAAATTAGAATTAAATTAGCCCAAAATTAGCCCAAAAATTAGAATAAAATTAGCCCAAAAATTAGAATTAAATTAGCCCAAAAATTAGAATTAAATTAGCCCAAAATTAGAGCAAAATTAGAATTAAATTAGCCTAAAAATTAGAATTAAATTAGCCCAAAATTAGAGAAAAATTAGCCCAAAAATTAGAATTAAATTAGCCCAAAATTAGCCCAAAAATTAGCCTGAAATTAGCCCAAAAATTAGAATTAAATTAGCCAAAAATTAGAGAAAAATTAGCCCAAAAATTAGAATTAAATTACCCCAAAATTAGAGCAAAATTAGCCCAAAATTAGCCCAAAAATTTGAGTGAAATTAGCCCAAAAATTAGAGGGAAATCACCCAAAATTAGCCCAAAATTAGACTGAAATTAGCCCAAATTATCCCAAAAGTTAGAGTGAAATTAGCCCAAAAATTAGAGCGAAATTAGCCAAAATTAGCCCAAAATTAGCACAAAAATTAGAATTAAATTAGCCCAAAAATCAGAGCAACATTAGCAGAAATTAACCCAAAATTAGCCCAAAATGAGCCCAAAAATTAGAATTAAATTAGCCCAAAATTAGCCCAAAAAACTAGAGAGAAATTAGCCCAAAATTAGAGCAAAATTAGCCCAAAATTAGCCCAAAATGACCCCAAAATGATCCCCAAAAATCCAAAATAATTCCAAAAAAAATTCCCAAAAAATCCCCAAAACTTCCCCAAAATCCCCCAAAAATCCCCAAAATTCTCCCAAAAATCCCTAAAATGCCCCAAAAATTCCCCCAAAATCCCCAAAAATTCCCCCAAATTCCCTCAAAATTCCCCAAAGTTCCAAAAACATTCCCAAAATTCACAAAAAATTCCCTGAAATTCCCCAAAAAATTCTCCAGAAAATCCCAAAAATTCCCCAAAATTCCCCCAAATTAAAAAAAATCCCCAAAAATTAAAAAAAAAATCCCCAAAAATCCCCAAAATTTCCCAAAAATACCCAAAATCCCCCAGAATTCCCCCAAAATTCTCCCAAAAATCCCAAAAATTCCCCAAAATTCCCCAAAACTTCCCCAAAATCCCCAAAATCCCCCAAATTCTCCCAAAAACCCCAAAATCTACCAAAAATCCCCCCAAAAAAATTCTCCTAAAATCCCCAAAAATTCTCCCAAAAATTCCCCAAAAATTCCCCCAAATTCCCTCAAAATTCCCCAAAATTCAAAAAAAATTCCAAAAAAATTCACAAAAAATTCCCCAAAAGTCTCCCAAAAATTAAAAAAAATCCCCAAAAATTCCCCAAAAATCCCCAAAATTCCCAAAAATCCCCCAAAAAATCCCCAAAAATTCCCCAAAAATCCCCAAAATTCTCCCAAAAATCCCCCAAAATTCCCCAAAATTCTCCCAAAAATTCCCCAAAAATTCCCCAAAATTCTCCCAAAAATTCCCCCAAATTCCCTCAAAATTCCCCAAAATTCAAAAAAAATTCCAAAAAAATTCACAAAAAATTCCCCAAAAGTCTCCCAAAAATTAAAAAACATCCCCAAAAATTCCCAAAAAAATCCCCAAAATCCCCAAAAATTCCCTAAAATTCCCAAAAATTCCCCAAAATCCCCCAAAATTCCCCAAAATTCCCCAAAAATCCCCAAAATTCACCCAAAATTCCCCAAAAATCCCCAAATTCCCCAAAAATTCCCAAAAAATTCCCCAAAAATTCCCCAAAAATTCCCCAAAATTCCCAAAATTCCCCAAAATTCCCCCAAAAATCCCCAAAATTCCCCAAAACTTCCACCCAAATTCCCCCAAAATTCCCCAAAATTCTCCCAAAAATTCCCAAAAATTCCCCAAAAATTCCCCAAAATTCCCCAAAAAATCCCCAAAAATCCCCAAAAATCCCCAAAAAATTTCCCAAAATCCCCAAAAATCCCCAAAAATCCCCAAAATTCCCCAAAAATTCCCAAAATTCCCCAAAAATTCCTCACCTGCCCCGCCAGCATCTCGTAGAGCAGAACTCCAAAGGACCACCAATCCACGGATTTCCCATAGGGTTGGTAAGCGATGATCTGGGAAAAAATTCCCAAAATTTACCCCAAAATTCCCAAAATTCCCGAAAAATTTGGAATTTCCAAAAAAAATCCCGGAAAAAAAGGCAAAAAATTGAGTTAAAATTGGATTTTTTTGGGTTTTTTCGGGATTTTGGGAGTTGGGATTCCTGGAAATTCACCTGGAATTTTCAGGATCCCAAAATTTACCCCAAAATTCCCAAAATTCCTGAAAAATTTGGAAATCCCAAAAAAATCCCCAAAATAATCCCAGAAAAAAAGCTAAAAATTCACATTAAAATTGGATTTTTTGGGTTTTTTTCTGGGATTTTGGGAGTTGGGATTCCTGGAAATCATCCTGGAATTTTCAGGATCCCAAAATTTACCCCAAAATTCCCGAAATTCCTGAAAAATTTGGAAATTCCCCCAAAAAATCCCAAGAAAAAGCAAAAAATGGAGGAAAAATTGGTTAAAAATTGGATTTTTTGGGTTTTTTTCTGGGATTTTGGGAGTTGGGATTCCTGGAAATTCACCTGGAATTTTCAGAATCCCAAAATTTACCCCAAAATTCCCAAAATTCCTGAAAAATTTGGGAAATTCCCCCAAAAAATCCTGGAAAAAAAGCGAAAAATGGAGGAAAAATTGGTTAAAAATTGGATTTTTTGGGGTTTTTTTCCGGGATTTTGGGAGTTGAGATTCCTGAAAATCATCCTGGAATTCCCAAAAATTCCCAAAATTCCCAAAATTCCCAAAAAATTTGGAAATCCCAAAAAAATCCCCAAAATAATCCCAGAAAAAAAGGCAAAAAATTGAGTTAAAATTGGATTTTTGGGATTTTTTCTGGGATTTTGGGAGTTGGGATTCCTGAAAATCATCCTGGAATTCTCAGGATCCCAAAATTTACCCCAAAATTCCCAAAATTCCTGAAAAATTTGGAAATGCCAAAAAAAAATCCCGGAAAAAAAGGGGAAAAAATAGTTTTCTCCTGGAACTTTTTCTCCCCTTCCCCTCCAGAATTTTGGGAATTTTGGGAATTTTGGGAATTTTGGGAATTTTGGGAATTTTGGGAATTCCAGGATTTCCCAATTCCCACCTTGTCCCCAAAATTCCCAAAAAACCACCAAAAAAATCCAAAAAAATTCCATTTTTCCCCATTTTTTCCCCAAATTTCCACCATTTTCTCCCGGAATTTTTCCCTTTTCCCCCTAAAAATTCCGGGAATTTTGGGATTTTTGGGAATTCCGGGATTTCCTAATTTCCAGCTCCCCAAAATTCCCAAAATTCCCAAAAAACCACCAAAAAACACCCAAAAAATCCCAAAAAATTCCATTTTTCCCCCTTTTTTCCCCAAATTTCCACCATTTTCTCCCAGAATTTTTGCCTTTTCCCCCCAGAATTCCAGGAATTTCAGGATTTTTGGGAATTCCCAACTCCCATCTCCCCGAAATTCCCAAAATTCCCAAAAACCACCCAAAAAATCCCAAATTTTCTCTTTTTTTTTTTTTTTAATTTTTTCCCCAAATTTCCATTGTTTTCTCCCGGAATTTCTCCCTTTTCCCCTCCAGAATTTTGGGAATTTTGGGATTTTTGGGAATTCTAGTATTTCCCAATTCCCACCTCTCCAAAATTCCCCAAAAAACCACCAAAAAACACCCAAAAAAAGCCCAAAAAATCCATTTTCCCCCCAAATTTCATCCTTTTTCTCCCGGAATTTTTCCCTTTTCCCCCAAAAAATTTTGGGAATTTTGGGGAATTTGGGGATTTTTGGGAATTCCCAACTTCCATCTTCCCAAAATCCCCAAAAAAACCACCAAAAAACCCAAAAAATTCCACTTTTTTTGTCGTTTTTCCCCCAAATTTCCACCGTTTTCTCCCGGAATTTTTCCCTTTCCCCCCTAAAAATTCCGGGAATTTTGGGAATTTGGGGAATTCCGGGATTTCCCAATTCCCACCTCTCCAAAATTCCCCAAAAAACCACCAAAAAACACCCAAAAAAAGCCCAAAAAATCCATTTTTTCCCCAAATTTCATCCTTTTTCTCCCGGAATTTTTCCCTTTTCCCCCAAAAAATTCTGGGAATTTTGGGGAATTTGGGGATTTTTGGGAATTCCCAACTTCCATCTTCCCAAAATCCCCAAAAAAACCACCAAAAAACCCAAAAAATTCCACTTTTTTTGTTGTTTTTTCCCCAAATTTCAACCATTTTCTCCCGGAATTTTTCCCTTTTCCCCCAAAAAATTCCAGGAATTTTGGGATTTTTGGGAATTCCGGGATTTCCTAATTTCCAACTCCCCAAAATCCCCAAAAACCACCAAAAAATGCTCAAAAAACCCCAAAAAATCCAAAAAAATCAGTTTTTTCCCCAAATTTCCACCTTTTTCTCCCGGAATTTTTTCCCCTTTCCTCCAGAATTCCAGGAATTTCGGGATTTTTGGGAATTTCTAATTCCCACCTCATCAAAATCCCCAAAATTAAAAAAAAAAAGCCAAAAAACACTCAAAAAATAAAAAAAAAATCCATTTTTCCCCTTTTTTCCCCAAATTTCCACCGTTTTCTCCTGGAATTTTTTCCTCTCACCCCAAAAATTTTGGGAATTTCAGGAATTTCGGGAATTTCGGGAATTCCAGGATTTCCCAATTCCCACCTCTCCAAAATTCCCCAAAAACCACCAAAAACCACCCAAAAAAATCTCAAAAAATCCATTTTCCCCCCAAATGTCATCCTTTTTCTCCCGGAATTTTTCCCTTTTGCCCCCAAAAATTTTGGGAATTTTGGGGAATTTGGGGATTTTTGGGAATTCCCAACTTCCATCTTCCCAAAATCCCCAAAAAAACCACCAAAAAACCCAAAAAATTCCACTTTTTTTGTTGTTTTTCCCCCAAATTTCAACCATTTTCTCCCGGAATTTTTCCCTTTTCCCCCAAAAAATTCCAGGAATTTTGGGATTTTTGGGAATTCCGGGATTTCCTAATTTCCAACTCCCCAAAATCCCCAAAAACCACCAAAAAATGCTCAAAAAACCCCAAAAAATTCAAAAAAATCAGTTTTTTCCCCAAATTTCCACCTTTTTCTCCTGGAATTTTTTCCTCTCCCTCCCAGAATTCCAGGAATTTCGGGATTTTTGGGAATTTCTAATTCCCACCTCATCAAAATCCCCAAAATTCCAAAAAAAAAGCCAAAAACCACAAAAAAAATAAAAAAAAATTCCATTTTCCCCATTTTTCCCCCAAATTTCCACCTTTTTCTCCCGGAATTTTTCCCTTTTCCCCCAAAAAATTTTGGGAATTTCGGGAATTTGGGGATTTTTGGGAATTGCTCACCTCAGGGGCGATGTAATCAGGAGTTCCACAGAAAGTCCTGGTTGTGTTTCCAGGGAAAATGTTCTCTTTGCACATCCCGAAATCAGTGATCTTCACGTGGCCAGCGGCGTCCAGCATCACGTTGTCCAGCTTCAGATCCCTGGAATTCGGGAATTTTGGGAATTTTTTGGGATTTCAGGAATTTTGGCATCTTTCAGGAATTTAAAAAAAATTTTTTTTTGATTTTTTGGGGGATTTTTGGGGTTTTTTTTTGCTTTTTTGGGGGATTTTTTGGGGTTTTTTAATGGGATTTTTTAGGGGTTTTGAGGATTTTGGGGAGGAATTTTTGGGGATTTTTTGAGAATTTTGGGAATTTTGGGATTTTTGGGGATTTTTGGGATTTTAAAAGATTTTTTCGGAATTTTTTTGGGGATTTTTTGTGGTTTTTTTGAGGTTTTTTTTCCAATTTATTGGGGATTTTTGGGGGAATTTTTTTGGTTTTTTTTTATTTTAGGAAATGTGGGGATTTTTGGGGGAATTTTTTGGTATTTTTTGGGAATTTTTTGGATTTTTTGGGTATTTTTTGGGAATTTTTTGGGATTTTTTGGGGAATTTTTTGGAATTTTTTCCGGAATTTTTTGGGAATTTTTTGGGGCTTTTTTTGGCATTTTTTGGGATGTTTCTTTGCACATCTCGAAATCAGTGATCTTCACGTGGCCAGCGGCGTCCAGCATCACGTTGTCCAGCTTCAGATCCCTAAAATTTGGGAATTTTTGGGAATTTGGGAATGTTGGAAATTATTAGGGGATGTTTGGGAATTTTTTGGATTTTTTTTGGAATTTTTCAGGGTTTTTTTTGGGGTTTTTTGAGGTTTTTTGGGGTTTTTTTAAATTTTTTTTTATTTTTTGGAGGGATTTTGGAGGGAATTTTGAGAATTTTTTCAGAGTTTGGGAATTTGGGGATTTTTTGGGGAATTAAAAAAAATTTTTTTGGATTTTTTTCGGAATTTTTGGGGGATTTTTTGTGGGTTTTTTGGGGTTTTTTAAAAATTTCTTGGGGATTTTTGAGGGAATGTTTTTTGGAATTTGGTTTTTTTTTAATTTTAGGGAATTGGGGGATTTTTAGGGAATTTTATTGGGATTTTTTGGGATTGTTTTGGAATTTTTTGGGAATTTTTGGGATTTTTTGGGGGTTTTTTGGAATTTTTTGGGGGCTTTTTGGGGTTTCTTTGAGGTTTTTTTAAGTTTATTTTGAAATTTATTGGAAATTTTGAGGAATTTTTTTTATTTGGTTTTCTTTTATTTTAGGGAATTTGGGGATTTTGGGGAATTTTTTGGGATTTTTTGGGGGATTTTTTGGGATTTTTTGGGGGATTTTTTGGGAATTTTTTGGGGATTTTTTGGGATTTTTTTGGGATTTTTTTGGAATTTTTGGGGAATTTTTTGGGAATTTTTTGGGGAATTTTTTGGGATGTTTCTTTGCACATCCCGAAATCAGTGATCTTCACGTGGCCAGCGGCGTCCAGCATCACGTTGTCCAGCTTCAGATCCCTGAAATTTGGGAGTTTTTGGGAATTCTGGGAATTTTTGGGATTTCTTGGGATTTTTGGGAATTTTTTTGGAATTTTTTTGGGTGTTTTTTGGGGTTTTTTCAGCGGTTTTTTGGGGTTTTTGGCATTTTTTAAAGGATTTTTTGTTTATTTTTCTGGGATTATTTAAGAGCTTTGAGGGGCTTTTTTTCATTTTTGGGATTTTGGGAATTTTTTTGATTTTTGGGAATTTTTTTGGGGAATTTTTTGGTTTTTTCCGGGGGTTTTTTGGTGGGTTTTTTGGAATTTATTTTTAAATTTATTAGGAATTTTGAGGAATTTTTATTTAATTTGGTTTTCTTTTATTTTAGGGAATTTGGGGATTTGGGGGATTTTTTTGGGATTTTTTTGGAATTTTTTGGAATTTTTGGAGGAGTTTTTGCGGATTTTTTGGGATTTTTTTGGAATTTTCGGGGAATTTTTTGGGATTTTTTGGTATTTTTTGGGATGTTTCTTTGCACATCCCGAAATCAGTGATCTTCACGTGGCCAGCGGCGTCCAGCATCACGTTGTCCAGCTTCAGATCCCTGAAATTCCGGAATTTTTGGGAATTCTGGGGGTTCTGGGAATTTTGGGAATTTTTTGGGGTTTTTTCAGAATTTTTTGGGATTTTTTTGGGAATTTTTTGGGTGGTTTTGGATTTTTAAGGGTTTTTTGTTAATTTTTATGGAATTTTTTAAGGGATTTGAGGGACTTTTTTAAGTTTTGGGCTTTTTGGGATTTTTTGGGGATTTGGGGATTTTTGGGAATATTTTGGAATTTTTGGAATTTTTGGGAATTTTTTGGGAATTTTTTGGGAATTTTTTGGGAATTTTTTTGAGATTTTAAAAAATTTTTTCAGAATTTTTTTAAAATTTATTGGAGATTTTTGAGGGAATTTTTTTCAATTGTTTTTTATTTTAGGGAATTTGGGGATTTTGGGGAATTTATTGGGATTTTTGGGGATTTTTTGGGATTTTTTTGGGATTTTTGGGGGATTTTTTGGGATTTTTGGGGGGATTTTTTGGGATTTTTTTGGGGAATTTTTGGGAATTTTTTGGGGATTTTTTGGGAATTTTTGGGAATTTTTTGGGTCTTTGCACATCCCGAAATCAGTGATCTTCACGTGGCCAGCGGCGTCCAGCATCACGTTGTCCAGCTTCAGATCCCTGAAATTCCGGAATTTTTGGGAATTCTGGGGGTTCTGGGAATTTTGGGAATTTTTTGGGATTTTTTCAGAATTTTTTGGGATTTTTTTGAGAATTTTTTTGAGGTTTTTTGAGGGTTTTTTGAGGGTTTTTTGAGGTTTTTTTAGAATTCTTTTTATTTTTTGGGTGGATTTTGGAGGGAATTTGGGGGATTTTTTTTTAATTTTGGGATTTCAGGGATTTTGGGATTTTTGGGGAATTTAAAAAAATTTTTTTGGAATTTTTTGGGAAAATTTTGGAATTTTGGGGGTTTTTTTTAATTTTTAAAGAGTTTTTTGTTCATTTTTATGACCTTTTTAGCGGTTTTGAGGTTTTTAAAACTTTTGGGATTTTTGGGAATTTTTTGGGTATTTTTGGGAATTTTTGGGAATTTTTTGGGAATTTTTTGGGATTTTTTGGGGGGTTTTTTGTGGGTTTTTTGAGGTTTTTTGCAATTTTTTTAAAATTTCTTTTGGAATTTTGAGGAATTTTTTTAAATTTGGTTTTCTCTTTTTTTGGGAATTTGGGGATTTTGGGGAATTTTTTGGGGATTTTTTTGGAATTTTTTGGAATTTTCGGGGAATTTTTTGGGGTTTTTTTGGCATTTTTTAAAGGTTTTTCTGTTAATTTTTATGATATTTTTTAGAGGTTTTGAGGTTTTTTTAAATTTTTGGGATTTTGGGGAATTTCTTTGATTTTTGGAAATTTTTTGGAACTTTTTGGGATTCTTTTGGAATTTTTTGGTATTTTTTCAGAATTTTTTGGGGTCTTTTGGGGTTTTTTTTTACTTTTTAAAAAAAATTTCTTGGGGATTTTTGAGGGAATTTTTTTTGCAATTTGGGGCTTTTTTGATTTTAGGGAATTTGGGGATTTTTGGGGGATTTTTTTGGGAATTTTTTGGGATTTTTTTGATTTTTTGAGGTTTTTTTTTTTTCATCTATTTGGGATTTTTGAGGGAATTTTTTTTTTTAATTTGGTTTTTTTCTTAATTTAGGGAATTTGAGGATTTGGGGGATTTTGAGATTTTGGGAGCAGAAATTTTGGGAATTTTGGGATTTTAAAGCAGAAATTTTGGGAATTTTGGGAATTTCAGGAGCAAAAACTTTGGGAATTTTGGGATTTTAAAGCAGAAATTTTGGGAATTTTGGGAATTTTGGGATTTTAAAGCAGAAATTTTGGGAATTTTGGGATCAGAAATTTTGGGGTTTTGGGATTTTGGGAGCAGAAATTTTGGGAATTTGAGGAGCAGAATTTTCGCTAATTTTGGGAATTTTTGGGGGAATTTTGGAGGATTTTGGGAGCAGAAATTTTGGGAATTTTGGGATTTTGGGAGTAGGAATTTTGGGAATTTTGGAAATTTTGGGATTTTGGGAGCAGGAATTTTGGGAATTTTGGAATTTTAAAGCAGAAATTTTGGGAATTTTGGGATTTTAAAGCAGAAATTTTGGGGTTTTGGGATCAGAAATTTTGGGAATTTTGGGATTTGGGAGCAGAAATTTTGGGAATTTCAGGAGCAGCATTTTTGCTAATTTTGGGAATTTTTGGGGGAATTTTGGGGGATTTTGGGAGCAGAAATTTTGGGAATTTTGGAAATTTTGGGATTTTAAAGTAGAAATTTTGGGAATTTGGGGAATTTTGGGATCAGAAATTTTGGGATTTTGGGATCAGAAATTTTGGGATTTTGGGATCAGAAATTTTGGGAATTTTGGGAATTTTGGGATTTTGGGAGCAGAAATTTCGAGAATTTCAGGAGCAGAATTTTCGCTAATTTTGGGAATTTTTGGGGGAATTTTGGGGGATTTTGGGAGCAGAAATTTGGGGAATTTTGGGATTTTGGGAGCAGGAATTTTGGAAATTTCAGGATTTTGGGAGCAGGAATTTTGGGAATTTTGGGAATTTTGGGAATTTTGGGAATTTTGGGATTTTAAAGTAGAAATTTGGGGAATTTTGGGATTTTGGGGATCAGAAATTTTGGGAATTTTGGGAATTTTGGGAATTTTGGGAATTTTGGGAATTTGGGATCAGAAATTTTGGGAGTTTTGGGAATTTCAGGATCTCCCTCACCTGTAGATGATTCCTTGGTTGTGCAGGAAGAAAAGTCCAATGGCGATTTCAGCTGCATAAAACCTGGAAAAAATGGGAATTTGGGGGAATTTTTGGGAATTTTGGGGATTTTTGGGAAATTTTGGGGGAATTTGGGGGAAATTTGGAGGAAATTTTGGGGATTTTTGGGGATTTTAGGAGGAAATTTTGGGAAATTTTTGGGGAATTTTGGGGGAATTTGAGGGAAAATTTGGAGGAAATTTTGGGGATTTTGGAGGAATTTAGGAGGAAATTTTGGGAAATTTTCGGGAATTTTTGGGGGAATTCTGGGGGAATTTGAGGGAAAATTTGGAGGAAATTTTGGGGTGAATTTCGGGGGGAAATTTGGGGGGAATTTTTGGGAATTTGGGGTAAATTTTGAAGGATTTTTGCTGATTTTTCCGGGGATTTTTTGGCAAAATTAAATCACAAAACTCCCCAGGAGTTTTCCTAGAAATCCCATGAATTTTGGGGGAATCAATTTTGGAAATTTTCATGAATTTTTGGGAATTTGGGGTAAATTTTCATCGATTTTTGGGGATTTTTCTGGGGATTTTTGGCAAAATTCGATTGGGGAAAAACCCCAGGAATTTTCCCAGTGATCCCAGAGATTTTTTGGGAATAAATTCTGGGAATTTCCAGAATTTTTGGGGAATTTTTGGGGATTTTTTGGGGATTTTTTGGGGAATTTTTTGGGAATTCTTAGGGAATTTTTGGGAATTTTGGGGGGATTTTGGGGGGATTTTTTTGGGGCATTTTTGGGATTTTTTTTTGATTTTTAAAAATTTTTGGGGATTTTTTTGGGAATTTTTGGGGAATTTTTTGGGAATTTTGGCGGATTTTTTGGGGAAATTTTGGAGGAATTTTTGGGGATTTTTTGGGGGGGAATTTTTTGGGAATTTTTTGGAAATTTTTTGGGAAATTTTTTGGGAAATTTTTTTGATTTTTTTGGGATTTTTTTGGGAATTTTTGCGGATTTTTGGGGAAATTTTGGAGGAATTTTTGGGGATTTTTTGGGGGGGAATTTTTTGTGAATTTTTTGGAAATTTTTTGTGAATTTTTTTGTGAATTTTTTGTGAATTTCTTGTGAATTTTTTGGAAATTTTTGCGGATTTTTGGGGAAATTTTTGGGGAAATTTTTTTTATTTTTTGGGGAATTTTTTGGGAAATTTTTGGGGATTTTTTGGGGATTTTTTGGGGGATTTTTTCAAATTTTTGGCGATTTTTTCAGGAATTTTTTGGGAAATTTTTGGGGAATTTTTTGGGAATTTTTGGGGAATTTTTTTGGGAATTTTTGGGAACTTTTTTGGGAACTTTTTCGGGAATTTTGGGTCACTCACGCCGCGTGAGGCTCCTTGAACTTCCCGACCTGCTGGATGTGGTACATCAGGTCTCCCCCAGTGACATATTCCATCACGAAATACAGCCGGTCCTGCGCCCAGTTCAAACCAGTTTGCACCAGTTTGGACTGGTCCGGTCCCAGTTTATCCCCAGAGCCCCGAAATCCCCAAAAATTCCCAAAAAATAAAAAAAAAATCCCCAAAATTCCATGAAATTCCCACCAAATTCCAGCCCCCCTCAGCGATTCCAGGAGAAAACAGAGCATGGAGCTCTCCCAGTTCAGCCCAGTTCATCCCAGTTCATCCCAGTTCACTCCCAGTTCAGCCCAGTGCCCCGAAATTCCAAAAAATTCCAAAAAAATCCCCAAAAAATCCCCAAAATCCCATGAAATTCCAGCCCTTCCCAGAGATTCCATCACGAAATACAGCTGGTCCTGCACCCAGTTCACACCAGTTCACTCCCAGTTCACTCCCAGTTCATCCCAGTTCAGCCCAGTGCCCCAAAAATCCCCAAAAATCCCTGGAAAATCCCCAAAATTTCCATTGATTCCTATTGACTTCCATTGATTCCCTTTGGCTCCCATTGATTCCCATTAACTTCCATTGGTTCCCATTGATTCCCTTTAATTCCCATTGATTCCCATTGACTCCCATTGGCTCACATTGACTTCCATTCATTCCCATTGATTCCCATTGACTTCCATTCATCCCATTGACTCCCATTGACTTCCATTCATTCCCATTGATCCCATTGATTTCCACTGATTCCCGTTGTTTCCCATTGATTCCCATTGTTTCCCATTCATTCCCATTGATTCTCATTGTTTCCCATTCATTCCCATTGACTTCCCATTGTTTCCCATTCATTCCCATTGCCTCCCATTGATTCCCATTGATTCCCGTTGGTTCCCATTGATTCCCGTTGATTTCCACTGATTCCCATTGATTCCCATTGATTCCCATTCATTCCCATTGGTTCCCATTGATTCCCATTCATTCCCATTGACTTCCATTCATTCCCATTTATTCCCATTGATTCCCATTGACTCCCATTGGTTCCCATTGATTTCCATTGATTCTCATTGATTTCCACTGATTCCCATTGGTTCCCATTGATTCCCATTCATCCAATTCATCCCATTGATTCCCATGGACTCCCATTCATTCCCATTGTCTTCCATTCATTCCCATTGGCTCACATTCATTCCCATTGATTCCCATTGACTTCCATTCATTCCCATTGATTCCCATTCATTCCCATTGATTCCCATTGGTTCCCATTAATTCCCATTGATTTCCATTGACTTCCATTGATTCCTAGTGATTCCCATTGATTCCCAGTCAATCCCAATCCCCTCCCAGTCCCTCCCAGTTCATCCCAACGCATCCCAGTCAATCCCAGTCCATCCCAGTCCCATTTCCCCCCTAAAACTCCCATTTTTCACCCTAAACCCCCATTTTTCACTCCAAAACCACCAGGATTTTTTCCTCCCAGTGCCTCCCAGTCCCTCCCAGTCCCGTTTTTCTCCCCCAAATCCCCATTTTCCCCCCTAAAATCCCCATTTTCCCCCCAAAATCCCCATTTTTCCCCCCAAAATCCCCATTATTCCCCCCAAAATCCCCATTTCCCCCCCCAAAATCCCCATTTTTCGCCCCAAAACCACCAGGTTTTTCCCTCCCAGTCCAAACCAGTTTGCCCCAGTTGCTCACGGGGGTCTGGAAGGTGGAGTGCAGGTGGGTGAGGAAGTGTGGGCGTGGCCCCAGCGCCAGGACACGCCTCTCCACCAGGGTGGAGGCAGCGTCGTCGTCCTGCACCACCACGTCCTTCTTCAGGATCTTGATGGCGAAAAGCTCGGCTGAACCTCTCCGTTCCGCCAGCATCACCTGCGGGACAATCCCAGGGATTTTTGGGAATTTTTTGGGAATTTTTTGGGCTTTTTTTCGATTTTTTTTCGATTTTTTTTCGAATTTTTTTCGAATTTTTTCTGATTTTTTCTCGATTTTCTTCCAATTTTTTTCAATTTTTGGTAACTTTTTTCCTCTCTGTTCCGCCAGCATCACCTGCGGGGGAGTTTGGGGAAATTTTGGGAATTTTTTGGGAATTTTTTGGGTTTTTTTTCGATTTTTTTCCGATTTTTTCCGATTTTTTTCTGATTTTTTTCTGATTTTTTCTCGATTTTCTTCCAATTTTTTCCATATTTTTGGTAACATTTTTCCTTTCCGTTCCGCCAGCATCACCTGCGGGGCAGTTTGGGGGATTTTTGGGAATTTTTTGGGAATTTTTGCAATTTTTTGAGGAATTTTTTTCGATTTTTTTCTGATTTTTTTCTGAATTTTTTTCTGATTTTTTTCGATTTTTTTCAATTTAAAAAAAATTTGTCTAATTATTTTTCAATTTTTTTGCGACTTTTTTTCTCTCCGTTCCACCAGCATCACCTGCGGGATAATCCCAGGGATTTTTAGGAATTTTTTGGGAATTTTTCCAGCTTTTTTTCCATTTTTTTTCGATTTTTTTCTGATTTTTTTCTGAATTTTTTTCTGATTTTTTTCGATTTTTTTTCAATTTAAAAAAAAATGTGTCGAATTATTTTTCAATTTTGTTGCAACATTTTTTCTCTCCGTTCCACCAGCATCACCTGCAGGGGAGTTTGGGGAAATTTTGGGAATTTTTTGGGAATTTTTGCGATTTTTTGGCGAATTTTTTCCATTTTTTTCCAATTTTTTTCGATTTTTCCTCGATTTTCTTCCAATTTTTGGTAACTTTTTTCCTCTCCGTTCCACCAGCATCACCTGCGGGACAATCCCAGGGATTTTTGGGAATTCTTTGGGAATTTTTCCCGCTTTTTTTCCATTTTTTTTCGATTTTTTTTCAATTTTTTTCTGATTTTTTCTGATTTTTTCTCGATTTTCTTCCAATTTTTTCCAATTTTTGGTAAAGTTTTTCCTCTCTGTTCCACCAGCATCACCTGCGGGGGAGTTTGGGGAAATTTTGGGAAATTTTTGGGATTTTTTGGGAATTATTTGGGAATTTTTGCGATTTTTTTTCGGATTTTTTCCGGTTTTTTTCGATTTTTTTCAATTTTTCCTCGATTTTCTTCCAATTTTTGGTAACTTTTTTCCTCTCCGTTCCACCAGCATCACCTGCGGGACAATCCCAGGGATTTTTGGGAATTCTTTGGGAATTTTTCCCGCTTTTTTTCCATTTTTTTTCGATTTTTTTTCAATTTTTTTCTGATTTTTTCTGATTTTTTCTCGATTTTCTTCCAATTTTTTCCAATTTTTGGTAAAGTTTTTCCTCTCTGTTCCACCAGCATCACCTGCGGGGGAGTTTGGGGAAATTTTGGGAAATTTTTGGGATTTTTTGGGAATTATTTGGGAATTTTTGCGATTTTTTTTCGGATTTTTTCCGGTTTTTTTCGATTTTTTTCAATTTTTCCTCGATTTTCTTCCAATTTTTGGTAACTTTTTTCCTCTCTGTTCCACCAGCATCACCTGCAGGACAATCCCAGGGATTTTTGGAAATTTTTTGGGATTTTTTCCAGCTTTTTTTCCATTTTTTTTAGATTTTTTTTTCGATTTCCTTCCAATTTTTTTTGATTTTTTTCGATTTTTTCTCGATTTTCTTCCAATTTTTCCAAATTTTTGGTAACTTTTTTCCTCTCCGTTCCGCCAGCATCACCTGCGGGACAATCCCAGGGATTTTTGGGAATTTTTTGGGAATTTTTCCCGCTTTTTTTGCATTTTTATTCGATTTTTTTTCAATTTTTTTCGATTTTTTTCTGATTTTTTCTCGATTTCCTTCCAATTTTTTCCAATTTTTGGTAACTTTTTTCCTCTCTGTTCCGCCAGCATCACCTGCGGGGCAGTTTAGGGGAATTTTGGGAATTTTTTGGGAATTTTTTGGGAATTTTTGCGATTTTTTGAGGAATTTTTTTCGATTTTTTTCCTTTTTTTTTCAATTTTTTTCGATTTTTTCCTGATTTTTTTTCAATTTTTTTGTAACTTTTTTCTTCTCCGTTCCACCAGCATCACCTGCGGGGCAGTTTGGGGAAATTTTGGGAATTTTTTGGGAATTTTTTGGGAATTTTTCCCACTTTTTTTCCCATTTTTTTCCGTTTTTTTCCCCAATTTTCGGGTCATTTTCCCCCATTTTTTGCTCGATTTTCCACATTTTTTCACCACTTTTTGCACCATTTTTTCCAGAATTTTTTGGGAATTCCAGAAATTCCAGGAATTTCAAGACTTACCTTTCCCTCAGGTGCATCCAGGTGACTTTTGGGGTGATTTGGAGTTATTTTGGGTCCATTTTGGGGTCATTTTTCGCCATTTTTTGCCATTTTTTCACCGTTTTTTCCCCAATTTTCGCCCAGTTTTTTCCAGAATTCCCAAACTTTTTGGGGGAATTTTTCGGGAATTCTCACCTTTCCCTCAGGTGTATCCAGGTGAGTTTTGGGGTGATTTGGGCTCATCTTGGGGTCATTTTGGGGTCATTTTTTGCCATTTCTTTCCCATTTTTTGCTCTATTTTCCCCCATTTTTTCACCGTTTTTTCCCGTTTTTTCACCAGTTTTTTCCAGAATTCCCAAATTTTTTTGGGGAATTTTCGGGGAATTCTCACCTTTCTGAAACTGCCTTTTCCCAGCACCATCAGGAAGGTGAAATCATCCAGGTGACTTTTGGGGTCACTTTGGGGTCATTTTTTGCCATTTTTCACTCTATTTTCCCCATTTTGTGCCATTTTTTCACCTTTTTTTGGGGAACTTTTTGGGAATTTTTTTGGAAATTTTGGGGAATTTTTTGGGAATTTTTCGGGAATTCTCACCTTTCCCTCAGGTGTATCCAGGTGAGTTTTGGGGTCATTTTGGGGTCATTTTGGGGTCATTTTTCACCATTTTTTGACATTTTTTTCACCGATTTTCACCCATTTTTTTCCAGAATTCCCAAATTTTTTTGGGGGAATTCCAGGAATTCTGGGATATTTTCCCCCAGGAGTGTCCAGGTGAGTTTTGGGGTGATTTGGGTTATTCTAGGCCCATTTTGGGGTCATTTGGGGTCATTTTCCACCGTTTTTTGCCATTTTTTCACCAATTTTCACGTCGTTTTTTCGGGAATTTTTCGGGAATTCCCAAATTTTTTCCCGGGAATTCTCACCTTTCCGAAGCTCCCTTTTCCCAGCACCATCAGGAAGGTGAAATCATCCAGGTGACTTTTGGGGTCATTTTGGGGTCATTTTTCCCCATTTTTTGCTCGATTTTCCACATTTTTTCACCATTTTTTGCACCACTTTTTCCCAAATTTTTTGGGAATTCCAGAAATTCCAGGAATTTCAAGACTCACCTTTCCTTCAGGTGCATCCAGGTGAGTTTTGGGGTCATTTTGGGGTCATTTTTCCCCATTTTTTGCTCGATTTTCCCCATTTTTTGCCATTTTTTCCCCATTTTTTGCTCGATTTTCCCCATTTTTTCACCAGTTTTTTCCAGAATTCCCAAATTTTTTTCCGGGAATTTTTGGGGAATTCTCACCTTTCCGAAGCTGCTCTTTCCCAGCACCATCAGGAAGGTGAAATCACCCAGGTGACTTCTGGGGTCACTTTGGGGTCATTTTTTGCCATTTTTCACTCTATTTTCCCCATTTTGTGCCATTTTTTCACCTTTTTTTGGGGAACTTTTTGGGAATTTTTTTGGAAATTTTGGGGAATTTTTTGGGAATTTTTCGGGAATTCTCACCTTTCCCTCAGGTGTATCCAGGTGAGTTTTGGGGTCATTTTGGGGTCATTTTTCACCATTTTTTGACTTTTTTTTCACCGATTTTCACCCATTTTTTTCCAGAATTCCCAAATTTTTTTGGGGGAATTCCAGGAATTCTGGGATATTTTCCCCCCAGGAGTGTCCAGGTGAGTTTTGGGGTGATTTGGGTTATTCTAGGCCCATTTTGGGGTCATTTTAGGTCATTTTCCACCGTTTTTTGCCATTTTTTCACCAATTTTCACGTCGTTTTTTCGGGAATTTTTCGGGAATTTCCAAATTTTTTCGGGGAATTCTCACCTTTCCGAAGCTGCCCTTTCCCAGCACCATCAGGAAGGTGAAATCTGCCAACTGGGATCTTCCTCCTCCCAGCAAACTCCTCTTGGCCTCGGTGGGGGAGGGGGAGGGGCAGGGGGAGGGGCCTGGCGAGGGGGAGGGGGAGGGGCCAGGGCCGCGCCGAACTTTCTGGAAGGGGAAAGGTCAAAGGTCAGTTGTGGGGATTTTTGGGGATTTTTTGGAGAATTTTTGGGGATTTTTGGGGGATTTTTGGGATTTTTTGGGGATTTTTTAGTGATTTTTTGGAGTTTTTTGGGGAATTTTTAGGGATTTTTTAGGAAATTTTTTTTTGTGTGATTTTGGGAATTTTTTGGGAATTTTTGCGGTTTTTTGGAGGATTTTTTAGTGATTTTTGGGAATCTTTTTGGAATTTTTGGGGTGATTTTTGGGTGATTTTTGGGTGATTTTTGGGTGATTTTTGGGTGATTTTTAGTGATTTTTGGGGATTTTTGGGGAATTTTTGGGCAATTTTTGAGAAATTTTGGGCAATTTTTGGTGATTTTTTGGGTGATTTTTGAGAAATTTTGGGGATTTTTTTGGGATTTTTGGGGAATTTTTGGGAATTTTTTGGGAATTTTTTGGAAATTTTTTGGGGATTTTTTTTTTGGATTTTGGGGAAATTTTAGGGGATTTTTTGGGAATTTTTGGGGAATTTTTGGCGATTTTGGGGAATTTTTAGTGATTTTTTTGGGGTTTTTTGGGGAATTTTGGGGATTTTTTTGGGAATTTTTGGTGATTTTTGGGGGAATTTTTGAGTAATTTAGGGGGAAATTTTGGGGGAAATTTTGGGTAATTTTGGGGTGATTTTTGGGTGATTTTGGGGTAATTTTTGGGGTGATTTTTGGGTAATTTGTGGGAATTTTTGGGAATTTTTGGGGAAATTTTGGGTCATTTTTGGGTCATTTTGGGTCATTTTGATTTCAATTTTTGGGTTCAATTTTGGGTCATTTTTGAGTCATTTTTGGGTCATTTTTGGGTCATTTTGAGTTCAATTTTTGGGAAATTTTTGGGTTATTTTGAGTTCAGTTTTTGGGTCATTTTTGGGTTCAATTTTTTGGGTCATTTTGGGGTCAAAGGTCAAAGCTCCTTACCTCATAAAGCTCCAGGGGATAATTGCAAGCCTGGAAAAAATCAAAAGAATTTTGGGGAAATTTGGGGTTTTTTGGTGAAATTTCGGGAATTTTGGGTTTTCTGGGAATTTTTGGGATCCCAGTGAATTTTAGGGAATTTTTTGGGATTTTTTGGGAATTTTTTTGACTCCCATACCTCAAATTTGTTGTTTTTCATGGAGATTTTGGGGTTTTTTTGGGGAATTTTTGGGGATTTTGGGATCCCAATGAATTCAGGAATTTTTGGGAATTTTTTGGGAATTCTTTGGGAATTTTTTTGGAAATTTTTGGGAATTGTTTTGGAACTTTTGGGAATTATTTTGGAATTTTTTTGGAATTTTTTTAGCTCCCTAACCTCAAATTTGTTGCTTTTTCATGGAAATTTTGGGTTTTTTGGGGGAATTTTTGGGGAATTTTGGGATCCCAATGAATTCAGGAATCTTTTGGGGAATTTTTTTGGAATTTTTTGGGAATTTTTGGGGGAATTTTTGGGGAATTTTTGGGGAATTTTTGGGGACTTTTTTTGGCTCCTAAACCTCAAATTTGTTGCTTTTTCATGGAGATTTTGGGATTTTTTTTTGGGAATTTTGGGATTCCAATGAATTCAGGAATTTTTTGGGAATTTTTGGGAATTTTTTTGGAATTTTTTGAGCTCCCAAACTTCAAATTTCTTGCTTTTTCATGGAAATTTTGGGGTTTTTTTGGGGAATTTTTGGGGATTTTGGGATCCCAATGAATTCAGGAATTTTTTGGGAATTTTTGGGAATTTTTTTAAAATTTTTTGGTTCCCAAACCCCGAATTTGTTGCTTTTTCATGGAGATTTTGGGGTTTTTGGGGGAATTTTGGGGATTTTGGGATCCCAATGAATTCAGGAATTTTTTTGGGAATTTTTAGGAATTTTTTGGGAATTTTTTGGTTCCCAAACCTCAAATTCGTTGCTTTTTCATGGAGATTTTGGGGGTTTTTTTTGGGATTTCTGCTGGGATTTTGGGGAGTTTTGGGATCCCAATGAATTCAGGAATTTTTGGGGAATTTTTGGGAATTTTTTGGGAATTTTTTTGGCTCCCAAACCTCGAATTTTGGGCGCAATCCACAGTCATCAGTGTCAGCCACAGGAACATTGTAATATTCGCCTTCCTCCTGGTTCAGCAGCTTAAACCTGGAAATTGGGGGAAAAAATGAGAATTTTGGGAAAAATTGGGGAATTTTGGAGGATTTTGGGGAGAAAATGGGGACTTTTGGGAAAAAATTGGGTATTTTGGGCAATTTTGGGGGAAAAAATTGGGGAATTTTCGGGGATTTTGAAGAAAATTTGTAGAATTTTGGAAAAAATTGGGGAATTTTGGGAACTTTTGGGGAAAAATTGGGGAATTTTCGGGGATTTTGGGAAAAAAATGGGGTATTTTGGCAAAATTTGGGGAATTTTTGGGGATGTATCTCCAAATTCCCATCCAAATGCCACAAAATTCACCCCCAAAACCTCCCAGATTTTCCCAATGTTTTTGCCAATTTTCCCAATTTTTCCCCCCAAATCCCAATTTTCCCCCAAATTCCCAATTTTTCCCCAAAATCTCAATTTTCCCCCCAAACCCCCTTAAATTCCCCTTAAAATCCCCTTAAATTCCCCCAAAAAACCCAATTTCCTCCAGAATTTTTCCCAATTTTTCCCCCAAAATCCCAAATTATTTTTCCCCAAATCCCCAATTTTTTCCCCAAATTCCCAAATTTTCCCAAAATCCCAATTATTTTTCCCCAAATCTCAATTTTTCCCCCCAAAATCCCAATTTTCTCCAGAATTTCTCCCAATTTTCTCCCCAAATTCCCAATTTTCCCCCAAAATCCCAAATATTTTCCCCCAAAATCCCCAATTTTTCCCCAAAATCCCCTTAAATTCCCCAAACCCCAAATTCCACCAATTTTCTCCAGAATTTTTCCCAATTTTCCCCCCAAAACCCCCATAAAATCCCCAAATTTCACCAATTTCCTCCAGAATTTTTCCCAATTTTCCCCTCAAAATCCCAATTTTCCCCCAAAATTCCCAATTTTTTCCCCAAAATCCCAAATTTTTCCCCCAAAATCCCAATTTTTCCCCCAAAATCCCCCAAATCCCACCGATTTCCTCCAGAATTTTTCCCAAAATCCCAAATTTTTCCCCCAAAATCCCCTTAAATTCCCCTTAAAATCCCCTTAAATTCCCCCCAAAACCCCCAAATCCCACCAATTTCCTCCAGAATTTTTCCCAATTTTCCCCTCAAATCCCAAATTATTTTTCCCCAAATCCCCAATTTTCCCCCAAATTCCCCATTTTCTCCCAAATTCCCCATTTTCTCCCAAAATCCCAAATATTTTCCCCCAAAATCCCCAATTTTTCCCCAAAATCCCCTTAAATTCCCCCCAAAATCCCCAATTTTTTCCCCAAAATCCCCTTAAAATCCCCTTAAATTCCCCCAAAACCCCCAAATTCCACCGATTTCTCCCGGAATTTTTCCCAATTTTTCCCAAATTCCCAATTTCCCCCCAAAATTCCCAAATTTCCCCCAAATTCCCAGTTTACCATCCATCCACATGTCCCTTGAGCAGCTCAGCCACGCCGAAGCTCATCGCGCCCATGAAGTCATTGCGGGAAGTTCTGTCCCAATCCCAAACCTCCACCGACAGTCTGCGCTCCGAATCCCCGGGACGGAGAGTGCTGAGGGGAAAACAGAATTAATTTGGAATTTTTCCTGATTTTTCCTGATTTTTTTGGTGATTTTTTTCCCTTTTTTTCCCTTTTTTTTCCGATTTTTTTCCGATTTTTTCCTGATTTTTTCCAATTTTTTTCCAATTTTTTCCCAATTTTTTCCCCAATTTTTTCCTGTTTTTTCCCGATTTTTTCCCAATTTTTTTCTGATTTTTTTCAGTTTTTTCCCCGATTTTTTTTTTCCATTTTTTCCTATTTTCCCCAATTTTCTCGGATATTTTCCTGATTTTCCCATGAAGTCATTGCGGGAAGTTCTGTCCCAATCCCAAACCTCCACCAACAGTCTGCGCTCTGAATCCCCGGGACGGAGAGTGCTGAGGGGAAAATGGGATTAATTTGGAATTTTTCCTGATTTTTCCTGATTTTTTGGTGATTTTTTCCGATTTTTTTCTGATTTTTTTTCCAATTTTTTGGGATTTTTTCCTGATTTTTCCCTGACTTTTTTTCCTTTTTCTTTCCGATTTTTTCCCCCCATTTTTCCCCTGATTTTCCCTCTGATTTTCCCCAAAAACCCCAAATTTTCCCCTGATTTTCCCTCTGATTTTCCCGATTTTCCCAACTTTTCCGGATTTTTTCCCAATTTTCCCCTGATTTTTGATGATTTTTCCCCATTTTTTCCCAATTTTTTTCCGATTTTTTCCCAATATTTGGAATTTTTCCCAATTTTTTCTGATTTTTTTCTGGTTTTTCCCCAATTTTTTCCTTATTTTTTCCAAATTTTTTCTTGATTTTTTTCTTGATTTTTTCCAAATAAGTTTTTCCTGATTTTTTCCTGATTTTTTCCACTCTTCCCCAACTTTTCCCAGTTTTCCCCAAGTTTCCCTGATTTTTTCTGATTTTTCCCACTTTCCCCCATTTTTTCCCATTTTTCCCCCATTTTTCCCCCTTTTCTCCTCCATTTTTCCCATTATTTTTCCCCATTTTTTCCCATTTTTTCCCACACTTTTTTCCATTTTCCCCCCTTTTTCTCCCCATTTTTCCCACAATTTTTCCCACACTTTCCCCCCATTTTTTCCCTTTTTTCCTCTCAATCCCAATAAATTTTCCCCACAATTTTTTCCCATTTTCCCACAATTTTTTCCCCCATTTTCCCTGTATCTTTCCCCCCTTTTTTCCCCATTTTTTCCCCTTTTTCCCCCATTTTTCCCACTTTTTTCCCATAAATTTCCAACAATTTTTCCCACATTTTTCCCCATAATTTTTTCCCAATTTTCCCCCAATTTTCCCCATCTCCTCACAACAGAAACACCTCGTTTTCCCCACAATTTTTTCCCATTTTCCCCATAATTTCCCCCATTTTTCCCCCATTTTTTCCCCATTCTTTTCCCATTTTTTCCCACATTTCCCCACAATTTTTTCCATAATTTTTTCCCATTTTTCCCACAATTTTTCCCATTTTTTCCCATAAATTTTTCCCATTTCCCCATAATTTTCCCCACAATTTTTTCCCAATTTTCCCCGTTTTTTCCCCATTTCTCTCCCTTTTTTCCCCATTTTTTCCCCATTTTTTCCCCAATTTTCCCCCATTTTTCCCCCTTTTCTCTCCCCATTTTTCCCCTATTTTTTCCCCATTTTCCCAATAATTTTCCCCACAATTTTTTCCCATTTTCCCCCAATTTTCCCCATTTCTCTCACAACAGGAAGGCCTCGTTTTCCCCACAATTTTTTCCCATTTTCCCCATAATTTTCCCCACAATTTTTTCCTACTTTTCCCACAATTTTTTCCCATTTTTCCCCCATTTTTCCCCATAATTTTTTCCCCATTTTTCCCCATTTTTTCCCCCATTTTTCCCCCTTTTCTCTCCCCATTTCCCCCATCATTTTTTCCCACTTTCCCCCATTTTTTCCCCACATTTTTTCCTCATTTTTTCCCATTTTTCCCCCACATCCCAATTATTTTTTCCCATAATTTTTTCCCATTTTTCTCCCCTTTTCCCCCATTTTCCCCAAAATTTTTCCCCATTTTCCCCACAATTTTCCCCCATTTTCCCCATAATTTTTCCCTATTTTTCCCCATTTTTCCCTTTTCTCTCCCCATTTTTCCCCCATTTTTTCCCCATTTTCCCTATAATTTTCCCATAATTTTTTCCCATTTTCCCCCCAATTTTCCCCATTTCTCTCACAACAGAAATGCCTCGTTTTCCCCACAATTTTTTCCCATTTTCCCCATAATTTTCCCCACAATTTTTTCCTACTTTTCCCACAATTTTTTCCCATTTTTCCCCCATTTTTCCCCCATTTTTCCCCCATTTTCCCCATAATTTTTCCCCATTTTCCCCCATTTTTTCCCCCATTTTTCCCCCATTTTTCCCCCATTTTTCCCCACAATTTTCCCCCATTTTCCCCATAATTTTTTCCCCATTTTTCCCCCATTTTTCCACCATTTTTCCCCCTTTTCTCTCCCCATTTTTCCCCATTTTTCCCCATTTTTCCCCATTTTTTTCCCCATTTTTTCCCATTTTTCCCTCTTTTCTCTCCCCATTTTTCCCCCATTTTTTCCCACTTTTTCCCCATAAATTTCCCAAATTTTCCCCATAATTTTTTCCCATTTTTCCCCCATTTTTCCCCATTTCTCTCACAAGAGGAACGCCTCGTTCCACACAATTCCTCCTTTTCTCTCCCCATTCTTCCCACATTTTTTCCCCATTTTTCCCAAATTTTCCCCATAATTTTTTCCCAATTTTCCCCGTTTTTTCCCCATTTCCTCACAACAGAAACGCCTCGTTCCACACAGTCTTTTCCCATTTCCCCCATAATTTTCCCCACAATTTTTTCCTACTTTTCCCACAATTTTTTCCCATTTTTCCCCCATTTTCCCCATAATTTTTTCCCCATTTTTCCCCATTTTTCCACTTTTTCTCTCCCCATTTTCCCCCATTTTTTCCCCCATTTTTCCCCCTTTTTTCTCCCATTTTTCCCCCATTTTTCCCCATTTTTTCCCCCATTTTTCCCCCTTTTCTCTCCCCATTTCCCCCCCATTTTTCCCCCCATTTTTCCCAAATTTTCCCCACAATTTTTTCCCATTTTCCCATAATTTTTCCCCATTTCTCTCACAAGAGGAACGCCTCGTTCCACACTGGGTTCAGCGTCGCTTTCACCGTCCGAGTTTTCTGCTTCGACACGTTTTTGGGGTCAGGGATGAGCTTCAGCTTCACATAGGGGTCAGAGAGCCCGTTGGGGTCCATGGGGATCAGATTGCGAGCCTCTCCCACTGGAAAACGGGAATTTTGGGGTGAAAAACTGGGAATTTGGGAAAAAATCCTGAATTTTGGGGAGTATTGGGGTCAAAAATGATAATTTCGGATATTTTTGTGTGGAATTTTGGGGTTTCAGGGGTCAGAGAGCCCGTTGGGGTCCATGGGGATCAGATTGCGAGCCTCTCCCACTGAAAAACGGGAATTTTGGGGTGAAAAACTGGAATTTTGGGAAAAAATCCCGAAAAAAATCCGGAAAAAATAGCATTTTTTGGTGAGAATTGCCGATTTTTGGGAGTTTTCGGGTGGAATTTGGGGTGATTAGGGGTCAGAGAGCCCGTTGGGGTCCATGGGGATCAGATTCCGAGCTTCTCCCACTGGAAAATCCCAAAGTTTTGGGGTGAAAAACTGGGATTTTGGGAAAAAAATCCCAAAAAAATCCGGAATTTTGGAGGATTTTGGGGTGAAAATTGGGGATTTTGGGTATTTTTGTTGTGGAATTTTGGGGTATCAAGGATCTGGGAATCTATTGGGATCCATGGGGATCAGATTGCGAGCTTCTCCCACTGGAAAACAGGAATTTTGGGGTGAAAAACTGGGATTTTGGGAAAAAATCCCGAAAAAAATCCGGAATTTTGGGGCATTTTGGGGTGAAAATTGGGGGTTTTGGGAGTTTCCAGATGGAATTTTGGGGTTTCAGGGGTCTGAGAGCCCGTTGGGGTCCATGGGGATCAGATTGCGAGCTTCTCCCACTGGAAAAACGGGAATTTTGGGGTGAAAAACTGGGATTTTGGGAAAAAACTCCCGAAAAAATTACCATTTTTTGGTGGAAATTGCCGATTTTTGGGAGTTTTCGGGTGGAATTTGGGTGATTAGGGGTCAGAGAGGCCGTTGGGATCCATGGGGATCAAATTCCGAGCCTCTCCCACTGGAAAACGGGAATTTTGGGGTGAAAAACTGGGAATTTGGGAAAAAATCCGGAAAAAAATCCGGAAAAAATAGCATTTTTTGGTGAAAATTGCCGATTTTTGGGAGTTTTCAGGTGGAATTTGGGTGATTAGGGGTCAGAGAGCCCGTTGGGGTCCATGGGGATCAAATTCGGAGCTTCTCCCACTGGAAAACGGGAATTTTGGGGTGAAAAACTGGGATTTTGGGAAAAAATCCCCAAAAAAATCCCCAAAAAAATAGCATTTTTGAGTAAGAAATGGGATTTTTGGGAGTTTTCGGGTGGAATTTGGGGTGATTAGGGGTCAGAGAGCCTGTTGGGGTCCATGGGGATCAGATTGCGAGCTTCTCCCACTGGAAAATGGGAATTTTGGGGTGAAAAACTGGGATTTTGGGAAAAAATCCAAAAAAAATTACCATTTTTTGCTGAAATTTGGGGATTTTTGGGGTGAAAATCTGGGAATTTTGGGGAATTAGGGATTGGAGAATCCATTGGGATCCATGGGGATCAGATTGCGAGATTCTCCCACTGGAAAATACCAAATTTCTGAGGTGAAAAACTGGGATTTTGGGAAAAAATCCCAAAAAAATCCAGAATTTTGGGGGATTTTGGGGTGAAAATTGGGGATTTTGGGAGTTTCCGGATGGAATTTTGGGGTTTCAGGGGTCAGAGAGCCTGTTGGGATCCATGGGGATCAAATTCGGAGCTTCTCCCACTGGAAAATGGGAATATTGGGGTGAAAAACTGGGATTTTGGGAAAAAATCCTGAAAAAAACTGGAATTTTGGGGCATTTTGGGGTGAAAAAATGGGGATT
Source organism: Lichenostomus cassidix (assembly GCF_008360975.1). NCBI lineage: Eukaryota > Metazoa > Chordata > Aves > Passeriformes > Meliphagidae > Lichenostomus > Lichenostomus cassidix. The sequence continues at coordinate 652,920 of NW_028147440.1, forward strand.
TGGGGTGAAAATTTGGGGAGATTTTTGCCTTCAGATGATCCTCATGATTCCCAGGAAATTTTAGGGAAAATTCCCAAAAATTTCGAGGAAATTCCCAAAAATTTTGAGGAAATTTTGAGGAAATTTTGACAATTTTTGGGACAATTTCTGCCAAATTTTTGGGTTTTCCTGGTGGATTTTTCCCATTTTCCATCGGATTTTCTCCGGGATTTTTTCCCTTGGGAATCCTGGAATTTTCTGGGATAATTCCCAAAAATTCTGGGAAAATTCCTGGGAAATCTGGAGAAAAATTCTGGGAATTTTTAGCCATTTCAGGTCATTTTTCACTGAATTTTTGGCTTTTTTTCCCCATTTCTGATCTGATTTTCTCCGGGATTTTTCCCCTCAGATCATCCCAGGAAATTTTAGGGAAATTCCTGGAAATTCCCAGGAAATTCCCACTAAATTTTGCCCATTTTAGGTCATTTTTCACCGAATTTTTGGCGTTTTTTCCCCATTTCCCATCCGATTTTCTCCGGGATTTTTTCCCCTAGGAATCCTGGAATTTTCTGGGATAATTCCCAAAAACTTTGAGGAAATTTTGAGAAAATTCCTGGGAAATTTGGAGAAAAATTCTGGGAATTTTTGGCCATTTTAGGTCATTTTTCACTGAATTTTTGGCTTTTTTTTCCCATTTCTGATCTGATTTTCTCCGGGATTTTTCCCCTGGGAATCCTGGAATTTTCTGGGATAATTCCCAAAAAATTCTGAGAAAATTCCCGGGAATTTTTGCCCATTTTAGGTCATTTTTCACCGAATTTTTGGCTTTTTTTTTTCCCATTTCCCATCTGATTTTCTCTGGGATTTCTTCCCCTGGGAATCCTGGAATTTTCTGGGATAATTCCCAAAAACTTTGAGGAAATTTGGAGAAAAATTCGGGAATTTTTAGCCATTTTAGGTCATTTTTCACCGAATTTTTGGCTTTTTTTTCCCATTTTCCATCCGATTTTCTCCGGGATTTTTTCCCCTGGAAATCCTGGAATTTTCTGGGATAATTCCCAAAACTTTTGAGGAAATTCTTGGAAAATTCTGAGAAAATTCCCAGTAAATTTTGCCCATTTTAGGTCATTTTTCACCGAATTTTTGGCTTTTTTTTCCCCATTTCCTGTCAGATTTTCTCCGGGATTTTTTCCCCTGGGAATCCTGGAATTTTCTGGGATAATTCCCAAAAATTTTGAGGAAATTCCCAAAAATTTTGAGGAATTTTGGACGATTTTTGGGACAATTTCTGCCAATTTTTTGGCTTTTCCAAGTGAATTTTTCCCATTTCCCATCCGATTTTCTCCGGGATCTTTTTCCCCTGGGAATCCTGGAATTTTCTGGGATAATTCCCAAAAATTTTGAGGAAATTCCTGGAAAATTCTGAGAAAATTCCCAGGAAATTTTGAGAAAATTTTGCCTATTTCAGGTCATTTTTCACTGAATTTTTGGCTTTTTTTCCCCATTTCTGATCTGATTTTCTCCGGGATTTTTCCCCTCAGATCATCCCAGGAAATTTTAGGGAAATTCCTGGAAATTTAAAGGAAATTCCCACTAAATTTTGCCCATTTTAGGTCATTTTTCACCGAATTTTTGGCGTTTTTTCCCCATTTTCCATCGGATTTTCTCCAGGATTTTTCCCCTGGGAATCCTGGAATTTTCTGGGATAATTCCCAAAAATTTTGAGTAAATTCCTGGAAAATTCTGAGAAAATTCCCAGTAAATTTTGCCCATTTTAGGTCATTTTTCACCGAATTTTTGGCTTTTTTTTCCCCATTTCCCATCTGATTTTCTCCGGGATTTTTTCCCTTGGGAATCCTGGAATTTTCTGGGATAATTCCCAAAAATTCTGAGAAAATTCCCGGGAAATTTTGCCCATTTTAGGTCATTTTTCACCGAATTTTTGGCTTTTTTTTTTCCCATTTCCCATCTGATTTTCTCTGGGATTTCTTCCCCTGGGAATCCTGGAATTTTCTGGGATAATTCCCAAAAACTTTGAGGAAATTTGGAGAAAAATTCGGGAATTTTTAGCCATTTTAGGTCATTTTTCACCGAATTTTTGGCTTTTTTTTCCCATTTTCCATCCGATTTTCTCCGGGATTTTTTCCCCTGGAAATCCTGGAATTTTCTGGGATAATTCCCAAAACTTTTGAGGAAATTCTTGGAAAATTCTGAGAAAATTCCCAGTAAATTTTGCCCATTTTAGGTCATTTTTCACCGAATTTTTGGCTTTTTTTTCCCCATTTCCTGTCAGATTTTCTCCGGGATTTTTTCCCCTGGGAATCCTGGAATTTTCTGGGATAATTCCCAAAAATTTTGAGGAAATTCCCAAAAATTTTGAGGAATTTTGGACGATTTTTGGGACAATTTCTGCCAATTTTTTGGCTTTTCCAAGTGAATTTTTCCCATTTCCCATCCGATTTTCTCCGGGATCTTTTTCCCCTGGGAATCCTGGAATTTTCTGGGATAATTCCCAAAAATTTTGAGGAAATTCCTGGAAAATTCTGAGAAAATTCCCAGGAAATTTTGAGAAAATTTTGCCTATTTCAGGTCATTTTTCACTGAATTTTTGGCTTTTTTTCCCCATTTCCCATCTGATTTTCTCCGGGATTTTTTCCCTTGGGAATCCTGGAATTTTCTGGGATAATTCCCAAAAATTCTGAGAAAATTCCCGGGAAATTTTGCCCATTTTAGGTCATTTTTCACCGAATTTTTGGCTTTTTTTTTTCCCATTTCCCATCTGATTTTCTCTGGGATTTCTTCCCCTGGGAATCCTGGAATTTTCTGGGATAATTCCCAAAAACTTTGAGGAAATTTGGAGAAAAATTCGGGAATTTTTAACCATTTTAGGTCATTTTTCACCGAATTTTTGGCTTTTTTTTCCCCATTTCCCATCCGATTTTCTCCGGGATTTTTTCCCCCGTGAACCCCAGGAATTTTGGGGTCAATTCCCTGGATTTTTGGGAATTTTTTGCCCCACCTGTGACGTGCAGCTGCTCGCCGGGCAAGGCCTGGATGCGGATTTGGAGTCTTCCTCTCCTCTCGGTGTGATCGACGCCGCAGAGACTCGGAACGCTCTGAACGCAGCGCTTGTGCACGTTCATCTCACAGCCTGGGGAATTTGGGAATTATTTTGGGGATTTTGGGATTTTTTGGGATTTTTGGGGAATTTTTTGGGAATTTTTTGGGAATTTTTGGGACTTTTTTGGGATTTTTTTTGGATTTTATATTGATTTTTTGGGATTTTTTGTGATTTTTTTTTTAATTTTTTGGGATTCTTCTTTCAATTTTGGGGACATTTTGGGAATTTGGGGAGTTTTTGGGGATTTTGGGGAATTTTGGGGGATTTTTTGGGATTTTTGGGGGATTTTTTGGAAATTTTGGGGATTTTTCTTTGACTTTTAGAAGGTGAGGAAATCCCAAAAATCCCAAAATTCCTCCCAGAAAATTCCGCTCTGGACGCAGTGCTTGTGCACGCTCATCTCACAGCCTGGGAAATTTGGGAATTTTGGGATTTATTTGGGGATTTTTGGGGATTTTTTGGGACTTTTTTTGTAATTTTTTGGGGGATTTTTCTGATTTTTTTTAATTTTTTTTGGATTTTAGGGGATTTTTTGGGGATTTTTTGGGTGATTTTTTGTGATTTTTGGTGATATTTTTGTGATATTTTTTAATTTTGGAGACGTTTTGGGATTTTTGGAAATTTTGGGGATTTTTGGGGGAATTTTTGGGATTTTTTAGGGATTTTTTGGGGATTTTCAGAGGGTGAGGAAATCCCAAAAATCCCAAAATTCCTCCCAAAAAATTCCGCTCTGAACGCAGCGCTTGTGCACGTTCATCTCACAGCCTGGAAATTTGGGGATTATTTTGGGGATTTTGGGATTTTTGGGGATTTTTGGGAATTTTTTGGGAATTTTTGGGGATTTTTTTGGGAATTTTTTTGGAATTTTTGGGAATTTTTGGGAATTTTTTTGGATTTTATATTAATTTTTTGTGATTTTTTGGTGATTTTTTGTGAATTTGTTTCAATTTTGGAGACATTTTGGGATTTTTGGGAATTTTTGGGGATTTTTTGGGAATTTTTGGGAATTGTTTTGGATTTTATATTAATTTTTGGTGATTTTTTTTTTGTGATTTTTAAACGATTTTTTGCGATTTTTTGGTGATTTTTAAAAATATTTTTGTGGGTTTTTTTAATTTTGGGGACATTTTGGGATTTTTGGGAATTTTTTGGGAATTTTTGGGAATTTTTTTTGAAAATTTTTTGATTTTTTGGGATTTTTTTGTGATTTTTTCGGTGACTTTTGGTGATTTTTGGTGATTTTTTGTGATTTTGGGGAATTTTTTGGGGAATTTTTTGTGATTTTTGGGGGTTTTTTTGGGGAATTTTTGGGGAATTTTTGGGTGATTTTTTAGGTTTTTCTCAGATTTTTTTGCGATTTTTTTAGAATTTTTTTTTGGTTTTTAGAGAGTCAGGAAAGTCCTAAAATCCCAAAAATCCCAAAATTTGCTCTGGACGCAGCGCTTGTGGACATTCATCTCACAGCCTGGGGAATTTGGGAATTTTTGGGATTTATTTGGGGATTTTTGGGGATTTTTTGGGGATTTTTTGGGGATTTTTTGGGGGAGTTTTTTGATTTTTTTGGGATTTTTTTCGATTTTTGTTTTACTTTTTTGCGATTTTTTTTGAATTTTGGGGACATTTTGGGATTTTTGGGAATTTTTTGGGGACGTTTTGGGAATTTTGGGGGAATTTTGGGGAATTTTGGGGGAATTTTTTGCAATTTTTTTTGGAATTTTTGCGATTTTTTGGGATTTTTTGGGGGATTTTTTTTTTAATTTTTTTTGAATTTAGAAAAAAATTGAGACTTTTTTAGGATGTTTTTTCGGAATTTTTTTGGATTTTTTTTTTTTTGGG
>NW_028147440.1:658355-673664 GCF_008360975.1 Lichenostomus cassidix
AAATCCCCAAAATCCCCCAAAATTTCCCCAAAATTCCCCCAAAATCCCCAAAATTCCCCAAATTCCCCCAAAATCCCCCCAAATTTCCCCCAAAAATTCCCAAAAAATCCCCCAAAATCCCCAAATTTTCACTCACAGGAGCACTTCATGCCCCAAATTCCCCCAAAATCCTCAAAAAAATCCCCAAAAATCCCCCAAAATCCCCCAAATTTCCAAAAAATTCCCCAAAATTTCCCAAAATTCCCCAAATCCCAAATTTGTGACTACAGGAGCACTTCATCCCCAAATTCCCTAAAAATCCACAAATCCCCAAAATCCCCCAAACAAAAAATTTCAAAAAATTCCCAAATTCTGCAAAAACTGAAATCCCCAAAATCCCCAAATTTGACTGGCAGGAGCACTTCATGCCCTGGTGGGGTGTGGTTGAAATTCCCCAAAGAAATCCCAAAAAATTCCCCCAAAAAATTTTTTTTGGTTTTTCCCCCAAAATCCCAAATTTCCCAAAAAATCCCGTTTAAAAAAATTCCCCAAAAATCCCAAAAAATCCCCAAAAATTCTGCAAAAAACCCCAAAATCCCCCAAAATCCCCAAATTTTCACTCACAGGAGCACTTCATGCCCCAAATTCCCCCTAAAAATCCCCCAAAACTCCCCCAAATTCATTCTAAATCCCCCAAATCCCTCCAAGCTCCCCCAAATTCCCCAAAATTCCCCAAAAATCCCCAAAATTTCCCAAATTTCCCCAAAACTCCCAAAATTTGACTCACAGGAGCACTTCATGCCTGGTGCACGAAGTATAGAGCCCCAAAATTCCCAAAATTTCCCCAAAATTCTCCCCAAAACGCCATAATTTCCCCCAAAATTCCCAAAAATTTCCCCAAAATTTCCCAAAAATTCCCAAAATTCCTGAAGTTCTCCCCAAAATTCCATAATTTCCCCTAAAAATTCCCAAATTCCCCCAAAAATTCCCAAAATTCTCCCAAAAATTCCCAAAATTTCCCCAAAATCCCCAAATTTTGACTCACAGGAGCACTTCATGCCCTGGTGCACGAGGCTATAGAGCCCCAAAATCCCCCAAATCTAAAATCCCCAAAATTCCCCCGAAAATTCCCAAAAAATCCCCCAAAAATCCCCCAAAATCCCCCCAAAAATTCCCAAAATTCCCCCAAATTCCCCAAAAATCCCCAAATTTGACTCACAGGAGCACTTCATGCCCTGGTGCACGAGGCCGTAGAGCAAGGAGCCGCAGTGATCGCAGAAGGTTGGGCTGCTGTAGCTGTGAACCTTGAACTTGTGCTTGTTCCGAGGGTCCTGAGGGGAATTCCCAAATTTTGGGGTGAATTCCCAAAATTTTGGGTGAAATTTCGGTGATTTTGGGTGAAATTTCTGCGATTTTAGGTGAAATTCTCACAATTTTAGGGTCAAAAATGCCCTAATTTGGAGCTCCAAGGGGGAATTGGGGAGGATTTGGGGGTCCTGCAGGGAATTTGGGGTGAAATTCCCAAAATTTGGGTGAATTCCCAAAATTTTGGGGAAAATTCCAAAAAATTTGGGTGAAATTCTGGTGATTTTGGGTGAAATTCCCATGATTTTGGGTGAAATTCTGGTGATTTTAGGGTGAAAAATGCTCTAATATGGAGCTTGGAAGAGGATTTGGGAAGGAATTTGGGGAGATTTGGGATGAAATTCCCAAAATTTGGGGTGAATTCCCGAAATTTTGGGAAAAATTCCTGAAATTTTGGGTGAAATTTTGGCAATTTTGGGTGAAATTCTCACAATTTTAGGGTAAAAAATGCCCTAAATTTGGAGTTCCAAGGAGAAATTGGGGAGGAATTTGGGGAGATTTTGGGGATCCTGCAGGAATTCCATAAATTTGGGGTGAATTCCCAAAATTTTAGGAAAAATTCCCAAAATTTTGGGTGAAATTTCCATGATTTTAAGGTGAAAAATGCCCTAATTTGGAGCTTGGAAGAGGATTTGGGAAGGAATTTGGGGAGATTTGGGATGAAATTCCATAAATTTGGGGTGAATTCCCGAAATTTTGGGTGAAATTCCGGTGATTTTGGGTGAAATTTCTGCGATTTTGGGTGAAATTCCCACAATTTTAGGGTCAAAAATGCCCTAAATTTGGAGTTCCAAGGAGAAATTGGGGAGGATTTGGGGTGAATTTGGGGGTCCTGTGGGGAATTTCCAAATTTTGGGGTGAATTCCTGAAATTTTGGGAAAAAATCACAAAATTTTGTGTGAAATTCCAGTGATTTTGGATGAATTTTCCATGATTTTAGGGTGAAAAATGCCCTAATTTTGGAGCTCCAAGGGGGAATTGGGGAGGAATTTGGGGGTCTGAGGGGTTTGGGGAGATTTGGGAAAAATTCCTGAAATTTTGGGAAAAATTCCCAAAATTTTGGGTGAAATTTCAGCGATTTTGGGTGAAATTCCCATGATTTTAGGTGAAATTTCCATGGTTTTAAGGTGAAAAATGCCCTAATTTGGAGCTTGGAAGAGGATTTGGGAAGGAATTTGGGGAGATTTGGGATGAAATTCCCAAAATTTGGGGGGAATTCCCAAAATTTTGGGAAAAATCCCGAAATTTTGGGTGAAATTTTGGTTATTTTGGGTGAAATTCCCACAATTTTAGGGTCAAAAATGCCCTAAATTTGGAGCTCCAAGGGGAAATTGGGAGGAATTTGGGGAGATTTTGGGGATCCTGCGGGAATTCCATAAATTTGGGGTGAATTCCCGAAATTTTAGGAAAAATTCCCGAAATTTTGGTGATTTTGGGTGAAATTTCTGCAATTTTAGGGTGAAAAATGCCCAAATTTGGAGCTTGGAAGAGGATTTGGGGAGGAATTTGGGGGTCTTGGGGGTCCTGTGCCAAAATTCCCAAAATTTGGGGTGAATTCCCGAAATTTTGGGGAAAATTCCCGAATTTTGGGGAAAATTCCCAAAATTTTGGGTGAAATTTCGGCGATTTTGGGTGAAATTCTGGCAATTTTAGGGTCAAAAATGCCTCAATTTTGGGATTCAGAAGGGGAATTGGGGAGGATTTGAGGTGATTTGGGGTGAAATTCCCGAAATTTGGGGTGAAATTCCCAAAATTCCCAAAATTTGGGGTGAAATTCCAGCAGTTTTGGGTGAAATTCCCACTTTTTGGGGGGTAAAATGCCCAAATTTGGGGAATTTGGGGGAAAATTTGGGGAAAAATTGGGGATTTTTTTTGAAATTTGGGATTTTTTTTGAAATCTGGGGAGAGGGAAAAATCCTGGATGAGATTTTGGGAGATTTTGGGGCAAAATCTGCAAATTTTGGGTGAAAAACGCCTCGATTTGGGTCCTGGAAGGGAAATTTTTTGGAATTTTTGGGGAAAATTTGGGAATTTTGAGGGAAAATTTGGGAATTTTTTGGGAAATTTGGGGAGGAGGAGATAGGGAAGCAAATCCAGGATGGAATTTTCTGCTCTCCAAGGGAAATTTTGGGGCAAAATCTGCAAATTTTGGGTGAAAACTGCCTCGATTTGGGTCCTGGAAGGGAAAAATTGGGGCAAATTTTTGGGAATTTTGGGATTTCTGGGAATTTTTTGGGAATTTTTTGGGAATTTTTTGGGAAATTTGGGGAGGGAAAGTGTGGGAAGCAAATCCAGGATGGAATTTTGGGAGATTTTGGGGCAAAATCTTCAATTTTTGGGTGAAAAACTCCTCGATTTGGGTCCTGGAAGGGAAAAATTGGGGGAAATTTTTTGGGAATTTTGGGATTTTTTGGGAATTTTTTGGGACTCACGTCGGTCTGAGGTCCTTTTCCTGCCCCAGGACACTCGAAGGTGACAAATTCGTGACATCTTTTGTGAACCACGAAGCTGCAAACTGGAAAAAAAAAGGATCAGGAAACCCAAAAAATCCCCAAAAAATCCCCAAAAAATTCCCCAAAAATCCCCAAAATTCCCTCGGAATTCCCAAAATTCCCAAAATTCCCCAAATCCCCTCAGGATTCCTCAAATTCAGCCAAGAATTCCCCAAAATTCCCCCAAAATTTTGTCCCCAAAGCTCCTCTGGAAGCCCAAAATTCCCCAAATTTCCCCCAAGAATTCCCAAAAATTCCAAAGGATTCCCAAAAATTCCCCAAAATCCTCCCAAAAATCTCCTCCAGGAATTCCAAAATATCCCAAATTTACCTAAATTCTCCCAATTTTCCCCCAAATTCTCCCAAATTTCCCCCAAATTCTCCCAAATTTCCCCCAAATTTTCCCAAATTTCCCCCAAATTCTCCCAAATTTCCCCCAAATTCTCCCAAATTTCCCCCAAATTTTCCCAATTTTTCCCCCAATTTCCCAAATTTTTCCCAAATTTTCCCCAAAATTCCTCCCAGGATCCCCAAATTCCCCCAAATTTCCCTCAAATTTCCCCCAAATTCTCCCCGTTTTCCCCCAAATTTTCCAAAATTTACCCCAAATTTTCCCAATTTTCCCCAAAATTCCTCCCAGGATTCCTAAATTTCCCCTCTGGACCCCAAAATCCCCCAAATTTTCCCCCAAATTATCTCAATTTCCCCCCAAAATTATCCCAAATTTTCCCAAATTTCCACATTTCCCCAATTTCCAAAATTTACCCCAAATTTTCCCAATTTTCCCAAATTCTCCCAGGATTCCTAATTTCCCTCTGGACCAAAAATTCCAAATTCACCCAAATTATCCCAATTTCCCCCCAAATTATCTCAATTTCCCCCAAATTTTCCCAAATTTCCCCCAAATTTCCCCAAAATTCCTCCCAGGATCCCCAAATTTCCCCTCTGGACCCCAAAATTCCCAAAAATCTCCTCCAGAACTCCCAAAATCCCCCAAATTCACCCAAATTATCCCAATTTCCCCCCAAATTATCTCAATTTTCCCAAATTTTTCCCAAATTTCCCCCACATTTTCCCAAAATTCCTCCCAGGATCCCCAAATTTCCCCTCTGGACCCCAAAATTCCCAAAAATCTCCTCCAGAACTCCCAAAATCCCCCAAATTCACCCAAATTATCTCAATTTTCCCCCAAATTTTCCAATTTTTTTCCCAAATTTCCCCAAATTTCCCCCAAAATTCCCACCCAGGATTCCCAAATTTCCCCCCAAATCCACCCACCACCCCCAAATTCCCCCCGAAATCCCCAAAATCTCCCAAATTCTCCCCAAATTCCTCTCTGCCGTTGCCAGGTAACAGCAGCCGTTGCCATGGCGACGCCTCGGCTGTCAATCAACGCCCAGGCCACGCCCACCTCCCCATTTGGGGGAAAATCCCAAATTTTGGGGATTTTTGGGTTCCGAATTTGGGGATTTTTGGGTCCAAATTTGGGGATTTTGGGGATTTTTGGGTCCCAAATTTTGAGGATTTTGGGATCCAAATTTTGGGATTTTTGGGTCCCAAAACTGGGGATTTTGGGGATTTTTGGGTCCAAATTTGGGGTTTTTTAGGTCCCGAATTTGGGAATTTGGGGATTTTTGGGTCCAAATTTGGGGATTTTGGGGATTTTTGGACCCAAATTTGGGGTTTTTTAGGTCCCAAATTTGGGAATTTTGGGGATTTTTGGGAACAAATTTGGGGATTTTTGGGTCCAAATTTGGGGATTTTGGGGATTTTGGGTCCCAAAATTGGGGATTTTGGGGATTTTTGGATCAAAAATTGGAGATTTTGGGGATTTTGGGGTCCCAAATTTGGGGATTTTTGGGTCCAAATTTGGGGATTTTTGGGTCCCAAATTTGAGGATTTTGGGGATTTTTGGGTCAAAAATTGGAGATTTTGGGGATTTTGGGTCCCAAATTTGGGGATTTTTGGGTCCAAATTTGGGGATTTTGGGGATTTTTGGACCCAAATTTTGAGATTTTGGGGATTTTTGGGTCCAAATTTTGAGGATTTTGGGGATTTTTGGGTCCAAATTTGGGAATTTTGGGGATTTTTGGGAACAAATTTGGGGATTTTTGGGTCAAAAATTGGGGATTTTGGGGATTTTAGAATCCCAAATTTTGAGGATTTTGGGGTCCCAAAATTGGGGATTTTTGGGTTTTTGGGTCAAATTTGGGGGATTTTTGGGTCCCAAATTTTCAGATTTTGGGGTCCCAAAACTGGGGATTTTGGGGATTTTTGGGTCCAAATTTGGGGGTTTTTGGGTCCAAATTTGGGGATTTTGGGTCCTGGAATTTTGGGGATTTTTGGGTCCCAAATTTGGGGATTTTTGGGTCCAAATTTGGGGATTTTTGGATCCAAATTTGGGGGTTTTTGGGTCCAAATTTGGGGATTTTAGGTTCTGGAATTTTGGGGATTTTTGGGTCCAAATTTGGGGGTTTTTGGGTCCAAATTTGGGGATTTTGGGTTCTGGAATTTTGGGGATTTTTGGGTCCAAATTTGGGGATTTTGGATTCTGGAATTTTGGGACTTGAGGTCTGTAATTTTGGGGATTTTTGGGTCCCAAATTTGGGGATTTTGGGTTCTGTAATTTTGGGGATTTTTGGGTCCAAATTTGGGGATTTTGGGTTCTGTAATTTTGGGGATTTTTGGGTCCAAATTTGGGGATTTTTGGGTCCAAAATTGGGGGTTTTGGATTCTGGAATTTTGGGACTTTGAGGTCTGGAATTTTGGGGATTTTTGGGTTCCGAATTTGAGGATTTTTGGGTCCAAATTTGGGGATTTTGGGTCCAAATTTGGGGCTTTTGGGTTCTGTAATTTTGGGGATTTTTGGGTCCCAAATTTGGGGATTTTTGGGTCCAAATTTGGGGATTTTGGGTTTCTCTCTCACCCATGCACTGCAGGCCTTGCTTGCCGATTCCCCTGCGGGAAAAAAACATGGCGGCGTCACCTGGGGTCACCTGGGGTCACTTTGGGGTCACCTGGACACACCTGAGCACACCTGGGGTCACTCTGGGGTCACTTTGGGGTCACCTGGGGGCACTTTGGGGTCACTTGGGGTCACCTGGTGTCACTCTGGGGTCACTGAGACACACCTGAGCACACCTGGGGTCATTTTGGGGTCACCTGGACACACCTGGGCACACCTGAGGTCACTCTGGGGTCACCAAGACACACCTGGGGTCACTCTGGGGTCATCTGGACACACCTGAGACACACCTGAGGTCACTCTGGGGTCACTGAGACCCACCTGGACACACCTGGGGTCACCTGGGGTCACTCAGGGGTCACTTTGGGGTCACCTGGACACACCTGGGCACACCTGAGGTCACCCTGGGGTCACCCTGGGGTCACCTGGGATCACTCAGGACACACCTGGGGTCACTCTGGGGTCAATCTAGACACACCTGGGGTCATCTGGGGTCACTTTGGGGTCACCTGGACACACCTGGGGTCAATCTGGGGTCACCTGGACACATCTGGGCACACCTGAGGTCACTCTGGGGACAATCTAGACACACCTGGGGTCACCTGGGCACACCTGGACACACCTGGGCACACCTGAGACACACCTGAGGTCACTCTGGGGTCACTCTGGACACACCTGGGCACACCTAGACTGCTTGAAGAACCCCCAGGTGGGAGTGACCAGTGAGTGACCAGCGAGTGACCAAGGAGTCACCTGTCCAAGTCACACCTGTCCCATGTTGTACCCCAAGGTCACCTGTCCCAGGTGTCACTGACCAGATGAAGTCGCTGCAGTGGCTGCAGAAGGTGACAGTCACACCTGTCCCACCTGTCTCACATTGTACCCCAATGTCCCAGGTGTGTCCCCAGGTGTGTCCCCAGGTGTGAATGTCCCCAAGGTCACCTGCCCAGGTGTGTCCCCAGGTGTGTCCCACCTGTCCCAGGTGTCACTGACCAGATGAAGTCGGTGCAGTGGCTGCAGAAGGTGACAGCCACACCTGTCCCACATTGTACCCCAATGTCCCTCCCTGCCCAGGTGTCCCCAGGTGTCCCCAGGTGTGTCCCACCTGCCCAGGTGTGTCCCCAGGTGTGTCACTGACCAGATGAAGTCGGTGCAGTGGCTGCAGAAGGTGACAGTTACACCTGTCCCACATTGTACCCCAATGTCCCAGGTGTCCCCAGGTGTGTCCCCAGGTGTGTCCCACCTGCCCAGGTGTGTCACTGACCAGATGAAGTCGGTGCAGTGGCTGCAGAAGGTGACAGTTACACCTGTCCCACCCAGCCCAGTGTCCCCAGGTGTGTCCCACCTGTCCCAGGTGTGTCCCCAGGTGTGTCACTGCCCAGATGAAGTCGCTGCAGTGGCTGCAGAAGGTGACAGTCACACCTGTCCCACATTGTACCCCAATGTCCCACCTGTCCCAGGTGTGTCCCCAGGTGTCCCCAGGTGTGTCCCCAGGTGTGTCCCACCTGCCCAGGTGTGTCACTGACCAGATGAAATCACTGCAGTGGCTGCAGAAGGTGACAGTCACACCTGTCCCACATTGTACCCCAATGTCCCAGGTGTCCCCAGGTGTGTCCCCAGGTGTGTCCCACCTGTCCCAGGTGTGTCCCCAGGTGTCCCCAGGTGTCCCCAGGTGTGTCACTGACCAGATGAAGTCGGTGCAGTGGCTGCAGAAGGTTGGCTGCTTGAAGAACCTGGCGGTGAACCTGTGGCTCTTCACCTCGTGCACCACCTTGTGCCGCAGAGCGCCGCGGCGGCAGAACAGCGGCCGGGCCTGGCCTGGCCCCGCCTCCGGGCTGGACAGGGCCATCGGTCACCTGGGCACACCTGGGCACACCTGGGCACACCTGGGCACACCTGGGAACACCTGGGCACACCTGGATGGGAGAGAGAGAGAGCTGGAGTGAGAGACATGCAGAGAAATGGACTGAAGGACACCTGGATGGACAGAGGGATGGTCAGTGGCCTGGCCTGGCCCCGCCTCCGGGCTGGACAGGGCCATGGGGCAGCTGGGGGGTCACCTGGGCACACCTGGGCACACCTGGGCACACCTGGATGGGAGAGAGAGAGAGCTGGAGTGAGAGACGTGCAGAGAAATGGACTGAAGGACACCTGGATGGACTGAAGGACACTGAAGGACAGCTGGATGGACAGTGGCCGGGCCTGGCCCCAGCCATGGGTCACCTGGATGGACAGCTGGACACAGCTGGACACACCTGGGCACACCTGGATGGGAGAGAGAGAGAGCTGGAGTGAGAGACATGCAGAGAAATGGACTGAAGGACACTGAAGGACATCAGGATGGACAGTGGCCTGGCCTGGCTCCAGCCATGGGTCACCTGGATGGACAGCTGGACAGCTGGATGGACAGCTGGACACAGCTGGACACACCTGGATAGATGGGAGAGAGAGAGGTGAGGGAGAAACAGCTGGATGGACGCAGAAATGGACTGAAGGACACCTGGATGGACAGCTGGACACACCTGGGGACACCTGGATGGACTCAAGGACACCTGGATGGACAGCTGGACACACCTGGATGGACTAAAGGACACCTGGACGGACAGCTGGACACAGCTGGGGACACCTGGATGGACTGAAGGACACCTGGATGGACATGTGGACACACCTGGGGACACCTGGATGGACACAGGGATGGACTGAAGGACACCTGGATGGACATGTGGACACACCTGGGGACACCTGGATGGACAGCTGGACAGCTGGACACATCTGGGGACACCTGGATGGACACAGGGATGGACTCAAGGACACCTGGATGGACATGTGGACACACCTGGGGACACCTGGATGGACAGCTGGACACACCTGGATGGACTGAAGGACACCTGGATGGACATGTGGACACATCTGGGGACACCTGGATGGACACAGGGATGGACTCAAGGACACCTGGATGGACATGTGGACACACCTGGGGACACCTGGATGGACAGCTGGACACAGCTGGATGGATTAAAGGACACCTGGATGGACAGCTGGACACACCTGGATGGACTAAAGGACACCTGGATGGACAGCTGGACACAGCTGGATGGACTAAAGGACACCTGGATGGACAGCTGGACACACCTGGGGACACCTGGATGGACTCAAGGACACCTGGATGGACATCTGGACAGCTGGACACACCTGGGGACACCTGGATGGACACAGGGATGGACTCAAGGACACCTGGATGGACATGTGGACACACCTGGGGACACCTGGATGGACAGCTGGACACAGCTGGATGGACTCAAGGACACCTGGATGGACATCTGGACACAGCTGGATGGACTCAAGGACACCTGGATGGACAGCTGGACACAGCTGGGCACACCTGGATGGATGGGAGAAATCGAGGGACACACCTGGATGGAGACATCTGGATGGACACAGCTGGACGGACAGAGAGATGGACTGAAGGACACCTGGACGGACAGACGGACACCGGCTGGACATTGCCCCCGACTGCGGACCGGACAGAGCCACGGACGGACAGCTGGACAGCTGGACACAGCTGGACGGACAGCTGGACACACCTGGATGGACAGGAGAGAGAGAGAAAGAGAGGTAAGGGACAGAGGGATGGACAGAGGGGTGGACAGATGGACACGGGATGGACATGGGATGGACTAATGGACATGGGATGGACACAGGGATGGACAGATGGACATGGGATGGACAGAGGGATGGACAGAAGGACACAGGATGGACACAGGGATGGACAGATGGACACGGGATGGACAGATGGACATGGGATGGACACAGGGAAGGACAGATGGATATGGGACGGACATGGGATGGACAGAGGATGGACACCTGGATGGACAGACAGACAGACCCACGGACATCTGGATGGACAGCTGGATGGACACACAGACAGAGCCACGGACAGACGGACAGAGCCACGGACAGCCACGGGGGTGGACACTGAGCTGGACACACGGACAGAGCCACGGCTGGACAGAGCCACGGACAGAGCCATGGGGGGATGGACAGACCCACGGCTGGACACGGAGGTGGACAGACAGACAGACAGACAGAGGGGGGATGGACAGAGCCACGGACACACTCACGGCTGGACATGGAGGTGGACACAGGAGGATGGACAGAGCCACGGCCGGACAGACAGACAGAGCCATGGGGGGATGGACTGACCCACGGCTGGACACACAGACAGACACACGGACACATGGACAGACACACGGACAGAGCCACGGGGTGGACACGGAGGTGGACACAGGGACAGAGCCCCAGGGGAGATGGACAGACTGACGGACAGATCCACGGGGGGGGGATGGACAGACCCACGGACGGACACGGGGCGGACACACGGACACAGCCACGGGAGAGGTGGATGGACAGACCCACGGACAGACCCACGGACAGACCCACGGACAGACCCACGGACAGGATGGACAGACCCACGGACAGGATGGACAGACCCACGGACACACGGACAGACGGACGGGGGGATGGACTGACCCACAGCCAGACCCAGGGCCAGACACAGGGTGGACACACGGACAGGATGGACAGAGCCACGGACACACGGCCAGACCCACAGCCGGACCCACGGACACACCCACAGAGGGGATGGACAGACCCACGGACAGACCCACGGACAGACCCACGGACACTCGGACACACCCCCGGATGGACACACGGACAGACTGACGGACAGGATGGACAGAGCCACAGACACACGGCCAGACCCACAGCCGGACACGGGGGTGGACACACGGACACGATGGACAACCCCACAGAGGAGGGGATGGACAGACTGACGGACAGGATGGACAGAGCCACGGACAGACTGACGGACAAACCCCACAGATGGACACACCCAGCCCGGGACTGACCTGCAGCCTCCGGACACTCGGACAGACCCACGGACAGACCCACGGACACTCAGACACACCCACGGATGGACACACGGACAGCCCGACGGACAGGATGGACAGCCCGACGGACAGGATGGACAGAGCCACGGACAGACTGACGGACAGGATGGACAGAGCCACGGACAGACTGACGGCCAAACCCCACAGATGGACACACCCAGCCCGGGACTGACCTGCAGCCTCCGGACACTCGGAGCTTCGGCCGGACCCACGGACGGCCGGACAGCCCCACGGACGGCCGGACAGACGGACACCCGGCCGGACAGCCGGACAGCCCCACGGACGGCCGGACAGACGGACACCCGGCCGGACAGACGGACACCCGGCCGGACAGCCCCACGGACAGCCCACGGCCACTCGGACCCCGCCGGGCCCCGCGGCAGCCGGAGGGCGTGGCCTGGGAGGGGGGCGTGGCTTTCCTCAGGGGGCGTGGCCTGTGGGCGGCCGCAGCATTGCGGCAACCGAGGGGGCGTGGCTTCGGTGGGCGTGGTTTAGCCGGGAGGGGCGTGGTTTATGCAAATGAAGCGGCGCGGGGTGCGAATGGGAGTGGGCGTGGCTTCCTCTTAAAGGCGCCGCAGCCCCGACCTGGTTTGGTTTTTTTTTTTTTTTTTCCCAATTTCTCGCGGATTTTTCCCAAATTTTTTTTTTGGGTTTGTTTTTTTTTTTTTTTGGGTGTTTTCTGGAGGGGGGGAGGGGCTCCCCCGAGGATTTCCCGCCTAAATTTGGGATTCCCAAAAAAAAACCAACCCAATCTGGGCCGAGGCTCGGGGGAGTCAGACAGACCCAGATTTTGGGAGAATTTTTGGGAGAAAAAATTGGGGCGGCGAAGGTCACCCCTCCCCCCAGCGCCTCGCGGGAGCCCCAAAATTGGGGTTTTTGGGGTGGGGGAGGGGCAGGTTAACCCTTGGCTTCCCGCGCTGCCCAAAATTCCAGCAGAAATTTGGGGTCGATGGGAATTTGGGGGGATTTTCCCAACCCCCACCCCTCCCAAAATCCTGTTTTTTAACCCCAAAAATCGCGATTTTTAATCCCCAAAAATCGCTTTTTTTAACCCCAAAAATCCCATTTTTTTATCCCAAAAATCCCTTTTTTAAATCCCAAAAATTGCATATTTTATCCCAAAAAATCCCTTTTTTTTAGCCCAAAACCCCCATTTTTTTATCCCAAAAATCCCATTTTTTTAACCCCAAAAATCCCATTTTTTAATCCCAAAAATCTCTTTTTTGCCCCCAAATTCTCATTTTTATCCCAAAATCCCATTTTTTATCCCAAAAAACCCATTTTTTATCCCAAAAAAATCCCATTTTTAATCCCAAAAATCGCATTATTTTACCCCAAAAATCCCATTTTTTTATCCCAAAATTTATCCCAAAAATCGCATTTTTTTAACCCCAAAAATCCCATTTGTTAATCCCAAAAATCCCAATTTTTTATCCCAAAAACTCCTTTTTTTATCCCAAAAATCCCATTTTTTTATCCCAAAAATCCTATTTTTTAGCCCAAAAAAATCCTCTTTTTCAGCCCAAAAATCGCCCAAAAAATCTCTTTTTTAACCCAAAAAATCCTATTTTTTAGCCCAAAAAATCCTCTTTTTTTAGCCCAAAAATCTCAATTTTCAACCCCAAAAATCTCAATTTTTCAGCCCAAAAATCTCAATTTTTCAGCCCAAAAATCTCAATTTTTCAGCCCCAAAAATCTCAATTTTTCAGCCCAAAAAAATCTCAATTTTCAGCCCAAAAATCTCTTTTTCTAAACACAAAAATTCTCTTTTTTCAGCCCAAAAATCTCCTTTTTTCAGCCCAAAAATCCTATTTTTTTAGCCCAAAATTCCTATTTTTTTAGCTCAAAAATCCTATTTTTTTAGCCCAAAAATCCTATTTTTTTAGCCCAAAAAATCTCCTTTTTCAGCCCAAAAATCCTACTTTTTCAGCTCAAAAATATCCTCTTTTTTCAGCCCAAAAATCGCCCTAAAAATCTCTTTTTTCAGCCCGAAAATCCTATTTTTTCAGCTCAAAAATCGTATTTTTTTAGCCCAAAAATCCTATTTTTAGCTCAAAAAATCTCATTTTTCAGCTCAAAAATCCTATTTTTTTAGCCCAAAAATCCTATTTTTTCAGCTCAAAAATCGTATTTTTTAGCCCAAAAAAACCCCCTTTTTTCAGCCCCAAAATTCGATTTTTTTAACCCAAAAATCTCCTTTTTTCAGCCCAAAAATCCTCTTTTTTCAGCCCAAAAATCCTATTCTTTCAACCCAAAAATCCTCGTTTTTCAGCCCAAAAATCCTCGTTTTTAACCCAAAAATCTCCTTTTTTCAACCCCAAAAATCCTCATTTTTCAGCTCCAAAATTCTCACTTTTTAACACAAAAATCCTCTTTTTTCAGCCTAAAAAAATCCCATTTTTTCACTAAAATTCTTTTTTCCCAAAAATCCTTTCAATGGTTTTTTTGTTTTTTTTTTTTTTTTTTGTTTTTTTTTTTTTTTTTTTTTTTTTTTTTTTTTTAATTCCAAATTTATTCCTTTTATTAGATTTTTTCCCCAGGATTTTCCCCTCACTCTAATTTTCCACCAAATTTTCCGTCAAGTTTTGGGGAAATTTTGGGATTTTTTGGGGAATTTGGGAATTTTTTTCTGTGGGGTTTTAGTAATTTGGGGCCCAAAATCCCGAAAATTCCATTTTTTGGAGGATTTTGGGGTTTTGTGGGTTTATTTTGATTTTTTGGGAATTTTTTTTTTGGGTGGAATTTTTGGGATTTTTGGGAATTTTTGGGAAGGTTGTTTTTGGGACAATTTTTTTGGGAATTTTTGGGTTTTGGGATCTAATTTTTGGGATTTTTTGGGAATTTTTTGGAGATTTTTTGTTTTTGGAATTTTTTGGGGAATTTTTTGGGATTTTTAAAATAAAATTTGGGTACTTTTGGAGGAATGGGAATTTGTTTGGAATTTTTGGGAATTTTTGGGAATTTTTTGGGAATTTTGGGGTTTTGGAAATTTTGGGGGAATTTTTTGGTTTTTGGGGATTTTGGGGGATTTTTGGGTTAGTTTTGGATTTTTGGTGGAATTTTTAGAGTATTTTTGGGATTTTGGGATTGGATTTTGGGAGGTTTTGGGGAATTTTTTTGGGAGTTTTTTGGGAATTTTTTTTGAATTTTTGGGAATTTTTGGGGAAATTTTTGGGATTTTTGGGGAATTTTGGGACAATTTTTGGGAATTTTTGGGAATTTTGGGACAATTTTTGGGAATTTTGGGGAATTTTGGGGTGGGAATTTTTGAGTTGGATTTTTGGGGGAGTTTTTGGGTTTTTGGGGATTTTCATGGAATATTTTGGGGATTTTGGGGGAATTTTTTGGGAATATTTGGGAAGTTTTGGGGAAATTTTTGGGAATTTTTTGGGAATTTTTTTGGGGATTTTTTGGAAAATTTTTGGGAATTTTGGGGGAATTTTTTGGGATTTTGGGGAATTTTAGGGCTTATTTTGAATTTTTGGGGGATTTTTTGGGAGGATTTTTGGGAATTTTGGGATGATTTTGGGGAAATTTTGATGGATTTTTGGGGAATTTT
>NW_028147440.1:674164-720664 GCF_008360975.1 Lichenostomus cassidix
CCAAAAATCCCATTTTTTTATCCCAAAAATCCCATTTTTTTATCCCAAAAATCCCTTTTTTTATCCCAAAAAAATCCCATTTTTTAATCCCAAAAATCTCTTTTTTGCCCCCAAATTCCCTTTTTTATCCCAAAATTCCCTTTTTTATCCCAAAATTCCCATTTTTTAATCCCAAAAATCCCATTTTTTAATCCCAAAAATCCCTTTTTTTTACCCCAAAAATCCCTTTTTTTAAATCCCCAAAAATCCCATTTTTATCCCAAAAATCCCTTTTTTAACCCCAAAAATTCCATTTTTAAATCCCAAAAATCTCTTTTTTCATCCCAAAAATCTCTTTTTTGCCCCCAAATTCCCATTTTTATCCCAAAATTCCATTTTTATCCCAAAAATCCCATTATTTTACCCCAAAAATCCCATTTTTTAACCTCAAAAATCGCAATTTTTTATCCCAAAAATCCCATTTTTTAATCCCAAAAATCCCATTTTTTTACCCCAAAAATCCCTTTTTTTAAATCCCCAAAAATCCCATTTTTAAATCCCAAAAATCTCTTTTTTCATCCCAAAAATCCCATTTTTTTACCCCAAAAATTCCATTTTTTAATCCCCAAAATCCCATTTTTTATCACAAAAATCCCATTTTTAATCCCAAAAATCCCATTTTTTATCCCAAAAATCCCATATTTTCACCCCAAAAATCCCTTTTTTTACCCCAAAAATCCCATTTTTTTATCCCAAAAATCCCATTTTTTTATCCCAAAAATCCCTTTTTTTAACCCCAAAAATTCCATTTTTAAATCCCAAAAATCCCATTTTTTTACCCCAAAAATTCCATTTTTTTAATCCCCAAAATCCCATTTTTTATCACAAAAATCCCATTTATTTAAACCCAAAAATCCCATTTTTTTAACCCAAAAATCCCATTTTTTTAACCCAAAAATCACATTTTTATCCCAAAAATCCCAATTTTTTTATCACAAAAATCCCATTTATTTAAACCCAAAAATCGCATTTTTTTATCCCAAAAATCCTTTCCAATGAGATTTTTTTTGTTTTATTTTTATTATTTTTATTGTTATTTTCATTATTTTTTAATTTTTTTATTATTCTTATTTTTATTAATTCCACATTTATTCCTTTTATTACATTTTTTCCCCAGGATTTTCCCCTCCCCCAAATTTTCCCCCAAATTTTCCCCCAAATTTTCCCCAAATTTTGGGATTTTTCGAGGAATTTGGGAATTTTTTTCAGGAGGATTTTAGCTAATTTGGGCCCCAAAACCCCCAAAATCTCCATTTTTTCCCCCAAAATTTTGGGGTTCTGTGGGTTTAGAATTCCCAGATTTTTTGGGAATTTTTTTTTTGGAAGATCCAGGAATTTTTGGGAATTTTTGGGAATTTTTGGGAAAAGGTCTGACCTCATTTTGGGCCCCAAAAAATCTCATTTTTGCCCCAAATTTCAGGGTTTTGAGGATCTAAAATTCCCAGATTTTTAGGGAATTTTTTGGAGATTTTTTGTTTTTGGAATTTTTTGGGGAATTTTTTGAGAATTTTTAAAAAAAAATTTGGGTACTTTTTGGGGAATTTTTTGGGAATTTGTTTGGAATTTTTTGGGAACTTTTTGGGAATTTTTTGGGGAATTTTTTGGAAACTTTTGGAAATTTTGGGGAATTTTGGGGAATTTTTGGGGAATTTTTGGGGAATTTTGGGGAGTTTTTAAATTTTTGGGGAATTTTCAGGAATATTTTGGGAATTGGAATTTTTGGGAATATTTTGGGTTTTGGGGAATTTTTGGGAATTTTTGGGGAATTTTTTGGGAATTTTTTGGAAACTTTTTGGGAATTTTGGGGGAATTTTTGGGAATATTTGGGAAATTTTGGGGAACTTTTGGGAATTTTTGGGGAATTTTGGGAGAATTTTGGGGAATTTTTGGGGAATTTTGGGGAATTTTGGGGGAATTTTTGGGGAATTTTTTGGGGAATTTTTGGGGAATTTTTGGGAATTTTTGGAATTTTAGGGAATATTTTGGGAATTTTGGGGAATTTTTTGGGAATATTTGGGAAGTTTTGGGGAACTTTTGGGAATTTTGGGAATTTTTTGGGAATTTTTGAAACTTTTTGGGAATTTTTGGGGAATTTTTGGGGAATTTTTGGGGAATTTTTGGGGGAGTTTTTGGGAATTTTTGGGGAATTTTCAGGGAATATTTTGGGAATTTTGGGGGAATTTTTTGGGAATATTTGGGAAGTTTTGGGGAACTTTTTGGGAATTTTTTGGGAATTTTTTTGGGAATTTTTTGGAAACTTTTTGGGAATTTTGGGGGAATTTTTTGGGACTATTTGGGGAATTTTGGGGAACTTTTTGGGAATTTTTGGGGGAATTTTTGGGAGAATTTTTGGGAATTTTGGGGGAATTTTGGGGGGAATTTTTTTGAGAATTTTTGGGGAATTTTTTTTTTCATTTTTTGGGAATTTTTGGGTAATTTTTTGGGGAATTTTCTGGTAATTTTGGGGGGATTTTTTGGGGAACCTTTTTAGAATTTTTTTGGAATTTTTTTGGTAATTTTTGGGTAATTTTTTGGGAACTTTTTGGGGGTTTTTTTGGGGATTTTTTGGGGCTCACAGCTCATCGTGAGATCTCTCCAAATCTTGTCCATAATCCGTCGCTTTGCTTCCCACAAAAATCTCCCAACTTCCCAAAATCTCCTCTTTGCTCAAATCGCCGTCCTGGGAGGGAAAAAAATTGGGAATTTTGGGATTTTTTTGGGGAGAAATCCCCAAAAAAATATCCCCAGGGGGGAGAAAAGAGGGAAAAATGGGGAAATTTTGGAGGAAATTTGGGGTTGGAATTGAGGGAAAATGGGGAAAAATGGAATAAATAACCCAAATTGCGAGAAAATTGCTAGAAAATCACCAGGAAATCCCAAAAATCACCCAAAAATCACCCAAAATCACCCAAAATCACCCGAAATTAACCCAAAGATCACCCAAAATTACCTAAAATTGACCCAAAAATCTCCCAAAATGACCCGAAATTGACCCAAAAATCCCCCAAATTTCCCCAAAAATTACCTTAATTGACCAAAAATCCCCCCAAATGACCCGAAATTGACCCAAAAATCCCCCAAATTTCCCCAAAATTGCCCTAAATTGACCCAAAATCCCCCAAAATGGCCCTAAAATCCTCCAAACTCTGCAAAAATTATCCTAAATTGACCCAAATCCCCACAAAATCCCCCAAAATCCACCCAAAATTGACCCAAAATCACCAGGAAATCCTCCAAAATGACCCAAAATCACCCTAAATTGACCCAAAATTCCCCTAAAATTGTCCAAAATTGACCCAAATCCCCAAAAATCCTCCAAATCCCCTCAAAATTGACCCAAAATCCCCAGAAAATCCCAAAAATCACCCAAAAATCACCCTAAAATCCTCCAAATTCCCCCCAAAATGACCCTAAATTGACCGAAATTCCCCAAAATGACCCTAAATTGACCCAAAAATCCACCCAAAATGGCTCTAAAATCCCCCAAATTCCCCCCAAAATCACCCTAAATTGACCCAAATCCCACAAAAACCCCAAAAATTGCCCCAAAATCACCAGAAAATCTCAAAAATCACCCCAAAATCACCTTAAAATCCTCCAAATTCCCCCCAAAATGACCTTAATTGACCCAAAATCCCCCAAAATGCCCCAAAATTGACCCAAAATGCCCCAAAAATGGCCCTAAAATCCTCCAAAATTCCCCCAAATGATCCAAAATTGACCCAAATCCCACAAAATCCCCCAAAATCCACCCAAAATTGACCCAAAATCACCCTAAATTGACCCAAAATTCCCCTAAAATTGTCCAAAATTGACCCAAATCCCCAAAAATCCCCCAAATTCCCTCAAAATTGACCCAAAATCCCCAGAAAATCCCAAAAATCACCTAAAAATCCCCCAAAAATCCCCCAAATTCCCCCAAAAATGACCCAAATTTGACCGAAATTCCCCAAAATGACCCTAAATTGACCCAAAAATCCCCCAAATTTCCCCAAAATTGCCCTAAATTGACCCAAAATCCCCCAAAATGACCCAAAATTGACACAAAAATCCCCCAAATTTCCCCAAAATTGCCCTAAATTGACCCAAAATCCCCCAAAATGGCCCTAAAATCCTCCAAACTCCCCAAAAATTATCCTAAATTGACCCAAATCCCCACAAAATCCCCCAAAATCCACCCAAAATTGACCCAAAATCACGAGAAAATCCCCCAAATTCCCCCAAAATCCCCCTAAATTGACCCAAAATTCCCCTAAATTCCCCTAAAATTGTCCAAAATTGACCCAAATCCCCAAAAATCCCCCAAATCCCCTCAAAATTGACCCAAAATCCCCTAAAAATCCCCCAAAAATCACTAAAAATCCCCCAAAACCCCAAGTCCCCAAAATGACCCTAAATCCCCCAAATTCCCCAAAATCACCCTAAATTTTCCCAAAATCCCCAAAATGAGCCTAAAATCTAAATTCCCAAAATCACCCTAAATCGACCCAAATCCCACAAAATCCCCCAAAATTATCCAAAATTCCCCCAAATTCCCCCAAAATCTCCCCAAAAATGCCCCAAATCCTCCCAAAATCATCCCAAAAATCCCCCAAAATCCCTTTTTTCTAATGGATTTCGATGGGGTTTTTTTGGGATTTTGGGATTTTGGGAACTCTGGGAATTTGGGAAGAATCTCAGGTGTGTCCCACCTTGATTTCCTCCCAAAATTCCCCCAAAAAATCCCCCAAAATCATCCAAAAATCCCCTAAAATGGCCTAAAAATCCCATTTTTTAACCGATTTTCACGGGGTTTTTTGGGAATTTCAGAATTCCAGGAATTCCAAGAATTCCAGGAATTTGGGAAGAAGTCCCAGGTGTGTCTCACCTCAATTTCCTCCCAAAATTCCCCCAAAATTCCCTGAAAAATCTCAAAAAAAAGCCTAAAAATCCCATTTTTTAACCGATTCTCACAGCGTTTTTTGGGAATTTCTAAATTTTGGGAATTCTGGGAATTTGGGAAGAACCTCGGGTGTGTCTCACCTCAATTTCCTCCCTCAAAACCCCCAAAATTCCCCGAAAAATCTCAAAAAAATCCCTAAAAATCCCATTTTTTAACCGATTTTCACGGGGTTTTTTTGGGAATTTCGGAATTTTTTGGGAATTTTGGGAATTTGGGAAAAGGTCTCACCTTGTTCAGGTCAGCGTGGTGCAGCAGGTGAGAACCCAAACCCCAAAAAATCCCCTAAAACCATCCAAAAATCCCCTAAAAATGCCTAAAAATCCCATTTTTTAACCGATTTCAACGGGGTTTTTTGGGAATTTCGGAATTTTGGGAATTCTGGGAATTTGGGAAGAATCTCAGGTGTGTCTCAACTTGATTTCCTCCCAAAATTCCCCAAAAATTCCCCGAAAAATCGCAAAAAAATCCCTAAAAATCCCTAAAAATCCCATTTTTTAACCGATTTTCACGGGGTTTTTTGGGAATTTCGGAATTCCAGGAATTCCAGAAATTTGGGAAGAAGTCCCAGGTGTGTCTCACCTCAATTTCCTCCCTCAAAACCCCCAAAATTCCCTGAAAAATCTCAAAAAAATGCCTAAAAATCCCATTTTTTAACCGATTTCAATGGGGATTTTTTTGGGATTTGGGATTTTTTTGGGAATTTTGGGAATTCTGGGATGGAGCTCACCTTGTTGACATCAGCGTGGTGCAGCAGGTGAGAACCCAAACCCCAAAAAATCCCCCAAAATCCCCTAAAATTCCCCAAAAATCCCCAAAAATCCTTCAAAAATGCCTAAAAATCCCATTTTTTAACCGATTTCAATGGGGATTTTTGGGAATTTCGGAATTTTGGGAACTCTGGGAATTTGGGAAGAATCTCAGGTGTGTCCCACCTCGATTTGCTCCCAAAATTCCCCAAAAATCCACCAAAATCATCCAAAAATCCCCTAAAATGGCCTAAAAATCCCATTTTTTAACCGATTTTCACGGGGTTTTTTGGGAATTTCAGAATTCCAGGAATTCCAAGAATTCCAGGAATTTGGGAAGAAGTCCCAGGTGTGTCCCACCTCAATTTCCTCCCAAAATTCCCCCAAAATTCCCTGAAAAATCTCAAAAAAAAGCCTAAAAATCCCATTTTTTAACCGATTCTCACAGCATTTTTTGGGAATTTCTAAATTTTGGGAATTCTGGGAATTTGGGAAGAATCTCAGGTGTGTCCCACCTTGATTTCCTCCCTCAAAATCCCAAAAATTCCCCGAAAAATCGCAAAAAAATCCCTAAAAATCCCTAAAAATCCATTTTTTTAACCGATTTTCACGGGGTTTTTTTTGGGAATTTCGGAATTTTTTGGGAATTTTGGGAATTTGGGAAAAGGTCTCACCTTGTTGCCATCAGCGTGGTGCAGCAGGTGAGAACCCAAACCCCAAAAAATCCCCTAAAACCATCCAAAAATCTCCTAAAATGGCCTAAAAATCCCATTTTTTAACCGATTTCAATGGGGTTTTTTGGGAATTTCGGAATTTTGGGAATTCTGGGAATTTGGGAAGAATCTCAGGTGTGTCCCACCTTGATTTCCTCCCTCAAAATCCCAAAAATTCCCCGAAAAATCGCAAAAAAATCCCTAAAATGGCCTAAAAATCCATTTTTTTAACCGATTTTCACGGGGTTTTTTTGGGAATTTCGGAATTTTTTTGAAATTTTGGGAATTTGGGAAAAGGTCTCACCTTGTTCAGGTCAGCGTGGTGCAGCAGGTGAGAACCCAAACCCGAAAAAATCCCCCAAAATCCCCTAAAATTCCCCAAAAATCATCCAAAAATCCCCTAAAAATGCCTAAAAATCCCATTTTTTAACCGATTTCAATGGGGTTTTTTGGGAATTTCGGAATTTTGGGAATTCTGGGAATTTGGGAAGAACCTCAGGCGTGTCCCACCTTGATTTCCTCCCTCAAAATCCCAAAAATTCCCCGAAAAATCGCAAAAAAATCCCTAAAAATCCCTAAAAATCCATTTTTTTAACCGATTTTCACGGGGTTTTTTTGGGAATTTCGGAATTTTTTGGGAATTTTGGGAATTTGGGAAAAGGTCTCACCTTGTTCAGGTCAGCGTGGTGCAGCAGGTGAGAACCCAAACCCCAAAAAATCCCCCAAAATCCCCTAAAATTCCCCAAAAATCCCCAAAAATCCCCTAAAAATCCCATTTTTTAACCAATTTCAATGGGGTTTTTTGGGAATTTCGGAATTTTGGGAATTCTGGGAATTTGGGAAAAATCTCAGGTGTGTCCCACCTTGATTTCCTCCCAAAATTCCCCAAAAATCCACCAAAATCATCCAAAAATCTCCTAAAATGCCTAAAAATCCCATTTTAAACCGATTCTCACAGGGTTTTTTGGGAATTTCGGAATTCCAGGAATTCCAGAAATTTGGGAAGAAGTCCCAGGTGTGTCTCACCTCAATTTCCTCCCAAAATCATCCAAAAATCCCCTAAAAATGCCTAAAAATCCCATTTTTTAACCGATTTCAATGGGGATTTTTTTGGGATTTGGGATTTTTTTGGGAATTTTGGGAATTCTGGGATGGAGCTCACCTTTTTGACATCAGCGTGGTGCAGCAGGTGAGAACCCAAACCCCAAAAAATCCCCCAAAATCCCCTAAAATTCCCCAAAAATCCCCAAAAATCCTTCAAAAATGCCTAAAAATCCCATTTTTTAACCGATTTCAATGGGGATTTTTGGGAATTTCGGAATTTTGGGAACTCTGGGAATTTGGGAAGAATCTCAGGTGTGTCCCACCTCGATTTGCTCCCAAAATTCCCCAAAAATCCACCAAAATCATCCAAAAATCCCCTAAAATGGCCTAAAAATCCCATTTTTTAACCGATTTTCACGGGGTTTTTTGGGAATTTCAGAATTCCAGGAATTCCAAGAATTCCAGGAATTTGGGAAGAAGTCCCAGGTGTGTCTCACCTCAATTTCCTCCCAAAATTCCCCCAAAATTCCCTGAAAAATCTCAAAAAAAAGCCTAAAAATCCCATTTTTTAACCGATTCTCACAGCATTTTTTGGGAATTTCTAAATTTTGGGAATTCTGGGAATTTGGGAAGAATCTCAGGTGTGTCCCACCTTGATTTCCTCCCTCAAAATCCCAAAAATTCCCCGAAAAATCGCAAAAAAATCCCTAAAAATCCCTAAAAATCCATTTTTTTAACCGATTTTCACGGGGTTTTTTTTGGGAATTTCGGAATTTTTTGGGAATTTTGGGAATTTGGGAAAAGGTCTCACCTTGTTCAGGTCAGCGTGGTGCAGCAGGTGAGAAGCTTCCACAGCTGCCCAGTCAGGGCTGGGAGGTTTCAGCCAAACTTTCACCTCTTCAGCTCCCAGTTTGCCATCGGAATCCAAATCGCGATTTTCCAGGAATTGTTGTCTTTCCCGCTGGATTTCGGGGGGTTCTGGGGAGCCTGGGGGGCCTTCGAAGAGATCAGCTGAGGGGGAAAATTTGGGGGAAAAATGTGGCGTTGGAAAAGGTTGAAATCCCTAAAAAATTCCCCCAAAGATCCGCAAAAAATCCCTCAAAAAATAAAAAAAATCCCCCCAAAAAATCCCCCCAAAAGTCACTAAAAACCCAAAATTAAAAAAAAAAAAAAATCCCAATCTCTAAAAACCCTGAAATCCCTAAAAACCTAAAAACCCCAAAAAATCCCAAAAATCAAAAAAACCAAAAAATTCCCCCAAAGAAATTAAAAAACATCCCCAAAAAAATCCCCAAAAAACTCCTCAAAAATCAAAAAAACCCTAAAAAATCCCTAAAAATCCCCAAAAAAAATCCCCTTTAAAAAAAAACTAAAAAAAAAATCCCCTAATAAAACTGTACAAAAACCGCCAACCTGTGAAATCCCCAAAAAATCCCAAAATAAATGCCCCAAAAAATGCCTCAAAAAACCAAAAAAAAATCACCAAAAAAATCCCCCAAAAAATCCCCAAAAAAGTCACTAAAAACCCAAAATCCCAAATAAATCCCAATCCCCAAAAACCCTGAAATCCCCCAAAAAATCCCAATCCCCAAAAAGCTCCAAATCCCAACTAAATAAAGCTAAAAATCCCAAATTTTCCCGATTTTCCAGGAATTGTTGTCTTTCCCGCTGGATTTCGGGGGGTTCTGGGGAGCCTGGGGGGCCTTCGAAGAGATCAGCTGAGGGGGGAAATTTGGGGGAAAAATGTGGGAAAATTGTGATCCCAAAAAACCCCAAAATTGTGGAAAAGAGCACAAAATTTTTAAAAAAATCCCCCAAAAAATCCCCCAAAAATTCCTCAAAAAACAACAAAAAAAATTCCCAAAATCCCAAAAATCCCCAAAAATCTCCCCAAAAACCCAAAAACCCCAAAACCCCCAAAAAACTCAAAAAAATTAAAAAATCAAAATCCCCAAAATCAAACCCCAAAAATCCCCCAATTCCCCCCAAAAAACCCCAAAAAATCCCCAAAAATCCCCAAAAATCCCCAAAAATCCCCCAAAAAAACCCCAAAAAACCCCAAAATCCACCCAGAAAACCCCAAAATTCACCCAAAACTGCCCAAAATCCACCCAAAAAAATCCCAAAAATCCCTTTAAAACCCCAAAAATTCCCCAAAATTCCCCCAAAAAAACTCCCAAATCCACCAAAAAACCCCAAAAATCACCAAAAGACCCAAAAAATACCCAAAATTCCCCCAAAATCCCCAAAAACCCAAAAATCCCCCTAAAATTTCCCTTTTAAACCTCAAAAATTTAAAAATCAAAAAATCCAAAAATCTCCAAAAATCCCCCAAAATAAAAAATCCCCCAAAATCCCCCAAAAATACCCCCAAAATTTAAAAAATCCCCAAAAATCCCCAAAAATCCCCAAAAATCCCCAAAAAATCCCCAAAAATCCCCAAAAAATTCCCCAAAAATCCCCAAAAATCCCCAAAAATCCCCAAAAATTCCCCAAAAATCCCCAAAAATGCCCAAAAAATCCCTTAAAAATCCCAAAAAAATCCCAAAAAAATCCAAAAAAATTGGATCCAAAATTCGCCAAAAATTGATCCAGAAACCCAAAAAAAATCCCAAAAATGGATCCAGAACCCCCAAAAATTCCCAAAAAATTGATCCAGGGATTCCCAAATTCCCCAAAATTTCCCCTAAAATGGATTCAGGTGTCCAGAATCCAAAAAAAATCCCAAAAATTGATCCAAAATTCCCCAAAAAAATCCCAAAAATTGATCCAAAATTCCCAAAATTTCCCAAAATCCCCAAAATTCCCCCAAAAATGGACTCAGGTGTCCAGAATCCAAAAAAAATCCCAAAAATGGATCCAGAAACCCCAAAAATTCCCCAAAAATTGTTTCAGGGATTCCATAATTCCCCAAAATTTCCCCAAATCCCCAAAATTTCCCCAAAAATGGACTCAGGTGTCCAGAATCCCAAAAAATTCCCAAAAATTGACCCAAAATTCCCCAAAATTGGATCCAGGGAGCCCAAAAAAATCCCAAAAATTAATTCAAAATTCCCAAAATTTCCCCCAAATCCCCAAAATTCCCCCTAAAATGGACTCAGGTGTCCAGAATCCAAAAAAAAATCCCAAAAAAATCCCAAAAATTCCCCAAAATTGGATCCAGGGAGCCCAAAAATTCCCCAAAAATGGATCCAGGGATTCCCAAATTCCCCAAAATTCCCCCAAAAATGGACTCAGGTGTCCAGAATCCCAAAAAATTCCCAAAACTTGACCCAAAATTCCCAAAAATTCCCCAAAAATTGGATCCAGAAACCCCCAAAAAATCCCAAAAATTGATCCAAAATTCCCAAAATTTCCCCAAAATTCCCCCAAAAATGGAATGAGGTGTCCAGAATCCCAAAAAATTCCCAAAAATGGACCCAAAATTCCCAAAATTCCCCAAATCCTCACCTATATATTCATCCACCTGGATGAATCCGTCGCCATCCCGATCCATGTCCTCCATCGTCTCCTGCAAACCCAAAAATTTGGGAATTTGCCCCAAAAATTGGGAATTTTCCCCAAAATTCCCCCAAATTCCACCCGGGAATCCCAAAATTCCCAAATTCCACCAGAAAAAGAGTCCAAAAGGCATCAAATTCCTGTAAAATTCCCTCAAATTCCCCCAAATTTCCTCCCAAAATCCCAAGCAATTCTCCCCAAAATTTCAAAATTCCACCCAAATTTCTTCCCCAAATGCCCTCGAAATTTCGTGCAAATCCTCTCCCAAAATTCCACCCAAATGGCCCCAAAAGTCCCCAAAATTTCACCCCAAAATTCCACTCAATTCTCTCCCCAAATTCCACCCAAATTCTGAAAAATTCCACCCAAATTCAATCCCCAAAATCCCCAAAATTCCCATTTTTTACCTTTTTTCAGTGCGGCTTTCACTATTTTTGGGGCAGATTTTAGGGAATTTTGGGAATTTTTGGGAATTCCCAGCTGCACCACCACGTCCTGCATGTGCTGGAAATCCTCAGGGTGCAGGAAAATCCCAAAAAGTCCCAAAAAATGCCAAAAATTGGTCTAAAAAACCCATTTTTTGCCCTAAAAATCCCATTTTCTCATCGATTTCAACGTGGTTTTCGGGATTTTTGGGATGGAATTGTGGGATTTTTGGGAATTTTGGGAATTTTTGGGAATTCCCAGCTGCACCACCACATCCTGCATGTGCTGGGAAATCCTCAGGGTGCAGGAAAATCCCAAAAATTGGTCTAAAAATCCCATTTTTGCCCTAAAAATCCCATTTTTTCACCAATTTCAGTGCCGTTTTCGGGATTTTTGGGATGGAATTTTGGGAAATTTTGGGAATTTTGGGAATTTTTGGGAATTCCCACCTGCACCACCACGTCCTGCATGTGCTGGAAATCCTCAGGGTGCAGGAAAATCCCAAAAATTGGTCTAAAAATCCCATTTTTGCCCTAAAAATCCCATTTTTTCACCAATTTCAGTGCCGTTTTCGGGATTTTTGGGATGGAATTTTGGGAAATTTTGGGAATTTTGGGAATTTTTGGGAATTCCCACCTGCACCACCACGTCCTGCATGTGCTGGAAATCCTCAGGGTGCAGGAAAATCCCAAAAATTGGTCTAAAAATCCCATTTTTGCCCTAAAAATCCCATTTTTTCACCAATTTCAGTGCCGTTTTCGGGATTTTTGGGATGGAATTTTGGGAAATTTTGGGAATTTTGGGAATTTTTGGGAATTCCCACCTGCACCACCACGTCCTGCATGTGCTGGAAATCCTCAGGGTGCAGGAAAATCCCAAAAATTGGTCTAAAAATCCCATTTTTTGCCCTAAAAATCCCATTTTTTGACCTATTTCAACGCGGTTTCCGCTATTTTCGGGATTTTAGGATGGAATTTTGGGAATTTTGGGAATTTTTGGGAATTCCCAGCTGCATCACCACGTCCTGCATGTGCTGGAAATCCTAAGGGTGAAGAAAAATCCCAAAAAGTCCCAAAAAATGCCAAAAATTGGTCTAAAAAACCCATTTTTTGCCCTAAAAATCCCATTTTCTCATCGATTTCAACGCGGTTTTCGGGATTTTTGGGATTGAATTTTGGGATTTTTGGGAATTTTTGGGAATTCCCACCTGCACCACCACGTCCTGCATGTGCTGGAAATCCTCAGGGTGAAGAAAAATCAAAAAAAATCCCAAAAAATCCCAAAAATTGCCCTAAAAATCTGATTTTTTCACCGATTTGAGTGCGGTTTTCGGGATTTTTGGGAATTTTTGGGTGGAATTTTGGGAATTTTTGGGAATTCCCACCTGCACCACCACGTCCTGCATGTGCTGGAAATCCTCAGGGTGCAGAAAGGCGTCGAGTTCGAGATTCCCAAGTTTTCCATCCTCATCCTCGTCTGCAGCCTGGAATCTCCTGCGGGATCTTTCCAGGATTTTCCGGTGGGATTTGGGGTCTGGAGAACCTTCAAAATCGTCTGGTTTTGGGGGAAAAAATGGGAATTTTTAAAGGGAAAAATGGGAATTTTAGATGCTTTTTTTGTTTGGGAAAAATTCCTAAATTTTTGGGGGGAAAAAAGGAAAATTTTCACTAAAAATCACCAAAATCCGACAAAAAAAGAGACTCAGATTCCCAAAATTTCCATAAATCCCATAAAATTCCACCCAAAATTCAATCCAAATCCCAAAAGTCCTCCGAAAATCCTCCAAAATTCACTCAAAATCCTGAAATTTCTCCCAAAATCCTGAAATTTCACCCCAAAATCCTCCCAAATCCCAGGAATCTCCTCCGGGATCTTTCCAGGATTTTCCGGTGGGATTTGGGGTCTGGAGAGACTTCAAAATCATCTTTTTTGGGGGAAAAATGGGAATTTTTAAAGAGAAAAATTCCATAAAATTTTTTGGGGAAAAAAAGCACCAAAGAAGAGGAAAAAAAGGGGAAAAAAAGGGAAAATTTCCACTAAAAATCACCAAAATCCGACAAAAAAAGAGACTCAGATTCCCAAAATTTCCATAAATCCCATAACATTTCCCATAAAATTCACTGAAATCCCACAAATTCTCCCGAAATTCCCTGAATTCCACCCAAAATCTCAAAATTCCTCCCAAAATCCTGAAATTTTTCCCCAAAAATCCTCCCAAATCCCAGGAATCTCCTCCGGGATCTTTCCAGGATTTTCCGGTGGGATTTGGGGTCTGGAGAGAATTCAAAATCATCATTTTTGGGGAAAAAATGGGAATTTTAGATGCTTTTTGTTTGGGAAAAATTCCTAATTTTTTTGGGAAGAAAAGCACCAAAAAAGAGGAAAAAGAAAGGAAAAAAAAGGGGAAAAAAAGAGAAAAATTCCCACAAAAAAATCACAAAATTCCATAAAAAAAGAGACTCAGATTCCCAAAATTTCCATAAATCCCATAAAATTCCACCCAAAATTCAATCCAAATACCAAAATTCCTCTGAAAATCCTCCATAATTCACTCAAAATCCTGAAATTTTTCCCCAAAATCCTCCCAAATTTTCCCAAAATTTCACCCCAAAATCCTCCCAAATCCCAGGAATCTCCTGCGGGATCTTTCCAGGATTTTCTGGTGGGATTTGGGGTCTGGAGAGACTTCAAAATCGTCTGGTTTTGGGGGAAAAATGGGAATTTTTAAAGGGAAAAATGGGAATTTTTTAAGGGAAAAACCCACAAAATTTTTGGGGGAAAAAAGCACCAAAAAAGAGGGAAAAGAAGGAAAAAAAGGCAGAAAAAAGGTAAAATTCTCACTAAAAAATCCCCAAATCCAACAAAAAAAGAGGATCAGATTCCCAAAATTTCCACAAATCCCATAAAATTCCACCCAAAATTCAATCCAAATACCAAAATTCCTCCGAAAATCCTCCATAATTCACTCAAAATCCTGAAATTTCTCCCAAAATTGACCCCAAAATCCTCCCAAATTTCCCAAAAATCCCAAATATTTCACCCCAAAATCCTCCCAAATCCCAGGAATCTTCGCTGAGAGAAATCCAGGATTTTCTGGTGGGATTTGGGGTCTGGAGAGACTTCAAAGTCGTCTGGTTTTGGGGGAAAAATGGGAATTTTGGGGTTTTTTATTGGGGAAAAATTCCTAAATTTTTTGGGGAAAAAAAGCACCAAAAAAGAGGAAAAAAGGGGAAAAAAAGGGGGAAAAAAGGGGGAAAAAAGGGGAAAAAATGGGGGAAAAAAGGGGAAAAAAAGGGGAAAAAAAGGGGAAAAAGGAAGGGGAAAAAAGGGGAAAAAAGGGGAAAAAAGGGGAAAAAAGGGGAAAAAAAGGGGAAAAAAAGGGGAAAAAAAGGGGAAAAAAAGGGGAAAAAAAGGGGAAAAAAAGGGGAAAATTTCCACTAAAAATCGCCAAATTCCATTAAAAAAGAGGCCAAATTCCCAAAATCCCCACAAATTCTTCCCAAAATTCACTCAAAATACCAAAATTCCTCCGAAAATCCTCCATAATTCACTCAAAATCCTGAAATTTCTCCCAAAATTGACCCCAAAATCCTGAAATTCCTCCCCAAAATCCTCCCAAATTTCCCAAAAATCCCAAATATTTCACCCCAAAATCCTCCCAAATCCCAGGAATCTTCGCTGAGAGAAATCCAGGATTTTCTGGTGGGATTTGGGGTCTGGAGAGACTTCAAAGTCGTCTGGTTTTGGGGGAAAAAATGGGAATTTTGGGGTTTTTTATTGGGGAAAAATTCCTAAATTTTTGGGGGAAAAAAAGGGGAAAGAAGAAAAAAAAAAAAAGGAAAAAAAAAGGCAGAAAAGAGGGGAAATTCCCACTAAAAATTTCGCAAAAATCCCAAAAAACCCTAAAAATTTTAATTCCCAAAAAACCCTAAAAAAATGGGGAAAAAAATCCTCAAAAATCCCCCCCAAAAAACCCTAAAAATTAAAAAAAAATCCTTAAAATATCCCAAAATAACCCTAAAAAAATTCTCAACAGTTCTCCAAAACCCCTAAAAAAATGGGAAAAAAATCCACAAAAATAAAAATCCTTAAATTTTTTTAAAAAATTCCCCAAAAACCCTAAAAAAATGGAAAAAAAAAATCCCCAAAAAAACCCAAAAAACCCCATTAAAAATAAAAAAAATCCTAAAAAATCGAATAAAAATTCTATAAAAAATATCCAAAATTCCCAAAAACTCCTAAAAAAGGAAAAAAACCTCATTAAAAATAAAAAAAAACCCATTAAAAAATCCAAAAAAATTCCTCAAAAATCACAAAAAATTTTTTAAAAACCCAAAAATCCCAAAAATTTACTTAAAACTGCCCAAAAATGCCCAAAATTCCAAAATCCCAAAAAATTCCCAAAAATAAAAAAAATTCAAAAAAATCAAAAAATCCCAGAAAATACAAAAAAAAAATCCCCCAAAATTCCCCAAAACCCCTAAAAAAAATGGGGAAAAAATCCTCAAAAATCCCCAAAAAATAAGAAAAAAAAAATTTCCTAAAAAATCCTCAAAATCCCTAAAAAAACTCCCCAAAATTCCCCAAAATACCTAAAAAATGGAAAAAAAGTCCTCAAAAATCCCCAAAAAACCCATTAAAAATCAAAAAAAATCAAATAAAAATCCTAAAAAAATCCTCAAAATTCCACAAAAAACCCATTAAAAATCCCATTAAAAAATCCAAAAAATTTTCTCTAAAAATCCCCCAAATATTTGCAAAAATGTTTTTTAAATTCCTAAAAAATCCCAAAAAAATATTTTAAAAAATCCCCAAAATGCCAAAAAAACCCTCAAAAAACCCCCAAAAAAGCCAAAAAATCCCAAAAATCCCCAAAAAAATCCCAAACTGACCTGTTTCCCCGAATGCCTCTCGCCGATACTCCTCCCATGTCACGACATAGTCGCCATCGCGATCCAGCAGGTGGCGCCAAAAAAAACCCCCAAAATGCCCTCAAAATTCCCCCAAAAAATCCCTAAAATACCCTAAAAATTTCCCCAAAAAAATCCCCAAAAAACCTAAAAAAAATGGGGAAAAATTCCTCAAAAGTCCTCAAAAAAACCCTAAAAAACCCAGAAAAATTCCTAAAAAAATCCCAAAAAATCCCTAAAAAAATTCCAAAAAATTCCCCAAAACCCCTAAAAAAATGGAAAAAAATCTCCAAAGATCACAAAAAATTCCTTAAATTTTTTTTAAAAAATTCCTCAAAAACCCTAAAAAAATGGAAAAAATCCCAAAAAGTTCCTAAAAATAAAAAAAATTCCTAAAAATAGTAAAAGAAGAACTCCTAAGAACTCCTAAGAACTCCTAAAAAATCCTAAAAAATCCCCAAAAATTCCCAAAAAATCCCCCAAAAAAACCCAAAAAAATCCTAAAAATAAAAAAATCCCCCAACAACTTTTAAAAATCAAAAAAAAATTCCCAAATAATATCTTTAAAAATGCCCCAAAAATGCCCAAAAATTCCAAAAAAATCCAAAAAAAATTCCCAAAAATTCCTAAAAAATGCCAAAAAAATTCCCAAAAATTCCCAAAAATCCCAAAAAAAATCCCAAACTGACCTGTTTCCCCGAATGCCTCTCGGCGATACTCCTCCCATGTCACGACATTGTCTCTGTCGCGATCCAGCAGGTGGCGCCAAAAAAACCCCCAAAATGCTCTCAAAATTCCCCCAAAAAATCCCCAAAATGCCCTAAAAATTTCCCCAAAAAAATCCCCAAAAAATCTAAAAAAAAAGGGGAAAAAATTTCACAACAATCCCGAAAAAACACGTAAAAAATCCCTAAAAATGCCAAAGAAAACCTAAAAAAAGTCTCAAAAATTCCCCAAAATCCCTAAATAAAAGGGGAAAAACTCCTTAAAAATCCCCCAAAAAATCCCCCAAAAATTTTCTTTAAAACTCTCCAAAACCCTAAAAATGTTTTTAAAAAAATCCTCAAAATTCCCAAAAAACTCCTAAAAATTCCAAAAAATCTCCTAAAAAAAAATTCCTAAAAATCCTAAAAAATTCCAAAAAACCCATTAAAAATCCCATTAAAAAATAAAAAAAAATCCTCTAAAAATCAAAAAAAAATTAAATTTTTTTTTTTAAATTCCTTAAAAATCAAAAAAAATTCCCCAAAAATTCCCAGAAAACCCCCAAAAAATTCCCAAAAATCCCAAACTCACCTGACTCCCCGAATGCCTCTCGCCGATACTCCTCCCATGTCACGACATTGTCTCTGTCGCGATCCAGCAGGTGGCGCTCTTTCCGCAGCGCCTCTTCCCGGGAATTTCTGTGTCTCCGGATGATCCAAGAGCGAAGTTCCTCCTGGGAAACTCCGCCGGAGTTATCCGAGTCCATTAATCCCACCAGGAGCCTGGAAAATTCCGGAAAATATTCCCAAAAAATCCCTGGAATTCCAGGAAATCCAACCCGGAAATGCGGCAGATGGAAATTCGCCGAAATTCCCAGGAAATTCACTCAAAATCCCCCAAAATTCCCACAAAATTCCCCCAAAACTCCACCTCCCCGCAGGTGTCTGAGTCCATCAGCCCCACCAGGAGCCTGGAAAATTCCAGAAAATATTCCCAAAAAATTCCTGGAATTCCCGAGGATTGAAATTCGCTGAAATTCCCGCAAAATTCTCATGAAATTCCCCGAAATTCCCACAAAATTCCACCTCCCCGGAGTTATCCGAGTCTATTAGCCCCACCAGGAGCCTGGAAAATTCCGGAAAATATTCCCAAAAAATCCCTGGAATTCCAGGAAATCCAACCCGGAAATGCCGGGGAGCAAAATTCGCCGAAATTCCCAAACAATTCCAAAAAAATCCCACAAAAATCCATCGAAATTCACCCCAAAATCCCACCAGGAGCCTGGAAAATTCCAGAAAATATTCCCAAAAAATTCCTGGAATTCCCAAAAATCCAAGCTGGGATTGCTGGGGATTGAA
Source organism: Lichenostomus cassidix (assembly GCF_008360975.1). NCBI lineage: Eukaryota > Metazoa > Chordata > Aves > Passeriformes > Meliphagidae > Lichenostomus > Lichenostomus cassidix. The sequence goes on from NW_028147440.1 coordinate 692,549, forward strand.
ATTCCAAAAAAATACCCACAAAATTCGCCAAAATTGCCACAAAATTAAAAAAAAAATTCCATAAAAACCCATTGGAAATTCACCCCAAAATCCCACCAGGAGGCTGGAAAATTCCATAAAATATTCCCAAAAAGTTCCTGGAATTCCCAAGGATTGAAGTTCACTGAAATTCCTGCAAAATTCCCATGAAATTCCCACAAAATTCCCACCAAATTTCACCCCCGGAGGTGTCTGAGTTCATCAGTGCCACCAGGAGGCTGGAAAATTCCGGAAAATATTCCCAAAAAAATCCTGGAATTCCAGGAAATCCAACCCAGAAATGCCGGGGATTGAAATTCACCAAAATTCCCAAACAATTCCAAAAAAATCCCACAAAAATCCATCGAAATTCACCCCAAAATCCCACCAGGAGGCTGGAAAATTCCAGAAAATATTCCCAAAAAATTCCTGGAATTCCAGGAAATCCAACCCGGAAATGCGGCAGATGGAAATTCGCCGAAATTCCCAGGAAATTCACTCAAAATCCCTTGGAATTCCCACAAAATTCCCCCAAAACTCCACCTCCCCGCAGGTGTCTGAGTCCATCAGCCCCACCAGGAGGCTGGAAAATTCCAGAAAACATTCCCAAAAAATTCCTGGAATTCCCGAGGATTGAAATTCGCTGAAATTCCTGCAAAATTCCCGCAAAATTCCCACAAAATTCCCACAAAATGTCACCCCCAGAGGTGTCTGAGTTCATCAGTGCCACCAGGAGACTGGAAAATTCCGGAAAACATTCCCAAAAAATCCCTGGAATTCCAGGAAATCCAACCCAGAAATGCCGGGGATTGAAATTCGCCGAAATTCCCAAACAATTCCAAAAAAATCCCACAAAAATCCATCAGAATTCACCCCAAAATCCCACCAGGAGACTGGAAAATTCCTGAAAATATTCCCAAAAAATTCCTGGAACTCCCAAAAATCCAATCTGGGATTGCTGGGGATTGAAATTCACTGAAACTCCCACAAAATTCGCTGAAATGCCCACGAAATTTTAATAAAAAACATAAAAAGCATCGCAATTCACCCCAAAATCCCACCAGGAGGCTGGAAAATTCCGGAAAATATTCCCAAAAAATTCCTGGAATTCCCGAAAATCCAAGCTGGGTTTGCCACAGATTGAAATTTCCCGGAATTTCCATGAAATTTGCCAAAATTGCCACGAAATTCCCCCAAAATTTCCCCCCCAGAGCTGTCCGAGTTCATCGGTGCCACCAGGAGGGATTTTTTGGGAATTTTTGGGACATTTTTTGGGAATTTTGGAGGATTTTTTTTTTTTAAATTTTTTTGGGATTTTATAAAAAAATTTGAGGGGATTTTTTGGGGGATTTTTGAGGATTTTTTTAATATTAGGGACATTTTTGGGGAATTTCAGGAGGATTTTTTTTTTAATTTTGGGTGATTTTTGGGGAATTTTGGGGGAATATTTTTGGAATTTTGGGAGGATTTTTTTCTAATTTTTGGGGGAATTTTTTTGGATTTTAGGGGGATTTTTTTCTAATTTTTGAGAGGATTTTTGAATTTGGGGATTTTGTGGGGATTTTTGGGGGATTTTTCCGAATTTGGGGATTATTTTCTAATTTTTGTGAGGATTTTTTCTAATTTTTGTGAGGATTTTTTTCTTTTAATTTTTGTGGGGATTTTTTTCTAATTTTTGTGGGGAGTTTTATTTGGATTTTTGGGGGATTTTTTTCTAATTTTCAGGGGATTTTTTTTTATTTTGTGGGGATTTTTTTCTAATTTTTGGGGGATTTTTTTTTAATTTTTGTGGAAATTTTTTCCTAATTTTTGGGGGATTTTTTCCGAAGTTTTGGGGGGATTTTTTTCGAATTTTTGGGGGAATCTTTTTGGATTTTAGGGGGATTTTTTTTTTTTGATTTTGTGGGAATTTTTTTGACATGTCAGGGGCGATTTTTTTTTTAATTTTTGGGCAAATTTTATTCTCAATTTCCCAGTCATTTCCCCCAATCTCCTCTTGGACTCCTCAGGCTCCAATCCCTGCTGGTTCTTCGCCTCCTTCTCCCCCCAGAGCTCCTGAACCCCAAATCTGGGATTTTGGGGACATTTTGGGATTTTTTTGGAATTTTGTGGAGATTCTTTTCGAATTTTTTGGGGGAATTTTTTCTAATTTTTGGGGAGAAAATTTCTAATTTTTGGGGAGAAAATTTCGAATTTTTGGGGAGAAAATTTCGAATTTTTGGGGAGAAAATTTCGAATTTTTGGGGGGATTTTGGGCAAATTTTATTTTAAATTTCCCAGGATTTTACCCCAATCTCCTCTTGGACTCCTCAGGCTCCAACCCCTGCTGGTCCTTCGCCTCCTTCTCCCCCCAGAGCGCCGCGTGGTCCCAAAAAAGCCCCTCAGGGTCATGTTGGTGTGACGGGGGAGGGGCAGGAACCCCAAAATGGGGGTGGGGAACCCCCCGGGAGGAGGGGGGAGGGGAGGGAGAGCCTTCCCCAAAAATCCCCAAAAACCCCAAAATCCACAGAGCCTCGGGGAACATCTGGGGAGAGAAAAAAAGGGGAGAAATTAGACAAAAATGACCTGAAATGAGCAAAAAATGACACTAAATGACACTAAATGGCCCCAAATAGCCCAGAAATGACCCAAAAATGACACTAAATGACCCAAAAATGATTATAAATTGGCCCAAAATGACCCTAAATAGCCCCAAACACCCCATAAATGACCCAAAATGACCCGAAATGACCCTAAAATGACCTGAAATTGGCCCAAAATGACCCTAAAAGGCCCCAAATAGCCCAGAAATGACCCAAAAATGACCCAAATTTACCCGAGCACCCCAGAAATGACTCAAAATGACCCAAAAATGACCTGAAATTGGCCCAAAATGACCCAAAAATGACCTGAAATTGGCCCAAAATGACTCTAAACGGCCCCAAATAGCCCAGAAATGACCCAAAATGACCCGAAATGACCCTAAAATGACCCCAAATAGCCCAGAAATGACCCAAAATGACCCAAAAATGACCCGAAATTGGCCCAAAATGACCCAAAATGGCCCCAAATAGCCCAGAAATGACCCATAAATGACCCAAAATGACCCAAAAATTACTCTAAATTGGCCCAAAAAGACCCTAAAAGGTCCCAAATCGCCCAAAAATGACCCAAATTGACCCAAAACCCCCAGAAATGACCCAAAATATCCCAGAAATGACCCGAAAATGACCCCAAATAGCCCAGAAATGACCCAAAAATGACCCAAAATTGGCCCGAAATAACCCGAAAAGGCCCCAAATAGCCCAGAAATGACCCTAAAATGACCCAAAATGACCCTCAGTGACTCAAAATGGCCCAAAAATGACCCTAAAAAGCCCAGAAATGACTCGAAATTACACTACAATGGCCCAGAATTGCCCCAAATACCCCAGAAATTACCCTAAAATGGCCCAAAACGCCCCAGAAATGACCCGAAATGACCCGAAAATGACCAAAATGCACCCGAAATACCCCAGAAATTACCCAAATAGCCCAAAAATGCCCCAAAAATGACCCTAAATGGCCCAAAAATGAACCAAAATGCCCCCAAATTTTCCCAAAATTCCCCCGAAACTCCCTCAAATTTCCCCAAAATCCCTCAAGGACCTTTCGGGATCCCAAAATTCCCTCAAATTTCCCCAAATTTCCAAAAAATTCCCCTAAATCTCCCCAAAATCGCCTCAATATTCCCCCAAATCCCCACAGGACCTCCCAAAATTCCCTCAGAATCCCCCAAATTTCCCCAAAAATCTCTCAAATTTCCCCAGAATTCCCTCAAACCCCTCAAGGACCCTCCGGGATCCCCAAATTCCCTCAGAATTTATAAAATTTCCCCAAAATTCCCCCAAAACTCCCTCAAATTTCCCCAAAATTCCCTCAAACCCCTCAAGGATCTTTCGAGATCCCGAAATTCCCTCTAATTTCCCCAAAATTCCCTCAAAATTCCCTCAAACCCCTCAAGGACCCTCCGGGATCCCCAAATTCCCTCAGAATTTATAAAATTTCCCCAAAATTCCCCCAAAACTCCCTCAAATTTCCCCAAAATTCCCTCAAACCCCTCAAGGATCTTTCGAGATCCCGAAATTCCCTCTAATTTCCCCAAAATTCCCTCAAAATTCCCTCAAACCCCTCAAGGACCCTCCGGGATCCCCAAATTCCCTCAGAATTTATAAAATTTCCCCAAAATTCCCCCAAAACTCCCTCAAATTTCCCCGAAATTCCCCCAAATCCCTCAATATTCCCTCAAATCCCCGCAGGACCTCCCCAAAATTCCCCCAAATCTCCCCAAAACTCCCCTTCAACTCCACCCAAACCCCCCAAAATCCCCCCAAGCTTTCCTCAAATCTCCCCAAACCCCTCAGGACTCTCCGGAACCCAAAAAACCTCCAAAAAATCAAAAAAAAACCCCAAAATTCCCTTTTTTTCCCTCCTCACCTCCTCCCGCTCCTTGGGGGTCTCGGCTCCCCTCACGGCTCTGGCTCCGCCCCCCGAGGGGTCTCAGCCAATCAGCGGCCGCCGAGCCCACGTGGGGCGGGGCGAGCTGCGCTCTGATTGGCTGCCGCGCGCCACGTCCGCGCCGGGCCCGAAAAGCCGCTTTTTTAACCCAAAGTGGGGAGGGAAGGTGGGAGGGACTGGTTTATACTGGGAGGGACTGGGATGGAACTGGGATGGGACTGGGATGGAACTGGGAATGAACTGGGAGGGACTGGGATGGATTGGGATATACTGGGAGGGACTGGGAGGGGCTGGTTTATACTGGGAGGGACTGGTTTATACTGGGATGGATTGGGATTGAACTGGGAGGGAACTGGTCTATACTGGGAGGGACTGGGAGGGACTGGGATGGGACTGGGATGGACTGGGAGGGAACTGGGATGGACTGGGATTGGACTGGGAGGGACTGGTTTATACTGGGAGGGACTGGGATGGGACTGGGAGGGACTGGGAGGGATTGGGAGGGATTGGGATTGGACTGGGGGGGAACTGGTTTATACTGGGAGGGACTGGTTTATACTGGGAGGGACTGGGAGGGACTGGGAGGGAACTGGGATGGAACTGGTTTATACTGGGAGGGACTGGGATGGACTGGGAGGGAAGTGGGATGGACTGGGAGGCACTGGGATGGACTGGCAGGGGACTGGTTTATAATGGGTGGGACTGGGATATACTGGGATTTACTGGGATATGCTGGTCTGGACTGGGCCAAACTGGTTTATACTGGTCTGGATTACGTTATACTGGGCCAGACTGGGATGCACTGGGTTAAATTGGGAGGGAACTGGGATATACTGGGCTAAACTGGGACTGGGATGAACGAGAATAAATTCCACAAAATTGGGTTCTTACTGGTCTGGACTGGGCCAGACTGGTTTATACTGGTCTGGATTACATCATACTGGTCTGGACTGGGCCAGACTGGGGCAAACTGGTTTATACTGGTCTGAGTATAAATATTGGGGGAAAATAGTGGAAAAATGAGAAAAAAGGAGGAAAATTTGAGGGAAAAAATGAGGGGGAAAAAAGGGTGAAAAATGAGGAAAAAGGGAGAGAAATGTGAGGGAAAAAAAAGCTGGAAAATGAGGAAAAAGTGAGAAAAAAAGGCTGGAAAAATCAGGAAAATGTGAGGGGGAAAAAGGCTGGAAAATGAGGAAAATATGAGGGAAAAAAGGCTTGGAAAATGAAGAAAAAAAGGGAAATTTGAGGGGAAAATGTGAGGGGAAAAGGCTGGAGAAATGAGGAAAAAATGAGGGAAATGTGAGAGGAAAACAAGAGAAAAAAGGGCCAGAAAATGAGGAAAAAGAAAGGGAAATTTGAGGGGAAAATGGGTGAAAAATGAGAAAAAAGGGAGGGAAATGGGAGGGGAATATGGCTGGAAAATGATGAAAAATTGAGATAAATAGTAGGGGAAAAAGGGTGGAAAAATGAGGGAAAAGAGAGGGAAATGTGAGGGGAAAATGTGAGGAAAGAAAAACTGGAAAAATGAGGAAAAAAGGTGGGAAATGTGAGGAAAAAAAGGCTGGAAAAATGAGGGAAAAGAGGGAAATGTGAAGGGAAAATATTGGGAAATACAAGGGGAAAAAAGGGTGGAAATGGGGAAAACATGAGGAAAGAAAAACTGGAAAAATGAGGGAAAAGGGAAGGAAATGTGAGGGGAAAAATGGAGGGAAATGTGAGGTGAGAAAAGCTGGGAAAAGTGAGGGGAAAATGACAAGAAATGTGAGAGAAAAAAGGAGGGAAATGTGAGGGGGAAAAGGGTGGGAAAATGAGAAAAAAGGGTGGGAAAAGTGAGGAAAAAAAAGGCTGGAAAAATGAGGAAAAAGGAGAGAAACGTGAGGGGAAAATGGAGGGAAATGTGAGGTGAGAAAAGCTGGGGAAAGTGAGGGGAAAATGACAAGAAATGTGAGAGGAAAACGGTGGAAAATATGAGAGAAAAAAGAAGAGAAATGTGAGGGGAAAATGGAGAGAAATGTGAGGGGAGAAAGGGCTGGAAAATGGCGAAAAAGGGAGAGAAATGTCAGGGGGAAATGGGCAAGAAAAATGGTGGAAAATGTGAGGTAAAAATGGAGGGAAACGTGAGAGGAAAACATGACTGAAAAAAGGCTGGAAAAATGAAGAAAAAAGGAGAGAAATGTGACGGAAAAAAGGCTGGAAAATTATGGAAAGGGGAGGGAAATGTGAGGGGGAAAAGGGATGAAGAAAAGTCTGGAAAAATGAGGAAAAAGGGAAGGAAATGTCAGGAGAAAAAAGGAGGGAAATGTGAGGGGAAAAGGGCGGGAAATGTGAGGTGAGAAAAGCTGGGAAAAGTGAGGAGAAAATGACAAAAAATGTGAGCAAAAATTGGTGGAAAATGTGAGGGGAAAATGAAGAGAAATGTGAGGGGAAAATGGAGGGAAAAGAGGAAAATGTGAGGGGAGAAAAGCTGGGAAAAGTGAGGGGAAAATAACAAGAAATGTGAGAGGAAAATGGTGGAAAATATGAGAGAAAAAAGAAGGGAAATGTGAGGGGAAAATGGAGAGAAATGTGAGGGGAAAAAGGGTGGAAAAACGAGAAAAAAGGGTGGGAAACTTGAGGGAGAAAGGCTGGAAAATGAGGAAAAAGGGAGGGAAATGTGACGGGAAAACATGAGGAAAGAAAAACTGGAAAAATGAGGGAAAAGGGAAGGAAATCTGAGGAGAAAAAAGGTGGGAAATGTGAGGAGAAAAGGGCGGGAAAACGTGAGGGGAAAATGGAGGGAAATGTGAGGTGAGAAAAGCTGGGGAAAGTGAGGGGAAAATGACAAGAAACGTGAGAGGAAAACGGTGGAAAATGTGAGAGAAAAAAGGAGAGAAATGTGAGGGGAAAATGGAGAGAAATGTGAGGGGAAAAAGGGCTGGAAAATGGTGAAAAAGAGAAAAGTGAGGGGAAAATGGGCAAGAAAAACAGTGGAAAATATGAGAAAAAAAACGAGGGAAATGTGAGGGGGAAAAGGGTGGAAAAATGAGGGAAAAGAGAGGGAAACCTGAGGGGAAAACGTGAGGCAGAAAAGGCTGGAGAAATGAGGAAAAAAGGTGGGAAACGTGAGGGGAAAGAGTGGAGAATGTGAGGGGAAAAAAGGGTGGGAAAATGAGGAAAAAAAGAGAGGGAAATTTGAGGGGAAAATGGGCTGGAAAATGAGGGAAAAGGGTGGGAAATGTGAGGGGGAAATGGGCAGAAAAATGGCGGAAAATGTGAGGGAAAAATGGAGGGAAACGTGAGGGAGAAAAAGGCTGAAAAAATGAGGAAAAAGAGTGGAAAACATGAGGGAAAAAGGCTGGAAAATGAGGGAAAAGAGAGGAAAATGTGAGGGGAAAAAGGGAGGAAGAAAAGTCTGGAAAATGAGGAAAAAGGGAGGAAAACATGAGGGGAAAAAAGGCTGGAAAATGAGGAGAACAGGAGAGAAAGCTGAGTGGTTTTCCCCATAAATTTGGGTTCTTTCTCCATAAATTTGGGGTAATTTCCCATAAATCTGGGGGTTTTTCCCCATAAATTTCGGGAATTCCCATAATTTCAGGATCTCCCCACATCCCCACCCAGCCGTTTTTTTGGATTTTTCCCCTTAAATTTAGGGTTTTCCCCCATAAATTCGGGGCTTTTCCCCACAAATTCGGGGGTTTTCCCCCACAAATTTGGGGGTTTTCCCATATATTTGGGGTAATTTCCCATAAATTTGGGGGGTTTTCCCATAAATTTGGGGGTTTTTCCCCTAACTTTGGGGTTTTTTCCCCATAAAGTTGGGGTTTTTCCCATAAATTTCAGGTAATTTTCCCCATAAAGTTGGGGTTTTTCCCATAAATTTCAGGTAATTTTCCCCATAAAGTTGGGGTTTTTCCCATAAATTTCAGGTAATTTTCCCCATAAATTTTGAGCCATTTCCCATAAATTTGGATTTTTCCCATAAATTTGAGGTTTTCCCATAAATTTTAGGTGATTTTCCCCATAAATTTCAAGTTTTTCCCCATAAATTTGGGGGGTTCACCACAAATTTGGGGTTTTTCCCAGAAATTTGGGGTAATTGCCCAAAAATTTGGGGTCATTTCCCCATAAATTGAGGGTTTTCCCCACAAATTTAGGGTTTTCCCCCATAAATTTCGAGTAATTTCCCATAAATTTTGGGGTTTTTCCCCTAAATTTGGGTCATTTCCCATAAATTTGGGGGTTTTCCCCATAAATTTAGGTTTTTTTCTCTAAATTTCAGGTTTTTCCCCCCTAAATTTGGGATTTTTTTTCCCCATAAATTCCACATTTTCCCCCCAAATTTCGGGATCTCCGCCGGTTTTTGGGGATTTTCCCATAAATTTCCCACAAATTTTGGGTTTTTTCCCCTAAATTTGAGATTTTTTCCCCATAAATTTGGGATTTTTTCCCCCTAAATTCCCCATTTTCCCCCAAATTTCGGGAATTCCCCAAATTTCGGGATCTCCGCCGGTTTTTTGGGGATATTTCCCCCTAAATTTGGGATTTTTTCCCCTAAATTTCGGGTTTTTCCCCATAAATTGGGGATTTTTCCCCTTAAATTTCAGATAATTTCCCCCTAAATTTGTTTTTTTTTCCCCATAAATTCCACATTTTCCCCCCAAATTTCGGGAATTCCCCAAATTTCGGGATCTCCCCCATCTCCCCCCCATTTTTTGGATTTTTCCATAAATTTCCCATAAATTTGGGATTTTTTTCCTCTAAATTTGGGATTTTTCCCCATAAATTTGGGATTTTTTCCCCATAAATTCCACATTTCCCCCCAAATTTCGGGGAATTCCCCAAATTTCGGGATCTCCGCCGGTTTTTGGGGATTTTCCCATAAATTTCCCACAAATTTTGGGGTTTTTTTCCCCTAAATTTGGGATTTTTTCCCCATAAATTTGGGGTTTTTCCCCATAAATTTGGGATTTTTTCCCATAAATTCCCCATTTTCCCCCCAAATTTCGGGGAATTCCCCAAATTTCGGGATCTCCGCCGGTTTTTTGGGATTTTCCCATAAATTTCCCACAAATTTTGGGTTTTTTCCCCATAAATTCCAGATTTTTTCCCCTAAATTCCCGTTTTTCCCCCAAATTTCGGGAATTCCCCAAATTTCGGGATCTCCGCCGGTTTTTTGGGGATTTTCCCCCTAAATTTGGGATTTTTTTCCCCTAAATTTCGGGGTTTTTCCCCATAAATTGGGGATTTTTCCCCTTAAATTTCAGACAATTTCCCCCTAAATTTGTTTTTTTTTCCCCATAAATTCCGGTTTTTCCCCCCAAATTTCGGGAATTCCCCAAATTTCGGGATCTCCCCCATCTCCCCCCCATTTTTTGGATTTTTCCATAAATTTCCCATAAATTTGGGTTTTTTCCCCTAAATTTGAGATTTTTTCCCCATAAATTCGGGATTTTTTCCCCATAAATTCCACATTTCCCCCCAAATTTCGGGGAATTCCCCAAATTTCGGGATCTCCGCCGGTTTTTTGGGATTTTTCCATAAATTTCCCATAAATTTGGGGTTTTTTCCCCGCTAAATTTGGGGTTTTTTCCCCTAAATTTGAGATTTTTCCCCATAAATTTGGGATTTTTTTCCCCCTAAATTCCACATTTCCCCCCAAATTTCGGGGAATTCCCCAAATTTCGGGATCTCCCCCGTTTTTTTTTGGGATTTTCCCTCCCAAACTCCACCCCCCGGGTGGGGGAGGGGCGATGGGCGTGGCCGGGGGGAGGGGCAGGGGTGGGGGAGGGGCTTCTCCCTCCCTCCTCCTCCGCAGCATCCTCAACCCTCCGAACCCCAAAAATTCCCAAAAATTCCCCCAAAAAACCCCCAAAATTTCGGCAGCCGCCCCTCCCCCACCCCACCCCAAAAACCTCCCAAAAAAAAACCCCAAAATCTTCTTCTTTTCGCCCCAAAAAATTGCTTTGAGCGACCGGAAGCTGCAAGGTGAGGAGGGGAGGCGGAGGGTGGGGAGGGGCGGGAGGGGGTGGGGAGGGAGGGTGTCTCTTCCTCCTCCTCCCCCAAAATCGACCCTGTGATGGATATCGGGAAGGGGGAGGGGCGGATCGATAACACCCGGGGGTGGGGGAGGGGCTGAGCATCCTTTTGGGAGGGGAGGATTTGGGGGGATTTGGGGATTTTTGGGGATTTTTTTGGGAATTTTGGGGATTTTGTGGGTTTGGGGGAATTTTGGGGATTTTGGGGGAATTAGGGGATTTTGGGAGTATTTAGGGATTGAGGGAGATTTTGGGGATTTGGGGAGGGTTTGGGGGATTTTGGGGATTTGGGAGGTTTGAGGGGATTTGGTGGGAGATTTTGGGGGGATTTGGTGGGATTTGAGGGGATTTTGGAGGATTTTGGGGAGATTTTTGGGATTTTGGGAGGATTTTGGGGGATTTGGGGGATTTTGGGGAATTTGGGTAGGGATTTAGGGAGATTTTGGGGATTTTGGGAGATTTTAGGGGATTTTTGGGAGATTTTGGGGGGATTTTGGGGGATTTGGAGATTGGATCTGAGGGATCTTTGATTTAGGTGGTGGGATTTGGGGGATTTTGGGGGAATTTGAAATTTGAAGGATTTTGGGGAATTTTGGGAATTTGGGGGGATTTTGGGATTTTGGGGCAATTTGGGGATTTTGGGGGATTTTGGGGTTTGGGGGAATTTGGGGGATTTTTGAGGATTTTGGGGGAATTTGGGGGATTTTGGGGATTTGGGAATTTTGGGGAATTTGGGGTGATTTGGGTTTTTGGAGGAATTTTGGGGAACTTTGGGGGATTTTGGGGTGATATTGGGGGAATTTGGGGGATTTGAGAGGATTTTTAGGGCATTTTTGGGGGGATTTTGGGAAAATTTGGGGGATTTGGGGGGAATTTGAGGGGATTTTTGGCGATTTTTTTTGGGATTTTGGGATCCTCAAGATTCCCCCGGGGGGCACTGAGGAGGATTTTTGGGATCCCAAATCAATTTTGGGGTGGAATTTCGGAGTTCCCAATGGATTTCGTGGATCCCCATGGATTTTGGGATGGAATTCGGAAATTCCCATGGAATTTGGAAATTCCCATGGATTTTGGGATGGAGTTTGGAAATTCCTATGGATTTTGGAAATTCCCATGGATTTTGGGATGGATTTTGGGATGGAATTTGGAAATCTCCATGAATTTTGGGATGGATTTTGGAAATTCCCATGGATTTTGGGATGGAATTCGGAAATCCCCATGGATTTTGGGATGGAATTTGGAAATTCCCATGGATTTTGGGATGGGTTTGGATCCCAAATTTGGGATTTTCTCCCCAGATGTTAGAAGCAGCAGTTATGGGCAGTTTTGGGGGAAATTCCCATGGATTTTGGGATGGAATTTGGAATTCCCCATGGATTTTGGGATGGATTTTGGGTTGATTTTTGGGTTTCTCCATGGATTTTGGGATGGATTTTGGGATGGATTTGGATCCCAAATTTGGGATTTTCTCCCCAGATGGCCGAGGCAGCCATGGTGGGCAGTTTTGGGGTCTCCCTGGGGTCTCCCCATGGATTTTGGGATGGATTTGGGATGGAATTTGGGGTTGATTTTGGGATTTTCTCCCCAGATGGCAGAAGCAGCAGTCATAGGAAGTTTTGGGGTCTCCCTGGGGTCTCCCCATGGATTTTGGGATGGATTTTGGGTTGATTTTTGGGTTTCTCCATGGATTTTGGGATGGATTTGGATCCCAAATTTGGGATTTTCTCCCCAGATGGCCGAGGCAGCCGTGGTGGGCAGTTTTGGGGTCTCTCTGGGGTCTCCCCATGGAGTTTGGGATGGATTTTGGGTTGATTTTTGGGTTTCTCCATGGATTTTGGGATGGATTTTGGGATGGATTTTGGGATTTCCCCATGGATTTTGGGATGGAATTTGGGATTCCCATGAATTTTGGGATGGAATTCAGGGTTTCCCATGGATTTTAGGATGGATTTAGGATGGATTTGGATCCCAAATTTTGGGATTTTTTGGCAGATGTTAGAAGCAGTATGGGCAGTTTTGGGGAGAATTCCCATGGATTTTGGGATGGATTTGGGATGGAATTCAGGGATTCCCATGGATTTTGGGATGGATTTGGATCCCAAATTTAGGATTTTCTCCCCAGATGGCAGAAGCAGCAGTCATAGGAAGTTTTGGGATTTCCCCATGGATTTTGGGATGGATTTGGGATGGATTTTGGAAGTTCCCATGGATTTTGGGATGGAATTTGGAATTCCCCATGGATTTTGGGTTGATTTTTGGGATGGATTTGGATCCCAAATTTGGGATTTTCTCCCCAGATGGCCGAGGCAGCCGTGGTGGGCAGTTTTGGGGGAATTCCCATGGATTTTGGGATGGATTTGGATCCCAAATTTGGGATTTTCTCCCCAGATGGCAGAAGCAGCCGTGGTGGGCAGTTTTGGGGATTTCCCATGGATTTGGGGTTGATTTTTGGGTTTCCCCATGGATTTTGGGATGGATTTGGGATGGAATTTGGGGTTGATTTTGGGATTTTCTCCCCAGATGGCCGAGGCAGCAGTCATAGGACGTTTTGGGGTCTCCCTGGGCTCTCCCCCCCAGCTCCCCCCCAGCCCAGGACCTCTGCAGCACCTGCTGGGCAGTTTGCTGAGCTCAGCCGGCAGGAGACTCAGGAGGGTCAGGGTGAGTGAGGAACCCAAAATTTGGGGAGGGGGAGAGGAATTTGGGGTACAAGACCCCCGAATTTGGGGAGGAGATGTTGGGGAGGAGATGGTTGGGGAGGAGATGAATTTGGGGAGGAATCCAAATTTGGGGAGGAGATGAATTTGGGGTACAAGACCCCCGATTTGGGAGGGGGAGTCCAAATTTGGAAAGGGGAGAGGAATTTGGGGAGGGGAGAGGAATTTGGGAGGGGAACCCAAAATTTGGGGAGGGGGAGATGGATTTGGGGAGGAGAGGAAATTTGGGGAGGGAGAGGAATTTGGGGTACAAGACCCCGAATTTGGGGAGGGGGAGATGGAATTTGGGGAGGGGGAGAACAAAACTGGGAGGGGCCAAAAATTGGGGGAAAGGGACAAAATTTGGGGAGGGGAGATGGAATTTGGGGAGAGGGAGAGGAATTTGGGGAGGTGGATCTGGGGAGGGGGAACCCTAAATTTGGGGAGGGGGAGATGGAATTTGGGAAGGAGGAGTCCAAATTTGGGGAGGGGGAGAGGAAATTTGGGGAGGGGGAGATGAATTTGGGGAGGGAGAACCCAAAATTTGGGGAAAGGGAGAACAAAACTGGGGAGGGGGAGCCAAAAAATTGGGGGAGGAACCCAAAATTTGGGGAGGGGGAGGTGGAATTTGGGGAGGGGGGAACCCAAAATTTGGGTTCCTGGGGAGATTTTTTGGGTTCCCAGCGTGAATTTTTGGGTTTCCCAGAGTGAATTTTGGGGTTTTTGGGTTTCCCTGTTGGATTTCCTGCTGGATTTTTGGGGTTTTTGGGTTTCCCTGTTGGGTTTTTTTGAGGATTTTGGGGCTTTTGGGTTTCCTGGGGTGGATTTTGGGGTTTTTTAGGGTCCCGGATCTGATTTTTGGGGTCCCAACCCCCCCAGACCCCAGGGCGTGGCTGTTTTAGGGTTTCCCACGTTGAATTTTGGGGTTTTTGGGTTTCCCTGTTGGATTTTGCTTTTTCTGGTTGGATTTTTTTGGGGATTTTGGGGGTTTTGGTTTTCCCGGGGTGGATTTTGGGGTTTTTTGGGGTCCCGGCTCTGATTTTCGGGGTCCCGCCGCCCCCAGCCGCACCCCTCAGACCCCTGGGCGTGGCTGGTTTTGGGATTTCCTGTTCGATCTTTAGGGTTTTTGGGTTTTCCTGTTGGGATTTTTTGTTTCCCTGCTGGAATTTTGGGTTTTTTTGCGGAAATTTCGGGGTTTTGGGGTCCCGGGGGTTTTTTGGGGTCCCGGATCTGATTTTCGGGGTCCCGCCGCCCCCAGCCGCACCCCTCGGGCTCCAGGGCGTGGCTGGTTTTGGGATTTCCTGTTCGATCTTTAGGATTTTTGGGTTTCCCTGCTGGAATTTTGCGGTTTTTCGGGGGATTTTCAGGGGCATTTCGGGGTTTTGGGGTCCCGGGGGTTTTTTGGGGTCCTGGATCCGATTCTGGACCCCAAATCGCCCCCAGCCGCACCCCTCAGGCTCCAGGGCGTGGCTGTTTTTGGGGGGCGCCCTGGGGCTCTGCGAGGCTGCAGGACTCGACGCTTCCCTGGGGCTGCTGGGAGTCATCGGCAGGAACCTGCCGGACAGGTGAGAGCCCAAATTTGGGAGGGGTCGGGAATTTGGGGAGGGGTCGGGAATTGGGGAGGGGTCTCAGAAATTTGGGGAGGGGTCGGGAATTTGGGGAGGGGTCGGGAATTTGGGGAGGGGTCTGAAATTGGGGAGGGGTCCCAAAATTTGGGGAGGAGTCTCAAAATTGGGGAGGGATTTCAGGATTCCCAGTGTGGATTTTGGGGTTTTTGGTGGGGATTTTGGAGTTTTTTGGGGGTCCCAGGATGGAATTTTGGGGTTTTTTTGGGTTTCTGGTGTGGATTTTAGGGTTTTTTTTGGGCTCCCCGATCTGATTTTGGTGATCCTGGTGTCGATTTTGGGGTTTTTGGTGTCGATTTTGGGGTTTCTGGTGTGGATTTTGGAGTTTTTTGGGGTTCCCGGTGTGTATTTCGGTGATCCTGGTGTCGATTTTGGGGTTTTTGGTGTGGATTTTGGGGTTTTCTGGGCTCCCCGACCCAATTTCGGGGTCCCTGACCCCAAATCTCCCCCAGCCCGCTGCTCCCCGGGGCTCTCCTGTGTGCATTTTGGGGTTCCTGGTGTCGATTTTGGGGTTTTTAGTGTGGATTTTGGGTTTTTTGGGGGGTTTTTGGTGTGGATTTTGGGGTTTTTTGGGGGTTTTTGGTGTGGATTTTGGGGTTTTTTGGGGGTTTTTGGTGTGGATTTTGGGGTTTTCAGTGATTCTGGTGTGGATTTTAGTCATCCTGGTGTCGATTTGGGTGATCCTGGTGTCGATTTTGGGGTTTTTGGTGTCGATTTTGGGGTTTCTGGTGTGGATTTTGGAGTTTTTTGGGGTTCCCGGTGTGTATTTTGGTGATCCTGATGTCGATTTTGGGGTTTTTGGTGTCGATATTAGGGTTTTTTGGGGCCCCCGATCTGATTTTCGGGGTCCCTGACCCCCCAAATCTCCCCCAGCCCGCTGCTCCCCGGGGCTCTCCGCGTCCCCCTGGCTCTGCTGCTCTTCTCCTCGGCTCTGTGGCTCCTGCTGAGCTTCACTCTGCGCCTGGGGCTGCGACTGCTGCTGCTGGGGGGCGCCGGGGGGGCGCTGGGCGGGCCGGGACCCCCACCCCGGATATGGCTGGTAACATTTGGGGAGATTTGGGGCAGTTTGGGGGGGATTTGGGGTGGTTTGGGGAGGATTTGGGGTGGTTTGGGGAGGATTTGGGGCAGTTTGGGGGATTGGGGGCAATTTTGGGGGCCCTAGGTGAAATTTGGGGGGATTCAGGATTTGGGGGAAGGGGGTCCTGGGTGGGATTTGGGGCTGTTTAGAGGGGATTTGGGGGAATTTGGGGCAGTTTGAGGAGGATTTGGGGGGTTTGGGGGCGAATTTAGGGGGTCCTGAGTGAAGGGGGATTTGGGGCAGTTTGAGGCAGTTTTGGGGGAATTTGGGGCAGTTTAGGGCGGTTTGGGGTGGTTTGAGGGGATTTGAGGTGATTTGGGGAGGATTTGGGGGAATTTTGGGGGTCCTGGGTGGGATTTGGGGCTGTTTGGGGAGGATTTGAGGTGATTTGGGGGAATTTGGGGAGGATTTGGGGTGGTTTGGGGGAGATTTGGGGGCGATTTTGGGGTCCTGGGTGGGATTTGGGGGGATTTGGGGTGGTTTGGGGGCAGTTTGGGGCAGTTTGAGGGGGATTTGAGGTGATTTGGGGAGGATTTGGGGGGAATTTTGGGGGTCCTGGGTGGGATTTGGGGGAATTTGGGGTGGTTTGGGGAGGATTTGGGCTAATTTCTGATTATTTTTGGGCTAATTTCGGATTATTTTTGGCTCTCCCAGGCCCTGGTCAGGATGTTCTTTGGAGATTATTTTGGGGATATTTCGGGGATATTTTTGGGATTATTTCGAGGTTATTTCGGGATAATTTGGGATTTATTTTGGGGTAATTTCAGGATTATTTTGGGGCTATTTTGAGGATATTTTTGGGATTATTTTGGGGAAATTTCAGGATTATTTCAGGATAATTTCAGGATAATTTCACGATAATTTCAGGATAATTTCACGATAATTTCAGGCTAATTTTGGGCTAATTTCTGATTATTTTTGGCTCTCCCAGGCTCTGGTCAGGATGTTCTTTGGAGATTATTTTGGGGATATTTCGGGGATATTTTTGGGATTATTTCGAGGTTATTTCGGGATAATTTGGGATTTATTTTTGGGTAATTTCAGGATTATTTTGGGGATATTTTTGGGATATTTTTGGGATTATTTCAGGATAATTTCAGGATTATTTTAGGATAATTTCAGAATAATTTCAGGATTATTTTGGGCTAATTTCAGGATAATTTCAGGATTATTTCAAGATAATTTCAGGCTAATTTCAGGCTAATTTTGGGTTAATTTCGGATTATTTTTGGCTCTCCCAGGCTCTGGTCAGGATGTTCTCTGGGGGTTATTTTGTGGATATTTTTGGGATGATTTTGGGGTAATTTTGGGGTTATTTTGGGGTAATTTCAGGATTATTTTGGGAATATTTTTGGGATAATTTTGGGGATATTTCAGGGATATTTTTGGGATTATTTTGATGATATCTCAGGAATATTCTTACAATTATTTTGGGATAATTTCAGGTAATTTTGGGGATAATTTCTGATTATTTTGGGGATATTTCAGGGATATTTTGGGGATATTTTTGGGATATGTTTGGGATTATTTTAGGGTAACTTCAGGATTATTTTGGAATAATTTCTGATTATTTTGGGGATATTCTTGGGATTATTTTGGGGCTATTTTGGGGATATTTTTGGGATAATTCCAGGATGATTTCAGGATAATTTCAGGATTATTTCAGGATTATTTTGGGGTAATTTCAGGATTATTTTAGGATATTTTTAGGATAATTTCGGGATAATTTCGGATTATTTTTGGGCTAATTTGGGATTATTTTTGGCTCTCCCAGGCCCTGGTCAGGATGTTCGCCGGTCGCCAGCCGGGGCTGCTCAGCCTGCAGGGGGCGCTGCCTGCCCTGCCCCTCCCCCACCTCAGCGACACCGTGCGACAGGTGGGGGAGGGGCGGGATTTGGGGGGATTTAGGGGGTTTTGGGGAATTTGGGGATTTTGGGGATTTAGGGAGGATGTTGGGGATTTGGGAATTGGGGTGAGATTTGGGGAATTTTGGGGGATTTTGGGGAATTTTTGGGGATTTTGGGGGAATTTGGGGATCAGATTTTTGGAGATTTTAGGGATTTTTTGGGAATTTTGGGGAATTTTTGGTAATTTTTTGGGAATTTTGGGGGATTTGGGGGAATTTTGGGGGATTTTGGGGAATTTGGGGTCCTGGGTAGGATTTGAGGGATTTGGGGGATTGGTAGGGAAGATTTTGGGAGTTTAGGGGATTTTGGGGGTTTTTGGGGGCATTTGGGGGATTTTGGGGGGATTTGGGGAGGATTTTGGAAGAATTTTGGAATTTGGGGGAATTTAGGGGATTTTGGAATTTGGGGGGAATTTGGGGTCCTGGGTGGGATTTGGGGTGGTTTAGGGTCGATTTTGGGGGACTTGGGGTGGTTTTGGGGAGATTTGGGGGATTTTGGGGGAAATTTTGAGGAAATTTGGGGTCCTGGGGGATTTGAGGAATTTTGGGGGATTTGGGGGAAATTTGGGGAGGATTTTGGGGTCCTGGGTGGGATTTTGGGGGAATTTGGGTGAATTTTGGGGGAATTTTGGGGGATTGGGAATTTGGGGGAATTTTGGGAGTTTAGAGGGGATTTGGGGGGTGGGGATTTGGGGGAATTTTTGGGGAATTTAGGGTGATTTTGGGGGAATTTGGGGGGAATTTTTGGGAGTTTAGAGGGATTTGGGGGAATTTTGGGGTGAATTTGGGGGGATTTTGAGGGAATTTTGGGGAATTTTGGGATTTTGGGGGAATTTTTGGGGGGAATTTTGGGGGATTTTGGTGTCCTGGGTGGGACTTGGGGTGATTTTGGGGGAATTTTGGGGGATTTTGGGGCTCCTAGGTGGGATTTTGGGAGGATTTGGGGTTTTCCTATTGATTTTTAGGATCCCTGGGTGGTTTTTGGGGTTTTTTTGGGGGGATTTTCTATCAGATTTTAGGATTTTTTCTGATTCCCTATCAGATTTTGGGGTTTTTTTGGGGATTCCTGATCACAATTTATTGGAATTTTTTGCTACAACCTCTCAAATTTTAATTTTTTTTTTAATCCTTTCTCACAATTTGGAATTTTTTGGGTTTTTTTTTTAATTTCCTATCAAATTTTGGGGTTTTTTTTGGGGATTCCCTATCAGATTTTATCAGGATTTTTTCCTATTACCTCTCAAATTTTAATTTTTAAAAATTTCTTATCACAATTACGTTTTTTTTAGGATTCCCCATCAGATTTCAGAACACTTTAAAATCCCTTATCACAATTTGAATTTTTTTTTTCAGGATTCTCTATCAGATTTTATTGGGATTTTTTTTGCAATTCCCTCTCAGATTTTAATTTTTTTTTAATTCCCTTTCCCAATTAGGATTTTTTTTTGGGATTCCCTATCAGATTTTAGCATTTTTTTAGGATTTCCTGATCGAATTTTAGTGTTTTTTTGGGGATTCCTAATCAAATTTCATTGCAATTTTTTGCTACACCTTCCCAAATATTTATTTTTTTTTTAATCTCCTATCGAAATTTGAATTTTTTCTTTAATTAACTCATTAATTTTCTCTCTCCCCACCCCAAATTTCCCCCCCAGGCTGTGGAATCTCTGCAGATTTTGGACCCTGGAGGGGTGGGGGAGGGGCTGCCCCCCCTGGCCCAGAGCTTTTTGGGGGGAGCTGGACCCCAAATCCAGCGCTGGCTGAGGATCAGGTCCTGGGTGATGCCCAATTATGTGAGTTTGGGGGAATTTTGGGGGAATTTTGGGGGAATTTTGGGAATTTTTTTGGATTTTATTTGGAATTTTTCTGGGTTTTTTGGGGATTTTTAGGGGATTTTTGGGGTTTTTTTGGGTGGATTTTGGGGTTTTTGGGGCTCCTGGACCCCAAATCCAGCGCTGGCTGCGGGTCAGGTCCTGGCTGATGCCGAATTATGTGAGTTTGGGGGAATTTTGGGAAATTTTTGGGATTTTTTTGGGAATTTTTCTGAGATTTTTGGTGGATTTTTGGGGATTTTTAGGGGATTTTTGGGGGGTTTTGGGTGGATTTTGGGGTTTTTGGGGATCCTGGACCCCAAATCCAGCGCTGGCTGAGGCTCAGGTCCTGGGTGATGCCGAATTATGTGAGTTTGGGGGAATTTTGGGGATTTTTGGGAATTTTTTGGGAATTTTTTGGGATTTTTCTGGGGTTTTTGGGGATTTTTAGGGGATTTTTGGGGGTTTTTGGGTGGATTTTGGGGTTTTTGGGGCTCCTGGACCCCAAATCCAGTGCTGGCTCCGGATCAGGTCCTGGGTGATGCCGAATTATGTGAGTTTGGGGGAATTTTGGGGGATTTTTGGGAATTTTTTGGGAATTTTTGGTGGATTTTGGGGTTTTTTTTGATGAATTTTGGGTGGATTTTGGGGTTTTTGGGGATCCTGGACCCCAAATCCAGTGCTGGCTCCGGATCAGGTCCTGGCTGATGCCGAATTATGTGAGTTTGGGGAATTTTGGGAATTTTTCGGGAATTTTTTTGGAATTTTTCTGAGATTTTGGGTGGATTTTTGGTGGATTTTTGGGGGTTTTTGGTGGATTTTGGGGTTTTTGGGGGGAGCTGGACCCCAAATCCAGCGCTGGCTCCAACTAAGGTCCTGGCTGATGCCGAATTATGTGAGTTTGGGGGAATTTGGGGAATTTTTTGGGAATTTTTCTGAAATTTTGGGGGATTTTTAGGGGATTTTTTTGGATTTTTGGTGGATTTTTGGGGGATTTTGGGTGGATTTTGGGGTTTTTGGGGATCCTGGACCCCAAATCCAGCGCTGGCTGAGCTTAAGGTCCTGGCTGATGCCGAATTATGTGAGTTTGGGGGAATTTTGGGTGTTTTTTGGGAATTTTTTGGGATTTTTTCTGAGATTTTGGGGGATTTTTAGGGGATTTTTGGTGGATTTTTGGGGGATTTTGGGTGGATTTTGGGGTTTTTGGGGATCCTGGACCCCAAATGCAGCGCTGGCTGCGGCTCAGGTCCTGGGTGATGCTGAATTATGTGAGTTTGGGGAATTTTGGGAATTTTTGGGGAATTTTGGGAGGTTTTATGGGGTTTTGGGTGGATTTTGGGTGGATTTTGGTTATCCTAGGTGGGTTTTCGATGGATTTTGGGGGATTTGGGGGACATTTTGGGAGATTTTGGGTGGATTTTGGGAGGTTTTTTGTGGATTTTGGGGAGATTTTGGGTAGATTTTGGGTTGATTTTGGGGGAGGTTGTGGGATTTTTTGGGTGGTTTTGGTGGATTTTGGGAGATTTTGGGAGGTTTTGGGAGATTTTGGGTGGATTTGGGAGATTTTGGTCATTTTTTGGTGGATTTTCGGAGGTTTTGGGGAAGATTTGGGGTTTTTTTGGGAGTCCTGAGTGGCTTTTAGGCATTTTTGGGCTCCTGAATGGCTTTTGGGAAGATTTTGGGGAGAATTTGGGGGTTTTTTGGGGTCCTGGTTGGATTTTGGGTTTTTTTTTGAATCCTGAGTGGTTTTTGGGTTATTCTGGGTGGGTTTGGGAAGAATTTTGGGGAAGATTTGGGGTTTTTTGGGTGTCCTGAGTGGATTTTGGGGGTTTTTTTGGGTCCTGGGTGGCTTTTTGGGAAGACTTTGAGGAAAATTTGGGGGTTTTTGGGTATCCTGGGTGGATTTTGGGGAAATTTTGGGGTTTTTTGGCTGTCCTGGGCTGGATTTTGGGGTTTTTTTGGGGTCCTGGGTGGGTTTTGGGGAGAATTTTGGGGAAAATTTTGGGGTTTCTGGGCTCCTGGGTGTGTTTTGTGTTTCCTGGTTGGATTTTGGGAAGATTTTGGGGAAAATTTTGGGGTTTTTTGGTCTCCTGAGTAATTTTTTTGGACTCCTGGGTGGGTTTTGGGTTTCCTGGGTGGATTTTGGGGGAAAATTTTGGGTTTTTTGGGCTCCTGGGTGGTTTTTTTGGACTCCTGGATGTGTTTTGTGTTTCCTGGGTGGATTTTGGGAAGATTTTGGGGCAAATTTTGGGGTTTTTTGGGCTCCTGGGTGCTTTTTTTGGACTCCTGGGTGTGTTTTGGGTTTCCTCTTTGGATTTTGGGGTATTTTGGGCTATTTTTGGGTCCCAAATTTGGTGTTTTTCCCCAGCTGAGTGACCTGTGGGAGGAGGAGCTGCATTTGGGATCTCGAGATCCTCTGCCCACCACGGGCAGCTACTACCTCATGGTGAGACCCCAAAAAAACCCCAAAAAAACCCGAAAAAAAACCCCAAATTTGGGGATCCCGACCCAAAAAAACTTCAAAAACGGGGATCCTGACCCAAAAAATCCCCAAAAATTAACTTAAAACCCAAAAAAAACCCCAAACACCCACAAAATTTGGAGATCCTGACCCAATAAAAACCCAAAAATGGGGATCCCGACCCAAAAAAACCCCAAAAATTAAGCTAAAATCCCCCAAAGACGCTCAAATTTGGGGATCCCAACCCAAAAAACCCCAAAAACGGGGATCCTGACCCAAAAAACCCCCAAAAATTAACCTAAAAACCTAAAAAAAACCCCAAAAACCTCCAAATTTGGGGATCCTGACCCACAAAAACCCCAAAAACGGGGATCCTGACCCAAAAAAACCGCCAAAAATTAACCTAAAACCCACAAAAATTAATCTAAAACCCCCAAATTTGGGGATCCTAACCCAAAAACCACCAAAAATGGGGATCCCAACCCAAAAAAATCCCAAATTTGGGGATCCCAACCCAAAAAAACCCCAAAAAATTAACCTAAAATCCGCAAAAAATGCCCAAATTTGGCGATCCTGACCCAAAAAACACCAAAAATGGGGATCCCAACCCAAAAAAATCCCAAATTTGGGATCCCAACCCAAAAAAACCCCAAAAATTAACCTAAAACCCCCAAAAACCCAAAAAAACCCCAAAATTTGCTCCACGTTCGGTGGGTTTTTTGGGTTTTTTTCCCCAAATTTTGGGAATTTTTGGGATTTTTGGGGTTCCTGACCCCCAAATTTTGGGATTTTTGGGTTTCCTGACCCCCAAATTTTGGGATTTTTGGGGTTCCTGACCCCCAAATTTTGGGATTTTTGGGGTTCCTGATCCCCAAATTTTGGGATTTTTGGGGTTCCTGACCCCCAAATTTTGGGATTTTTGGGTTTTCCAGGACGTTTTAGGTTCCTTTTTCCTCCTTAAAAACTCTTTTTTATTCCATTTTTGGCTGTTTTAGGAGTGTTTTTCTCCATTTTTCTGGGTTTTTCCCCCAAATTTTGGGATTTTTGAGGTTTCTGACCCCTAAAATTTGGGATTTTTGGGGTTTCTGACCCCCAAATTTTGGGATTTTTGGTTTCCCAGGACGTTTTGGGTTCCTTTTCCCCTTTAAAAACTCATTTTTGCTCCATTTTGGATGTTATTTGCTCCATTTTTTGCGGGTTTTTTGGGTTTTTCCCCCAAAAATCAGGAAATTTAGGGATTTTTGGGGTTCCTGACCCCCAAATTTTGGGAATTTTGGGGATTTTTGGGGTTTCTGACCCCCAATTTTGGGGATTTTTGGGGTTTCTGACCCCCAAATTTGGTATTTTTGGGGTTTCTGACCCCCAAATTTGGGATTTTTTGGGTTCTAACCCCCCAAATTTGGGATTTTTGGGTTCCTGCCCCCCAAATTTTGGGATTTTTTGGGTTTCTGACCCCCAAATTTTGGGAATTTTGGAGATTTTGGGTTTCCTGACCCCCAAATTTTGGGATTTTTGGGTTCCCAGGACGTTTTGGGTTCCTTTTCCCCTTTAAAAACTCATTTTTGCTCCATTTTGGATGTTATTTGCTCCATTTTTTGCGGGTTTTTTGGGTTTTTTCCCCCAAAAATCAGGAAATTTTGGGATTTTTGGGTTCCTGACCCCCAAATTTTGGGATTTTTTGGGTTTCTCAGGACGTTTTGGGTTCTCCCCCCACCCGGCTGGCTGCTGCCAGAGCTGCCAACCTCACCTTCGCCTTCCTGCGCTTCAGGAGCCTCGTCAGGGAGGGGACACTGCCCCCCGTGAGGATTTGGGGAATTTGGGGGAAATTTGGGGGATTTTGGGGTTTTGGGAGGGAAATTTGGGGTTTAAAGGGGGAAATTTGGGGTTTTGGGGGAATTTGGGGTTTAAAAGGAAATTTGGGGCAATTTCAGGGGAAATTCGGTGGAAATTTGGGGTTTAAATGGGAGGATTTGGGAAAATTTGGGGAAATTTGGGGATTTGGGGTTTTGGGAAATTTGGGGTTTAAGGGAAATTTGGGGTTTTGGGGGAAATTTGGGGGTTTTGGGGGGTTTTGGGGAAATTTGGGGTTTAAAGGGAAATTTGGGTTTTGGGGGGATTTTGTTTAAAGGGAAATTTGGGGTTAGGGAAATTTGGTGGAAATTTGGGGTTTAAATGGGAGGATTTGGGAGTTTGGGTTTAAATGGGAAGATTTGGGGAAATTTGGGGGATTTTGGGGGTTTTGGGAGGGAAATTTGGGGTTTAAAGGAGGAAATTTGGGGTTTTTTGGGGGAATTTGGGGTTTAAAAGGGGAAATTTGGGGCAATTTCAGGGGAAATTTGGTGGAAATTTGGGGTTTAAATGGGAGGATTTGGGAAAATTTGGGGAAATTTGGGGGATTTTGGGGGTTTTTGGGAGTGTTTGGGGTTTTATGGGTGGAAATTTGGGTTTTTTGGGGGGAATTTGGGGTTTAAAAGGGGAAATTTGGTGGAGATTTGGGGTTTAAATGGGAGGATTTGGGAAAATTTGGGGGATTTTGGGGGTTTTGGGAGGGAAATTTGGGGTTTAAAGGAGGAAATTTGGGGTTTTTTGGGGGAATTTGGGGTTTAAAAGGGGAAATTTGGGGCAATTTCAGGGGAAATTTGGTGGAGATTTGGGGTTTAAATGGGAGGATTTGGGAAAATTTGGGGAAATTTGGGGGATTTTGGGGGTTTTTGGGAGTGTTTGGGGTTTTATGGGTGGAAATTTGGGTTTTTGGGGGAATTGGGGTTTAAAGGGGAAATTTGGTGGGATTTGGGGGTTTCAAATGGGAGGATTTGGGAAAATTTGAAATTTGGGGGATTTTGGGGTTTGGGAAAATTTGGGGTTTAAATGGGGAAATTTGGGGTTTTGGGGGATTTGGGGTTTAAAAGGGAAATTTGGGGCAATTTCAGAATTGGTGAAATTTGGGGTTTAATGGGAGGATTTGGGGTTGAAATGGGGATTTTGGGAAATTTGGGGGAATTTGGGGGTTTTTGGGAGTGTTTGGGGTTTTATGGGTGGAAATTTTGGTTTTTGGGGGGGGGGATTTGGGGTTTAAAAGGGAAATTTTGGGGGCAATTTAGGGGAAATTTGGGGTTTTGGGAGGATTTGGGGGTTAAATGGGAAAATTTGAGGGTGGATTTTGGGGGTTTTGGGAGAAATTTGTGGTTTAAAGGATTTGGGTTTTTTGGGGGATTTGGGGTTTAAAGGGAAATTTGGTGGAAATTTGGGGTTTAAATGGGAGGATTTGGGAAAATTTGGGGAAATTTGGGGGATTTTGGGGGTTTTTGGGAGAGTTTGGGGTTTTATGGGTGGAAATTTGGGTTTTTTGGGAATTTGGGTTTAAGGAAATTTGGGGCAATTTCAGGGAAATTTGGGGTTTAAATGGGAGGATTTGGGGGTTAAATGGGAAAATTTAGGAAATTGGGGGTTTTGGGGAGTTTTAGGAGTGTTTGGGGTTTTATGGGTGGAAATTTGGGTTTTGGGGGGAATTTGGGGGAATTTGGGGGTTTAAAAGGAAATTTGGTGGAAATTTGGGGTTTAAATGTGGAGGAATTTGGGAAAATTTGGGGAAATTTGGGGAATTTGGGGGTTTGGGAGTGTTTGGGTTTATGGGTGGTGGGTTTTGGGGGATTTGGGGAATTTGGGGTTTAAAAGGGGTAGGGCAATTTCAGGGAAATTTGGGGTTTAAATGGGAGGATTTGGGGTTAAATGGGAAAATTTGGGGGGATTTTGGAGGTTTTGGGAGTGTTTGGGGTTTTATGGGTGGAAATTTGGGTTTTGGGGGGGAATTTGGGGTTTTAAAGGGAAATTTGGTGGAAATTTGGGAGTTAAATGGGAGGATTTGGGGTTAAATGGGAAAATTTGGGGAAATTTGGGGGATTTTGGGGTTTTGGGAGGGAAATTTGGGGTTTAAAGGAGAAATTTGGGGGTTTGGGGGAATTTGGGGGAATTTGGGGTTAAAGGAAATTTGGGGCAATTTCAGGGAAATTTGGGTGGAAATTTGGGGTTTAAATGGGAGGATTTGGGAAAATTTGGGGAATTTGGGGGGATTTTGGGGTTTGAAGTGTTTGGGGTTTTATGGGTGGGATTTGGGTTTTGGAAATTTGGGGTTTAAAAGGGAAATTTGGTGGAGATTTGGGGTTTAAATGGGGAGGATTTAGGAAAATTTGGGGAAATTTGGGGATTTTGGGGTTTTGGGGGGAAAATTTGGGGTTTAAATGGGGGAAATTTGGGTTTAGGGGGAATTTGAAGGTTTTTAAAGGGAAATTTGAGACATTTGGAAATTTGGGTGAAATTGAGGTTTAATGGGGAGGATTTGGGGGTTGAAATGGGGATTTTGGGGTGGGGAATTTGGGGTTTGGAGTGTTTGGGGTTTTGGAACATTTGGGTTTGGGATTTGAAGGGGTTTAAAGGGGATTTGAAGGCAATTTCAGGGAAATTTGGGGTTTAAATGAGATTTGGGTTAAATGGGAAAATTTGGGGAAATTTGGGGGATTTTGGGGGAATTTGGGAAATTTGGGAGACAGAAAGGAAAAATTGGGGTTTAATGAAATTTGGGAGTTGAAATGGGGAATTTAGGGGGAGGTGGGGTTAAAAGTGAAAATTTGGAGAAAACTTGAGGTTTTGAGGGAAAATTTGGGGGAAATTGAAGTTTAAATGGGAGATTTTGAGTTAAATGGGAAAATTTGGGGTTTAAATGGGGATTTTGGGAATTAGGGGCAATTTGGGGAATTTGGGGGAAATTTAAGGTTTAAATGGGAGGATTTTGGGGTTTTAAATGGCAAAAGTGCGAGCTTAAAGAGGATTTGGGAAGAATTTAGGATTTTTGGGGGTGAAGGTTGAAAATTTGGGATTTAAAGGGAAATTTAGGAAATTTGGGGTTTAAAGGGAAAATTTGGGGTTAAAAGTCAAAATTTGGGGTCCTGGGGGGAATATTTGGGGTTTAAGGGAAAATTTGGTGGAATTTGCAGGAAAATTAGAGGTTTTAGAAATTTGGGGGAAATTTGGGGGTTTGGGAGAATTTGGGGTTCAGAACAAGTTAAAGGGAAAAGTTGGAGGTGAAATTTGGGTTTAAGGAGATACAGGTTTAAGCCAAGTGGGGAAATTTTGGGATTTTGGGGGCAATTTGAGTTTTGGGGAAATTTGGGGAAATTTTGGGGAAATTTGAGATTGAAAGGGGGAGGTGGCAGAATTTGAGGGAAATTTGGGGTTTGGAGGGGCTGGGGTTGAAATGGGAAGAATTTGGGGGAAAAATTGGGAAAATTTGCGGCTGGGATTACAGGGGTAGGGTTTTTGAAATTTGGGGTTTTGGGAAATTGCAGGATGAAAAATTTGGAAATTTGGGGAAATTTGGGGGTTTTGAAATTTAGGTGTGGAAATTTAGGGTTAGCTTAGTAGGATTT
Source organism: Lichenostomus cassidix (assembly GCF_008360975.1). Lineage (NCBI taxonomy): Eukaryota > Metazoa > Chordata > Aves > Passeriformes > Meliphagidae > Lichenostomus > Lichenostomus cassidix. The sequence continues at coordinate 720,054 of NW_028147440.1, forward strand.
TGGGGCAGTTTAGGGCTGATTTTGGGGTATTTTGAGGTATTTTGGGGTGATTTTGGGGTGATTTCAGGGCTGATTTTGGGGTATTTTGGGGCAATTTTGGGGCTGATTTTGGGGTGATTTCAGGCTGATTTTTGGGTGTTTTTAAAGTTGATTTTGGGGCAGTTTTAGGGCTGATTTTGGGGTATTTTGGGGTCCCAGGTGCTGTTCCGGGGCTGATTTTGGGGTGTTGTTAAAGCTGATTTTTGGGTAATTTTAGGCTGATTTTGGGGTGATTTTGGGCTGATTTCAGGTTGATTTTTGGGTGTTTTTAAAGCTGGTTTTGAAGCAGATTTTGGTCTGATTTTGGGGCAGTTTTAGTGTTTATTTTGGGGTGATTTGGGGGTATTTTGGGGCTGTTTCAGGGCTGATTTTGGGCTCATTTCAGGTCCATTTTTGGGTGTTTTTAAAGCTAATTTTGAAGCAGATTTTGGTCTGATTTTGGGGCAGTTTTAGGGCTGATTTTGGGGTATTTTGGGTGTTTTTAAACCTGATTTTGGTGCAGTTTTAAGGCTGATTTTGGGGTATTTTGGGGCAGTTTTAGGGCTGATTTTGGGGTGATTTCAGGTTCTCTT
>NW_028147440.1:721164-855052 GCF_008360975.1 Lichenostomus cassidix
AATTTGGGGGATTTTGGGGGTTTTGGGAGGGAAATTTGGGGTTTAAAGGAGGAAATTTGGGGTTTTTTGGGGGAATTTGGGGTTTAAAAAGGGAAATTTGGGGCAATTTCAGGGGAAATTTGGGGTTTAAATGGGAGGATTTGGGGGTTAAATGGGAAAATTTGGGGGATTTTGGGGGTTTTTGGGAGTGTTTGGGGTTTTATGGGTGGAAATTTGGGTTTTTTGGGGGAATTTGGGGTTTAAAAGGAAATTTGGTGGAAATTTGGGGTTAAATGGGAGGATTTGGGGTTAAATGGGAATTTGGGGAAATTTGGGGGATTTTGGGGGTTTTGGGAGGGAAATTTGGGGTTTAAAGGAGGAAATTTGGGGTTTTTTGGGGGAATTTGGGGTTTAAAAGGGGAAATTTGGGGCAATTTCAGGGGAAATTTGGTGGAGATTTGGGGTTTAAATGGGAGGATTTGGGAAAATTTGGGGAAATTTGGGGGAATTTGGGGGTTTTTGGGAGTGTTTGGGGTTTTATGGGTGGAAATTTGGGTTTTTTGGGGGGAATTTGGGGTTTAAAAGGGGAAATTTGGTGGAGATTTGGGGTTTAAATGGGAGGATTTGGGAAAATTTGGGGGATTTTGGGGGTTTTGGGAGGGAAATTTGGGGTTTAAAGGAGGAAATTTGGGGTTTTTGGGGGGAATTTGGGGTTTAAAAGGGGAAATTTGGGGCAATTTCAGGGGAAATTTGGTGGAGATTTGGGGTTTAAATGGGAGGATTTGGGAAAATTTGGGGAATTTGGGGGATTTTGGGGGTTTTTGGGAGTGTTTGGGGTTTTATGGGTGGAAATTTGGGTTTTGGGGGATTTGGGGGTTTAAAGGAAATTTGGGGCAATTTCAGGGGAAATTTGGGGGGTTTAAATGGGAGGATTTGGGGTTAAATGGGAAAATTTGGGGAATTTGGGGGATTTTGGGGGAAATTTGGGGTGGGGTTTGAAAGGGAAAAATTGGGGTTTAAATGGGGAAATTTGGGGTTGAAATGGGAATTTGGGGAAATTTGGGGTTAAAAGTGAAAATTTGGAGAAAACTTGGGGGTTTTTGGGGAAAATTTGGGGGAAATTTGGGGTTTAAATGGGAGTTTGGGGTTAAATGGGAAGGGTTAGGGTTTAAATGGGGATTTTGGGGAATGGGGGCAATTTGGGGTGGAAATTTGGGGTTTAAATGGGAGGATTTTGGGGTTTAAATGGCAAAAATTAGGGCTTAAAGAGGGGATTTGGGGAAAATTTGGGATTTTTTGGGGGAATTTGGGGTTGAAAGGAGGAAATTTGGGATTGGTGGGGGAATTTGGGGTTTAAGGGAAAATTTGGGGTTAAAAGTCAAAATTTGGGGTCCTGGGGGAATATTTGGGGTTTTGGGAAAATTGGGTGGAATTTAAGGAAAATTGGGGTTTTGGGGGGGGAAATTTGGGGGTTTGGGGAGAATTTGGGGTTTTGGGAAGGAAACGGGATTTAAGGGAAAATTTGGTGGAAATTTGGGGTTTAAAGGGAAATTTGGGGTTTAAATGGGGAAATTTGGGGAAATTTTGGGATTTTGGGGGCAATTGGGGTTTTGGGGTGGGAAATTTTGGGGAAATTTGGGGAGATTGAAAGGGATGGCAAGGTGGGAAATGGGGTTTTGGAGGAATTTGGGGTTGAAATGGGAAGGAAAAATTTGGGGGAAAATTTGGGGAAAAATTTGGGATACTGGGGGGAATTTGGAGTTTTTGGGGGAAATTTAGGGTTTGGGTTTGGGGATGAAAGGAGGCCGGGGAATTGGGAAATTTGGGGGTTTGGGGGAAATTTGGGGTATTGGGGGGAAATTTGGGGTTGAAAGCAGGAAATTTGGGATTTTGGGGCAGTTTAGGGCTGATTTTGGGGTATTTTGAGGTATTTTGGGGTGATTTTGGGGTGATTTCAGGGCTGATTTTGGGGTATTTTGGGGCAATTTTGGGGCTGATTTTGGGGTGATTTCAGGCTGATTTTTGGGTGTTTTTAAAGTTGATTTTGGGGCAGTTTTAGGGCTGATTTTGGGGTATTTTGGGGTCCCAGGTGCTGTTCCGGGGCTGATTTTGGGGTGTTGTTAAAGCTGATTTTTGGGTAATTTTAGGCTGATTTTGGGGTGATTTTGGGCTGATTTCAGGTTGATTTTTGGGTGTTTTTAAAGCTGGTTTTGAAGCAGATTTTGGTCTGATTTTGGGGCAGTTTTAGTGTTTATTTTGGGGTGATTTGGGGGTATTTTGGGGCTGTTTCAGGGCTGATTTTGGGCTCATTTCAGGTCCATTTTTGGGTGTTTTTAAAGCTAATTTTGAAGCAGATTTTGGTCTGATTTTGGGGCAGTTTTAGGGCTGATTTTGGGGTATTTTGGGTGTTTTTAAACCTGATTTTGGTGCAGTTTTAAGGCTGATTTTGGGGTATTTTGGGGCAGTTTTAGGGCTGATTTTGGGGTGATTTCAGGTTCTCTTTTGGGTGTTTCTAAAGCTGATTTTGGGGTGATTTTGGGGTGTTTTGGGGTCCCAGGTGCTGTTCCGGGGTTCTCTCCCCACCTGCTCAGCTCAATACGAAAAACTTTTCGACACGACGAGGATCCCAGGAGAGCACCGAGGTAGGGAGTCAAAAACCCCAAAAAAACCCCCAAAAAACCCCAAAATCCACCCTAAAAACCCCAGAAAACCCCAAAATCCACCCCAAAAACCCCAAAATCCACCCTAAAAAGCCCAAAACCCCCAAAATCCATCCCAAAACCCACCCTAAAAACCCAAAAAAACCCCAAAATCCACCCTGGAACCCCAAAAAAAACGCAAAATCCACCCCAAAACCCAAAAAAAACCCCAAAATCCACCCCAAAACCCACCCTGGAACCCCAAAAAACCCCAAAATCCACCCTAAACACCCCCAAAACCAAGTCCAAAATCCACACCAAAAACTCCAAAAAACCCTAAAATCCACCCTAAAAACCCTCAAAAAACCCCAAAATTCAGCCCAAAATCCACCCTAAAAACCCCAAAAAACCCTAAAATCCACCCTGGAACCCCAAAAAACCCCAAATCCACCCTAAAAGCCCCCAAAAACCCCCAAAATCCTCCCCAAAACCCAAAAAAACCCCAAATCCACCCTAAAAGCCCCCAAAAAACCCCAAAATCCTCCCCAAAACCCAAAAAACCCCCAAAATCGAGTCCAAAATCCACCCTAAAAACCCCAAAAAACCCCAAAATCCACCCTAAAAACCCCAAAAAACCCCAAAATCCACCCTAAAAACCCCAAAAACCCTCTCTGGACCCTAAATAAACCCAAAATCCTCCCCGAAACCCAAAAAAAACCCCAAAATCCACCCTGGACCCCAAAAAACCCCAAAATCGAGTCCAAAATCCACCCTAAAAACCCCAAAAAACCCCAAAATCCACCCAAAAACCCCCCAAAAAACCCAAAATCGAGTCCAAAATCCACCCTAAGAAACCCAAAAAACCCCAAAATCCATCCTGGAACCCAAAAAAAACCCCAAAATCCACCTTAAAAACCCCAAAAAATCCCAAAATCGAGTCTAAAATCCACCCCAAGAAACCCAAAAAACCCCCAAATTCACCCCAAAACCCCCAAAAAACCCCAAAATCCACCCTGGAACTGCAAAAACCCACTCTGGACCCTAAATAAACCCGAAATCCACCCCAAAATCCTCCCCAAAAACCCCAAAATCCACCCTAAAAACCCAAAAAAACCCCAAAACTCCTCCCCAAAACCCAAAAATCCACCCCAAAACCCCCAAAAATTCACTCCAAAACCCAAAAGAAACCCAAAAATCCTCCCCAAAACCAAAAAAAAACCCCAAAAATCCTCCCCAAAACCCATCCTGGACCCCAAAAACCCCAAAATTTTGGGGCTACTTTGGGGTATTTTGAGCATTTTTGGGGTATTTTGGGGTGTTTTTGGGGTATTTTGGGTTGTTTTTAGGGTATTTTGGGGTCTTTTGGGGTGATTTTTCAGGTATTTTAGGATATTTTGGGGGCTGATTTTGGGGAGATTTTTGGGATATTTGAAGTGGGATTTTTGGGTTGGTTTTGGTCTATTTCTGGTCCATTTTTTGGGTATTTCCGGTGGGATTTTTGGCTATTTTGGATGGGATTTTTTGGGGTTTTTTGGAGATTTTTGGGTATTTTTTGGGTTGCTCTCTCTCACCTGTCTCCCTCCCCAGACTCTCACCTGAGCTCTCACCTGGGGGTATTTTTGGGTTATTTTGGGCTATTTTTGGTCAATTTTCAGGTATTTCCGCTGGGATTTTGGGGTATTTGGGGTAGAATTTTTGGCTATTTTTGGGTATTTTTCGGGTTTTCTCTCTCCCCAGACTCGCTCCGCTCGGGGTCTCACCTGTCGGCTCACCTGGCGGTGTTTTTGGGTTATTTTGGGCTATTTTTAGGCTATTTTTGGTCAATTTTCGGCTATTTTAGGTGGGATTTTTTGGGGGATTTTGGGTGGAATTTTTCGGATTTTTGGGTATTTTTCGGGTTTTCTCTCTCCCCAGACTCTCTCCGCTCCAGCCCTCACCTGTCAGCTCACCTGGGGCAGTTTGGGGTCATTTTTGGGCTATTTTTGGTCAATTTTGGGTATTTCCGCTGGGATTTTTTGGACTATTTTTTGGGATTTGGGGTATTTTGGGTGGAATTTTCGGGATTTTTGGCTATTTCTCTCTCCCCAGACTCTCTCCGCTTGGGGTCTCACATGTCGGCTCACCTGTCGGTGGTTTTGGGTTATTTTGGGAAGTTTGGGGTTATTTTTGGGCACTTTTGGGCTATTTTCGGTCAATTTTCGGCTATTTTGGGTGGAATTTTTGGGACTTTTGGGGTATTTTTCGGGTTTTCTCTCTCCCCAGACTCTCTCAGCTCCAGCCCTCACCTGTCGGCTCACCTGGCGGTGGTTTTGGGTTATTTTGGGCTATTTTTAGGCTATTTTTGGTCAATTTTCGGCTATTTTAGATGGGATTTTTTTGGGGATTTTGGGTGGAATTTTTTGGATTTTTTGGCTATTTCGGGTTTTCTCTGTCCCCAGACTCCCTCCGCTCCAGCCCTCACCTGTCGGCTCACCCGGCGGTGTTTTTGGGTTATTTTGGGCTATTTTTAGGCTATTTTTGGTCAATTTTCGGCTATTTTAGGTGGGATTTTTTGGGGATTTTGGGTGGAATTTTTGGCTATTTTTGGCTATTTCTCTCTCCCCAGACTCGCTCCGCTGCGGGTCTCACCTGTCGGCTCACCTGGCGGTGTTTTTGGCGGGTCGCCTGTTCCGGCTGCCCCTGCGCTCGCGGGGCGGGAAACCCCTCAGCCCCGCCCAGCTGCAGCGACAGTTCCAGAAGGTTCTGGAAAAGGGCGGGAAAAGCGCGCGGGGGGCGGGGCGAGCGCCTCAGAGCCCTCAGAGCCCTCAGAGCCCTCAGAGCCCCGCAGTGCTGACGGCGGGAAACAGGTGAGGGGAAATTTGGGATTTTGAGGGGATTTTTGAGGGAAATTTGGGATATTTGGGGGATTTGGGGGGATTTTTGAGGGATTTTGGGGGAAATTTGGGGATTTGGGGGGATTTTGGGGAACTTGAGGGAATTTGGGATATTTGAGGGGAATTTGGGACTTAGGGGGATTTGGGGGAGGAATTTTTTTATTTGAGGGGGGGGATTTTGGGGATTTGAGGTATTTGGGGAATTTGGGGAATTTGGGGAAATTTGGAATGGGGGATTTTGAGATTTGGGGGAAATTTGGGATTTATTTTGAGGATTTGGGGATTTTGAGGGAAATTTTTTTGGGGGCAATTTGAGGGGATATTGATAATGGGGATTTGGGGATTTGGGGAAATTTGAAATTTGGGATATTTGGGGCAATTTGGGGGATTTTGGGGATTTGGGGGATTTTGAGGGATTTTGAGGAAATTGGGATATTTGAGGGAATTTGGGATTTGGGGAAATTTTGGGATATTTGAGGGCAATTTGGGGGGGATTTTGGGGAAATTTGAGGGAAATTTGGGGATTTGGGGATTTTGGGATTTTGGGGATTTGGGGGATTTGGGGAGGGATTTGGGATTTTGAGGATTTGGGGGATTTTGAGGGAATTTGGGATAGGATATTTAGATTTGGGGATTTTGGGGATTTTGGGGAGTTGGGGGAATTTTTTGAGGAACCTGGGGATTTGAGGGGATTTGAGGATATTTAGGAGGGGATTTTGAGGATTTGGGGAAACTGGGGAATTTTTATTGAGGGAAAGGGAATTTGGGGATTTGGGGGATTTTGCAATTTTGAGGGATTTGGGGATTTGGGATTTTTGAGGGGGGATTGTGGGGGAATTTGAGGGGATTTGAGAAATTGGGGGAGGGAATTGGGGATTTGAGGAAACTGGGGCATTTAGGGAAATTTGAGGGGGATTTTTTGGGAGCTTTGGGGGATTTGGGGGGATGATTTTGAGGGGGGAATTTGGGGAATTGGGATTTAAGGAAATTTGGGATATTTGGGAAGGAGGATATTTGGGGGATTTGAGAGGATGTTTGGGGATTATTTGGGGATTTGGGGAAATTTGAGGGGAGGAATTTTTGGGGATTTGGGATATTTGGGGGTTTGGGGGTTTTGGAAATTTGGGGATTTTTGGGGCGATTTGAGGATTTTGAATTTTTGGGGATTTTGGGATTCAGGGGAGATTTTGAGTGAAATTTGGGGGTGATTCGGATATTCGAGGAGGAAATCAGATTTGGGGAAATTTGGGGATTTTGGGGGTTTTTCGGGAAATTTGAAGAAAATTTGGGATATTTGAGGGCATTGGGGGATTTTGGGGAATTATGGGGGGATTTTGAGGGGAATTTTTGGGAAATTATGGGGGATTTGGGGAGTTTTGGGGGTAATTTTGGGGATTTGAGGGGATTTTGGGGGGACTTTGGGGGATTTGGGAGGATTTGGGGGAAAATTTGAGGGGATTTTGGAGGAAATTTAGGGGGAATTTGGGGGGTTTTGGGGGGAATTGGGGGATTTTGGGGGAAATTTGGGACATTTGGGAGGAATTTGGGGGGATTTTTAGGGATTTGGGGGGATTTTGAGGAAATTTGGGGTAGGTAAGGATGATTTTATGGTAATTTAGGGTATTTTGGGGTGGTTTTTAGGGTTTTCAGGGTGGTTTTTTTATGATTTTTGGCTCCCCAGGACTCTCTGGGACAAGGCTCACTCTCTGCTCTGAGCTCAGCCAGGTTTTGGGCTGATTTTGGGGTAATTTAGGGTGATTTTGGGGTATTTCTGGGTATTTTTTAGGGTTTTCAGGGTGGTTTTTAGGGTTTTCAGGGTGGTTTTTAGGGTTTTTGGGGTGCCTGATCCCATTTTCAGAGTCCCTGATCCCATTTTTGGGGTCTCTGATCCCATTTTTTTGCTCCCCAGGACTCTCTGGGCCAAGGCTCACTCTCTGCTCAGAGCTCAGCCAGGTCCCAACTCTGCTGCTCTCCAGCTCCTCGAGGATTCGCCTTTCGTCGTCGCCTTCGACCCCAAACCCCAAAATAAAAACCCAAAACCCCAAAATAGAGATCCCAAATCCCAAAATAGAGATGCTAAACCCCAAAATGAGGACTTGAAACCCCAAAAAGAGGATTTGAAGTCCCAAAAAGAGGATTTGAAATCCCAAAATGATAATTTCAAACCCCAAAATGAGAATTTCCGACCCCAAAATGAGGATTTCCAACTCCAAAATGAAGATTTCAAACCCCAGAATTATCCCAAATCCCAAAATGAGGATTTCAAACCTAAAAATGAGGATTTCAAACCCCGAAATGAGGATTTTGAATCCCAAAATGAGGATTTCAAATCCCAAACTGAGGATTCAAAACCCCAAAATTATCCCAAATCCCGAAATGAGGATCCTGAATCCCCAACTGAAGATCCCAAATCCCAAATTTGGGATCTTCCCCCCGAGGAAAGAGATCCTCCCCAGGATGGGGATTTGGATCAGGAAGCCAAAGCTTTGCTGCTGGGACCTGCTGGCAACAGGTGAGACCCAAAAAACCCCAAAAAATCCTAAAACAAATCCTGAAACTGGCGAGAAACCAAAAAAACCTTGAACAAAACCCAAAAAAAACCCAAAAAAACTTTGAACAAAACCCAAAAAAAACCCAAAAAAACCCAAAAATTCTCTAAGAAGTCTCCTAAAAACCCTGAGACTGACAAGAAACCCAAAAAAAAACCCCAAAAAATTCTAGAACTGGTGAGAAACCCAAAAAAACTCTAAAAAACTCTAAAATAACCCTGAAGCTGGCAAGAACCCCAAAAAAACCTGAAACCCCCCCTAAAAAAATTCCGAAAGGGTTTGAATTTTGGGGGAAATTGGGGCAGATTTGGGGTCACAAGGATAATTGGGATTCTGGGGATTTTTGGGGTGGAATTTGGGGTAATTTTGGGGGTTTTTTTGGGTTTTGGGGGAATTTTGGGGCTCTGGGATATTTTGGGATTCTGGGGTTTTTTGGGGTGGAATTTGGGGTGATTTTGGGGTAATTTTGGGGTGGATTTGGGGGTGATTTTGGGGCAGATTTTGGGGTAATTTTGGGGCACATTTTGGGTGGTTTTGGGGCAGATTTGGGGGGGGATTTTGTGACTCAGGAATATTTTGGGATTCCAGATTTTTTTTGGGATGATTTTGGGGTATTTTTGGGGTAATATTGGGGTGTTCTTGGGGTGGATTTGGGGGTGATTTTGGGGTGATTTTGGGCTTTTTTGGGGGATAATCTTGGGGTATTTTTGGGATGGATTTTGGGGTAATTTTGGGGCGATTTTGCTATGATTTTGGGGTGGATTTTGGGGTGTTTTTGGGGTGATTTTGGGGTAATTTTGGGGATGATTTTGGGGTGGATTTTGGGGTGTTTTGGGGGTAATTTTGGGGTGATTTTGGGGTGGATTTTGGGGTAATTTTGGGCTATTTTTGGGATGGATTTTGAGGTAATTTTGGGGTGATTTTGCTATGATTTTGGGGTGGATTTTAGGGTGATTTTGGGGTATTTTTGGGATTATTTTGGGATGGGTTTTGGGGTATTTTTGGGATGGATTTGGGGGTGATTTTGTGAAGATTTTGGGGTGATTTTGGGGTATTTTTGGGGTGATTTTTGGGTGGATTTGGGGGTAATTTTGGGATAATTTTGGGGTGATTTGGGGATGGATTTTGGGGTATTTTTGGGATGGATTTAGGGGTGGATTTGGGGGTGATTTTGGGATATTTCTGGGATGATTTTGGGGTGGATTTGGGGGTATTTTTGGGGTGATTCTGGGGTAATTTTGGGGTGATTTTGGGGTGATTTTTGGATAATTTTGGGGTGATTATGGGGTGATTTTGGGGTGGATTTTGGGGTGATTTTGGGGTATTTCTGGGGTAATTTTGGGATGATTTTGGGGTAATTTTGGGATGGATTTGGGGGTGATTTTGTGACAATTTTGGGGTAATTTTGGGGTGATTTTGTGACGGTTTTGGGGTGGATTTTGGGGTGGATTTGGGGGTGATTCTGGGGTAATTTTGGGGTATTTCTGGGATAATTTTGGGGTGATTATGGGGTGGATTTTGGGGTAATTTTGGGGTGGATTTGGGGGTGATTTTGTGACGATTTTGGGGTAATTTTGGGGTGATTTTGTGGTATTTTTGGGGTGATTTTGTGACGGTTTTGGGGTGGATTTTGGGGTAATTTTGGGGTGGATTTGGGGGTGATTCTGGGGTAATTTTGGGGTATTTCTGGGATAATTTTGGGGTGATTATGGGGTGTTTTTGGGATAATTTTGGGGTAATTTTTGGGTGGATTTTGGGGTAATTTTGGGACGGATTTTTGGGTGATTTTGGGGTATTTTTGGGATGGATTTTGGGGTGTTTTTGTGACGATTTTGGGGTGACTTTGGGGTGTTTTTGTGACAATTTTGAGGTGACTTTGGGGTGTTTTTGTGACGATTTTGGGGTGGATTTGGGGGTGATTTTGGGGTGTTTTTGTGACGATTTTGGGGTGACTTTGGGGTGTTTTTGGCCCCCAGGTGGTTCGACAAGTCGCTGACGTTGGTTGTTTTCCCCTCGGGGAGAGTTGGGCTGAGTGTGGAACATTCCTGGGGAGATCCTCCTGTGGCAGGACACCTGTGGGAGGTGAGAGCAGCCAAAATCACCCCAAAATCACCCAAAAATTTGCCCTGAGTTCACCCAAAAATCACCCGAAAATCACACAAAAATCACACAAAAAACAGCCCTAAAATCACCCAGAAACTGCCCAAAAATAAGCTCTGAAATCACACAAAAATTACCCAAAATGTACCCAAAAATTGCCCTGAAATCACCCAAAAATCACCCCAGAAACAGCCAAAAAAAGAGCCCTAAAATCACCCAAAAATTGGCCCTGAAATCGCTCCAAAATTAGCACTAAAATCACCCAAAAAGTAGCGCTGAAATCACCCTAAAATCACCCAAAACAGTCCGAAAATGACCCAAAAGTCACCCAAAAAACAGCCCTGAAATCACCCAAAAATCACCCCAAAACCAGCCCTGAAATCACCTAAAAATCACCTGAAAAACAGCCCTAAAATCACCTAAAATTTAGTCCTGAAATCACCCAAAAAATTCTCCCCAAATCTTCCCCAGTTACCACGTTTTCCCCCCAATTTCTCCCCAAATCCCATCAAATCCCTCAAATTTCATCTCAAATCCCCAAAATCCCCCAATTTCCCCCCAAATCCTCCAAATTTTTCACTCAAATGCCCCAATTTTCCTCCCAAATCACTCAAATTTCACCCCAAATTCTCCAAACTTCACCCCAAATCCCCCATATCCCCTCAAATCCCTCAAATTTCACCCCAAATCCCCAAAATAATCCCCAAATTTCCCAAATCCTTTCAATTTCTCCTCAAATTCCTCCAATTTTCACCCCAAATCACCCAGATTTCTCCCCAAATTCCCCCCAATTTTCACCCCAAATCACCCAAATTTTGCCTTAAAATCCCTCAAATTTCACCCCAAATTTTCACTTGTTGGTCTGGACAGAACTCTCCCAAAATCCCCCAATTTCCTCCCAATTTTTACCCCAAATCCCACCCCCAAATCCTGCAGATTTCTCGCCAAATCCACCTCAAATCCCTCAAATTTCATCTCAAATCCCCATATTTCACCCAAAATCTCCCAAATCCTCAGTTCTCTCTGGCTCTGGACAGAACTTTGGGCTACAACAGCTCTGGGGGATGCTGAATTTGGGATCCTCCCAAATTTTTCCCCAAAATCCCAAATCCCAGACCCCAAATTTCCCCCCAAATCCCCAAAATCATCCCCAAATTTCCCCCCAAATCCTCCCCAATTACCTCATTTTCTCCCCAAATTTCTCCCTCCTTCAAATTTCACCTCAAATCCCCAAAATCCCCCAAATTTCACCCCAAATCTCCCAAATTTCACCCTAAATTTTCAGTTCTTGCTGGTCCTGGACAGAGCTCTCTCCAAATTCTTCCGATTTCTCCTCAAATTCCTCCAATTTTCACCCAAAATTCCCGAAATTTCCCCCCAAATCACCCAAATTTCACCTCAAATACCTCTAATTTTCACCCCAAAATCCCTCAAATTTCATCCCAAATCCCCCAATATCTCCCCAAATCCTCCAAATTTCTCTGTCAAATCTACTCAAATCTCTCAAATCCCCTCAAATCTCTCAAATTTCTCCCCAAATCCCCCCAATTTCCCCCGAAATCCCCAAAATCCCCCAAATTTCTCCCCAAATTACCCAAATTCTCCCAAATCCCCCCAATTTTCACCCCAAATTTCTCCCTAAATCCCCCAAATCCACCCCAAATCCCTTCAAATCCCTCAAACTTCACCTCAAATCCCCAAAAGTGCCCAAATTTCTCCCCAAATTTCTCCCAAATCCTCCCCAATTACCTCATTTATCTCCCCAAATCCCTCAAATTTCTCCCCAAATTCCCCCATTTCCCCCCAATTTCTCCCCCAAATCCTCTCAAATCCCTCAAATCTCTCCCCAAATCCCTCAAATTTCATCTCAAATCCCCAAATTTCACCCAAAATCTCCCAAATCTGCAGTTCTCTCTGGCTCTGGACAGAACTTTGGGCTACGACAGCTCTGGGGGATGTTTGGGGGAAACAGGAGAGACCCCAGAGAGCCCTGAGAGCCCCCAGGAGCTGCACTGGGAGCTGCCCCAGCAGGTACTGGGAGCACTGGGAGGGACTGGGAGGGGATTTGGGGAGAATTTGGGGGATTTTAGGGCAATTTTGGGGGGAATTTGGGTGGATTTTGGGGGGATTTTTGGGTAGATTTTGGGGGATTTGGGGGCTTTGAGCCCCCAGGAGCTGCACTGGGAGCTGCCCCAGCAGGTACTGGGAGCACTGGGAGGGACTGGGAGGAGATTTGGGGAGAATTTGGGGGATTTTAGGGTGATTTTGGGGTGATTTGGGTGGATTTGGGGGGATTTTGGGAGGATTTTTGGGTAGATTTTGGGGGATTTGGGGGCTTTGAGCCCCCAGGAGCTGCACTGGGAGCTGCTCCAGGAGGTACTGGGAGAACTGGGAGGAGATTTGGGGTGGATTTGGGGGAATTTTGGGGATTTTAGGGCGATTTGGGGGGAATTTTGGGGGGATTTGGGGGGATTTTGGGAGGATTTGGGGTGGATTTTGGGGGGTTTGAGCCCCCAGGAGCTGCACTGGGAGCTGCCTGGGGAGGTACTGGGAGAACTGGGAGGGACTGGGAGGGACTGGGAGGAGATTTGGGGTGAATTTGGGGATTTTTGGGGATTTTTAGGGCGATTTTGGGGGGAATTTGGGGTGATTTGGGAGGATTTTGGGAGGTTTGGGAGAGATTTTGGGGGGTTTGAGCCCCCAGGAGCTGCACTGGGAGAACTGGGAGGGACTGGGAGGTTGGGGTGGATTTGGGGTGAATTTGGGGATTTTGGGGATTTTTAGGGCGATTTTGGGGGGAATTTGGGGGGATTTTGGGTAGATTTTGGGGGATTCGGGGGCTTTGAGCCCCCAGGAGCTGCACTGGGAGCTGCCCCAGCAGGTACTGGGAGCACTGGGAGGGACTGGGAGGATTTGGGGGAATTTGGGGATTTTGGGGGATTTTGGGGGATTTTGGGGGAATTTGGGGTGGATTTGGGGTGGATTTTGGGAGGTTTGAGCCCCCAGGAGCTGCACTGGGAGCTGCCTGAGGAGGTACTGGGAGCACTGGGAAGGACTGGGAGGAGATTTGGGGAGAATTTGGGGGAATTTTGGGGATTTTTAGGGTGATTTTGGGGATTTTAAGGTGATTTTGGGGGGATTTTGGGTAGATTTTGGGGGATTTGGGGGCTTTGAGCCCCAGGAGCTGCACTGGGAGCTGCCTGAGGAGGTACTGGGAGCACTGGGAGGGACTGGGAGGAGATTTGGGGTGGATTTGGGGGGATTTTGGGGATTTTGGGGATTTTTAGAGCAATTTTGGGGGAATTTGGGGGGATTTTAAGGGGATTTTTGGGTAGATTTTGGGGGATTTGGGGGCTTTGAGCCCAGGAGCTACTGGGAGCTGCCTGAGGAGGTACTGGGAGCACTGGGAAGGACTGGGAGGAGATTTGGGGAGAATTTGGGGGAATTTTGGGGATTTTTAGGGTGATTTTGGGGATTTTAAGGTGATTTTGGGGGGATTTTGGGTAGATTTTGGGGGATTTGGGGGCTTTGAGCCCCCAGGAGCTGCACTGGGAGCTGCCTGAGGAGGTACTGGGAGCACTGGGAGGGACTGGGAGGAGATTTGGGGTGGATTTGGGGGGAATTTGGGGATTTTTGGGGATTTTTAGAGCAATTTTGGGGGGAATTTGGGGGGATTTTAAGGGGATTTTTGGGTAGATTTTGGGGGATTTGGGGGGTTTGAGCCCCCAGGAGCTGCGCTGGGAGCTGCCTGAGGAGGTACTGGGAGCACTGGGAGGGACTGGGAGGAGATTTGGGGTGGATTTGGGGGGAATTTGGGGGTTTTTAGGGCGATTTTGGGGGGATTTTTGGGTAGATTTTGGGGGATTTTGGGGGTTTTGAGCCCCCAGGAGCTGCAGTGGGAGCTGCCCCAGCAGGTACTGGGAGCACTGGTCGGGACTGGGAGGGGATTTGGGGAGAATTTGGGGGATTTTAGGGTGATTTTGGGGATTTTAAGGTGATTTTGGGGGGATTTTGGTGGATTTGGGGTGGATTTTGGGGGTTTGAGCCCCCAGGAGCTGCCCTGGGAGCTGCCCCAGGAGGTACTGGGAGCACTGGGAGGGACTGGGAGGAGATTTGGGGTGGATTTGGGGAGAATTTGGGGGTTTTTAGGGCAATTTTGGGGGGAATTTGGGGATTTTGGGGGGATTTGGGGTACTGAAGGGTCAGGAGAGATGCCAGAGACCCCCAGGAGCTGCACTGGGAGCTGCCCCAGCAGGTACTGGGAGCACTGGGAGGGACTGGGAGAGACTGGGAGGGACTGGGAGGGGATTTGGGGGGAATTTGGGGATTTTTAGGGCGATTTTGGGGGGAATTTGGGGGGGTTTTGGGATGGATTTTGGCGTGGATTTTGGGGGGTTTGTGCCCCCAGGAGCTGCACTGGGAGCTTCCCCAGCAGATACTGGGAGCACTGGGAGAGACTGGGAGGGACTAGGAGGGGATTTGGGGTGAATTTGGGGTGAATTTGGGGGAATGTGGGGATTTTTAGGGTGATTTTGGGGGAAATTTGGGGATTTTTGAGGGGATTTTGGAGGAATTTGGGGTACTGGGGTGACACCAGAGACCCCCAAGAGCCCCAGGAGCTGCACTGGGAGCTGCCTGAGGAGGTACTGGGAGAACTGGGAGGGACTGGGAGGGGATTTGGGGGATTTTGGGGTGGATTTGGGGGGAATTTGGGGGTTTTTAGGGCGATTTTGGGGGATTTGGGGGAATTTTGGGTGGATTTGGGGTGGATTTTGGGGGGTTTGAGCCCCCAGGAGCTGCACTGGGAGCTGCCTGAGGAGGTACTGGGAGCACTGGGAGGGACTGGGAGAGGATTTGGGGAAATTTGGGGTGAATTTGGGGGAAATTGAGGAAAATCGGGGAAATTTAGGGGAAATTTGGGGTACTGGGAGGAGATTTGGGTGGATATTTTGGGGTTCAGCAGGAATTTTGGGGATAATTTGGGATTATTTTTGGGATTATTTTGGCAGCTTTTGGAGCTCCTGCCCCAAGCCCAGGAACAGTTCCAGATCCAGAATTTTTTTGGATATTTCAGGAATGTTTTGAGATTATTTTAGGAATATTTTAGGATTATTTTAGGAATATTTCAGGGATATTTCAGGAATATTTGGGGATTATTTTCAGATTATTTTAGGATTATTTTGGGATTATTTTGGCAGGTTCTGGAGCTCCTTCCCCTGGCCCAGGAACAGTTCCAGGCCCAGAATATTTCAGTATATTTCAGGAATATTTTGAGATATTTTTGGAATATTTTAGGATTATTTCAGGGATATTTTGAGGAATATTTCAGGCATATTTTAGAAATTTTTTGGGATGTTTTTGGGATTATTCTGGCAGGTTCTGGAGCTCCTTCCCCAGGCCCAGGAGCAGTTCCAGGCCATGGCTCAGGACCTGCAGCTCCATGTGGTTTCAGTCCAAATTCCCCCAGGAGCTGCAGGAAGTCCAGAGAGTGACCAGGAGATGCTGGTGGTGGCCATGGAGCTGGCTCTGCTCAGGGTGAGACCCCAAAACCCCAAAAATCATCCAAAATCCGTCCTAGGGACCCCAAAAACCCCAAAAATACACCCAAAATCCCCAAAAATCCATCTGGGAATCCCAAAAATCCATCCCTGGGAGTCCAGAGAGTGACCAGGAGATGCTGCCAGTGGCACTGGAGCTGGCTCTGCTCAGGGTGAGACCAAAAACCCCAAAAATCCATTCAAAAACCCCAAAAATCCATCCAAAATCCCTAAAAATCCATCCAAAAAGCCCAAAAATCCATCTGTGGGAACCCAAAAACCCCAAAAATCCACCCAAAAACCCCAAAAATCCATTCAAAAACTCCAAAAATCCATCCCTGGAACCCCGAAAACTCTAAAAACACACCCAGAAACCCCAAAAATAGACCCCAAAACCCCAAAAATCCATCTCAGGGACCCTCAAAACCCCAAAATCCATCCCAGGGACCCCAAAATTACACCCCAAAACCCCAAAAATCCATCCCAGGGACCCCAAAACCCCCAAAAATCCATCCCTGGGACTCCAAAATCCATCACTGAGACTTCAAAAATCCAACCAGGGAAACCAAAAACTCCAAAATCCATCCCTGGGACCCCGAAAACCCCCAGAAATACACCCAGAAACCCCAAAAATCCATCCCTGGGAACCCCAAAAACACCAAAAATACACCCAGAAACCCCAAAAAACCCCAAAAAACCCTCCCTGGGACCCCAAAATCCACCTAGGGAGTCCAGAGAGTGACCAGGAGATGCTGCCAGTGGCCATGGAGCTGGCTCTGCTCAGGGTGAGACCCCAAAACCCCAAAAATCCATCCAAAAACCCCAAAAATCCATTCAAAAACTCCAAAAATCCATCCCTGGGACCCCAAAAACCCCAAAAATACACCCAAAATCCCCAAAAATCCATCCCTGGGAGTCCAGAGAGTGACCAGGAGATGCTGCCAGTGGCCATGGAGCTGGCTCTGCTCAGGGTGAGATCCCAAAATCCATCCAAAAACCCCAAAATTACACCCCAAAACCCCAAAAACCCCCAAAATCCATCCAAAAAGCCCAAAAATCCACCCAAAATCCCCAAAAATCCATCCAAAAAGCCCAAAAATCCATCTGTGGGAGCCCAAAAAACCCAAAAAATCCATTCAAAAACCCCAAAAATCCATTCAAAAACTCCAAAACTCCATCCCTGGAACCCCAAAAACTCTAAAAACACACCCAGAAACCCCAAAAATACACCCCAAAACCCCAAAAATCCATCTCAGGGACCCTCAAAACCCCAAAATCCATCCCAGGGACCCCAAAATTACACCCAAAAACCCCAAAAATCCATCCCTGGGACTCCAAAATCCATCACTGAGACTTCAAAAATCCAACCAGGGAAACCAAAAACCCCAAAAATCCACCCCAGGGAACCCAAAACCCCCAGAAATACACCCAAAACCCCCAAAAATCCATCCCTGGGAACCCCAGAAACACCAAAAATACACCCAGAAACCCCAAAAATCCATCCCAGGGACCCCAAAACCCCCAAAAATCCATCCCTGGAACCCCAAAATCCACCCAGGGAGTCCAGAGAGTGACCAGGAGATGCTGCTGCTGGTGCTACTGAGGGTGAGACCCAAAAACCCCAAAATTCATCCAAAAACCCCAAAAATTCCACATGGGAGTCCCAAACTCCATCTCAAAAGACCTCAAAATTCCCAAATTCTCCAAAAATTCCCCAAAAATTCCCCAAAAATTCCATTTTTCCCAGGAAGGTCTCTCTTACAAGCAAATTCTCAACTCTCCTGTTCCTCAAGTGTCCCAAACTGCATCTTAGAGACCCCAAAACTCTCCAAATTCTCCCCAAAACTCCCCAAATCCAACCCAAAACTCCATCCTAGAGACCCCAAAACTCCCAAAATTTCCCCAAAAATCCCCAAAATTGTGGTTTTTCCCCCAGGAACGAGGTTCTGCTCTCACCTATGAACCAATTCCCACTCGGCTGTTCCTCGAGGGTCCCAAAATCCATCCTGGAAACCCCAAAACTCCCCAAATCCAACCCAAAACTCCATCCTAGAGACCCCAAAACTCCCAAAATTTAGCCAAAAATCCCTTTTTTCCCCAGGAACGAGGTCCTGCCCTCACCTATGAACCAATTCCCACTCGGCTGTTCCTGGAGGGTCCCAAAATCCATCCTGGAGACCCCAAAACTCCCCAAATCCAACCCAAAACTCCATCCTAGAGACCCCAAAACTCCCAAAATCCTCCCCAAAACTCCCAAAATTTACCCAAAATTTACCCAAAAATCCCCAAGTTGTGGTTTTTTCCCCAGGAACGAGGTCCTGCTCTCACCTATGAACCAATTCCCACTCGGCTGTTCCTGGAGGGTCCCAAACTCCATCTTAAAGACCCCAAAACTCCCCAAATCCAACCCAAAACTCCATCCTAGAGACCCCAAAACTCCCAAAATTTACCCAAAAATCCCTTTTTTCCCCAGGAACGAGGTCCTGCCCTCACCTATGAGCCAATTCCCACTCGGCTGTTCCTCGAGGGTCCCAAAATCCATCCTAGAGACCCCAAAACTCCCCAAATCCAACCCAAAACTCCATCCTAGAGACCCCAAAACTCCCCAGATTCTCCCCAAAACTCCCAAAATTTACCCAAAAATCCCTTTTTTCCCCAGGAACGAGGTCCTGCTCTCACCTATGAACCAATTCCCACTCAGCTGTTCCTCGAGGGTCCCAAAATTCATCTTAAAGACCCCAAAACTCCCCAAATCCAACCCAAAACTCCATCCTAGAGACCCCAAAACTCCCCAAAATTTACCCAAAAATCCCCAAAATTGTGGTTTTTTCCCCAGGAACGAGGTCCTGCCCTCACCTATGAACCAATTCCAACTCGGCTGTTTCTTGAGGGTCCCAAAATTCATCTTAAAGACCCCAAAACACCCAAATTCTCCCCAAAACTCCCCCAAATCCAACCCAAAACTCCATCCTAGAGACCCCAAAACTCCCAAAATTCCCCCAAAAATCCCTTTTTTCCCAGGAACGAGGTCCTGCCCTCACCTATGAACCAATTCCCACTCGGCTGTTCCTGGAGGGTCGCGCTGATGGAGTGAGAGGAGTGAGCAGAGCTGTGCTGGAGCTGGAAAAGGCACTGAGGGATCCCGAAATTCCGGTGAGAAATACCCCAAAAATGGTTAAAAAGTTGGGGTTTGGGAACCAGAAATGGGGTGAGAAATTTGGGTGAGAAATATCTCAAAATTGGTTAAAAAGTTGGGGTTTGGGAACCAGAAATGGGGTGAGAAATTTGGGTGAGAAATATCCCAAAATTCTGGTGAGAAATGTCCCAAAACTGGGGTTTGGGAACCAGAAATGGGGTTTGGGAAATTCTGGTGAGAAATATCCCAAAATAGGGTTTGGGATCCCAAAATTGGGGGGAGAAATATCCCAAAATTGGTTAAAAAATTGGGGTTTGGGAACCCAGAAATGGGGTGAGAAATTTGGGTGAGAAATATCCCAAAATTCCGGTGAAAAATAACCCAAAATTGGGGTTTGGGAACCCGAAATGGGGTGAGAAATGTCCCAAAATTGGGGTTTGGGGTGAGAAATACTCCAAAATTGGGGTTTGGGAGCCCAAAATTGGGGTGAGAAATAACCCAAAATTGGTGTTTGGAACCTGAAATTGGGGTTTGGGGTGAGAAATAACCCAAAATTGGGGTGAGAAATATCCCAAAATTGGGTTTGGGAACCCGAAATGGGGAGAGAGAAAACCCAAAATTGGGGTTTGGGAAATTGGGGTGTTTTTGGGGTGGGAAATGAAGAGAAATTGGAGTAGACTAAAAAAGAAAATTTGAGAGGAAAATGGTGGGAAAAGTGAAGCAAAAAAAGGTGGAAAAGGTGAGGAATTTGGGGTCTCTGATGAATTTTGGGGTCACTAAATTTGGGATTTCTGGATAATTTTGGGATATTTTCTGTCCCCCATCGGGGTCGGCGCCGGGCCCTGCTCTCTGATGGATTTTGGGGTCTCAGAATTTTGGGATTTTTGGGATAATTTGGGATATTTTCTGTCCCAGCGGGGTTGCCGCCGGGCCCTGCTCTCTGATGGATTTTGGGGTCCCTAATTTTGGGATATTTTTGGGTTCCCAGCGGGGTCGGCGCCGGGCCCTGCTCTCTGATGGATTTTGGGATTTCTGGTGAATTTTGGGGTCCCTAATTTTGGGAATTTTGGGATATTTTCTGTCCCATCGGGGTCGCCGCCGAGCCCTGCTCTCTGATGGATTTTGAGGTCCCTAAATTTGGGATTTTTGGGATAATTTGGGATATTTTTGTGTCCCATCGGGGTCGCTGGCGGGCCCTGCTCTCTGATGAATTTTGGGATTTCTGGTGAATTTTGGGGTCCCTAATTTTGGGAATTTTGGGATATTTTCTGTCCCAGCGGGGTTGGCGCCGGGCTCTGCTCTCTGATGGATTTTGGGGTCTCAGAATTTTGGGATTTCTGGATAATTTTGGGCTATTTTCTGTCCCATCGGGGTCGCCGCTGGGCTCTGCTCTCTGATGAAGTTTGGGAATTTTGGGGTCACTAATTTTGGGAATTTTGGGATATTTTTGGGTTCCCAGCGGGGTCGGCGCCGGGCCCTACTCCAGGCCGCTCTCTCCCACGGCCGCGCTCGCCGCCGAGCCGCCATGACGGGGGCGGGGCTGGAGCGCCACCTGCAGGCGCTGGCGGCTGTGGCCAATCAGATGAAGCTCCGCCCACCGTTCCTCACCCAGGTGGGTGGGGCTTTGTGAGGGCGTGGCCCGGGAGGGGGCGGGGCTTGGCAGGATTGCCATATTAGGAAGTGGGTGTGGCCTGGGAGGGGGTGTGGCTTGGCTGTGTTGCCATATAAGGAAGTGGGTGTGGCCTGGGAGGGGGCGGGGCTTGGCTGAAATGGCCATATACGTGGGTGTGGCCCAAAGGGGTGTGGCTTGGCTGGGAATTGCCTTTTAAGGAGATGGGTGTGGCCTGGGAGGGGCGGGGTTTGGCCCAAAAGGGTGTGGCTTGCAGGTGGTGGGTGTGGCCTAAAAGGGGGTGTGGCTTGGCTGGGAGTTCCCCTATAAGGAAGTGGGTGTGGCCTGAAAGAGGGCGTGGCCTTTAGAAAGAATGGGAGGGGTTGATGAATTGCCATATAAGGAAGTGGGTGTGGCCTGAGAGGAGGGCGTGGTTTAAAGCAAGGGGGTGTGGCTTGGCTAAGACTTGCCATATAAGGAAGTGGATGTGGCCTGAGAAGAGGGCGTGGTCTTTCTCAAAAATGGGCGGGGTTTCGCTGAATTACCATATAAGGAGATGGGCGTGGCCTGGGAGGGGTCAGGGTTTTGATAAGGGGTGTGGCTTGGTTGGAATTGCCATACAAGGAAGTGGGTGTGGTCTGAAAGAGGGGGTGGTTTTGCTCAAGAAAGGGTGGGGCTTGGCTAGGAATTGCCATATCAGGATGTGGGTGTGGCCTGAGAGGGTGTGGTTTAGCCTGAGGGGCGTGGCCTAAATCAAGAAGGGGTGGGGCTTTAATTGCCATATAAGGAAGTGGGTGGGGCCTGAAAGAGGGCGGGGCTTGGCTAGGAATCCCCATATAAGGAAGTGGGTGGGGTTTAGATGGAGAGGGTGTGGCTTTTGAGGGGCGTGGCCTAAACAGGGAAGGGGTGGGGCTTAGCTTAAATTGCCATATAGGGAAGTGGGTGTGGCCTGAGAGGGTGTGGCTTGAGGGGGCGTGGCCCAAATCAGGCAGGGCTGGGGCTTAAATTGCCTTATAAGGAGGTGGGTGTGGCTTGAGAGGGTGTGGTGTAGGGGCGTGGCCTAAACGAGGTAGGGGCGGGGCTTAGCTTAAATTGCCTTATAAGGAGGTGGGTGTGGCCTGAGAGGGTGTGGCTTTTGAGGGGCGTGGCCTAAACAGGGAAGGGGTGGGGGCTTATTTTTAAATTGCCATATAAGGAGGTGGGCGGGGCCTGAGAGGGTGTGGCTTAGGTTGAGAGGGTGTGGCTTTTCAGGGGGCGTGGCCTAAATCAGGCAGGGCTGGGGCTTTGCCTTATAAGGAGGTGGGTGTGGCCTGAGAGGGTGTGGCTTGGCCCAAGGGGTGTGGCTTGCAATGGGCGTGGCCTAAATCAGGAAGGGGTGGGGCTTAGCTTCAATTGCCATATAAGGAGGTGGGTGTGGCCTGAGACACGTGACAATTGATTGGCAGTGGGGTGTGGCAGTGGGCGTGGCCTAATTAGCATCTCCCGGCCCCGCCCAGGTGCTGGGGCAGCCCTGGGCTCTGGCCTTTAGCTCCTCCCCCCGACCACACCCACCGCTGCTGCCACACCCCCTGCGGCCGGCCGGAGCAGGGTTCAACCCGGTGGGTACTGGGAGGGACTGGGAGGGACTGGGATGGACTGGGAGGGACTGGGATGGGACTGGAAATGGACTGGGAGGGACCTGGAAGGAGTGGGAGGGACTGGGATGGACTGGGAGGGACTGGGAGGGACTGGGATGGGAATGGGAGGAATTGGGGTGGACTGGGAGGGGAATGGGAGGGACTGAGATTGAACTGGGAGGGACTGGGATGGGATTGGGAGGGACTGGGATGGACTGGGAATGGAGTGGGAGGGGATAGAGAGGAACTGGGAGGGATAAAGAGGGACTGGGAGGGACTGAGATTGAACTGGGAGGGACTGGAATGGGATTGAGAAGGACTGGGATGGGGATTGGGAGGGACTGGGATGGACTGGGATGGACTGGAAATGGACTGGGAGGGACCTGGAGGGAGTGGGAGGGAACTGGGATGGACCTGGAGGGACTGGGAGGGAACTGGGATGGACTGGGATGGACTGGGAGGGGACTGGGATGGACTGGGATGGACTGGGATGGGAATGGGAGGGATTGAGATTGAACTGGGAGGGACTGGAATGGGATTGAGAAGGACTGGGATGGACTGGGATGGGGATTGGGAGGGACTGGGATGGGGATTGGGAGGGACTGGGATGGGGATTGGGAGGGACTGGGATGGCAATGGGAGGAATTGGGATGGACTGGGAGGGACTGGAAATGGATTGGGAGGGACTGGGAGGGAGTGAGATTGAACTGGGAGGGGAATGGGATGGACTGGGAGGGACTGGGATGGACTGGGATGGGATTGGGAGGGACTGGGATGGAACTGGGAGGGGAATGGGAGGGACTGGAAGGGACTGGGAAGAACTGGGGGAGACTGGGAAGGCACTGGGAGTTACTGAGAGGTCACTGGGGGTTACTGGGAGGCACTGGGATTTACTGGGGGTTACTGGGAGGTCACTGGGCATTACTGGGATGGACTCAGGGTTACTGGGATTGACTGGGAGGCACTGGGAGGTCACTGGGGATTACTCGGAGGCACTGGGAGGTTGCTGGGAGGGACTGGGATGGACTGAGATGGACTCAGGGTCACTGGGGGTTACTGAGATTTACTGGGAGGTCACTGTGAGGTTACTGGGAGGCACTGGGAGGTTACTGGGAGGGACTGGGATGGACTCAGGGTTACTGGGAGGTCACTGGGAGGTCACTGGGGATTACTGGGACTTACTGGGTGGGACTGGGGTGGCAATGGTGAGTTACTGGGAGGGACTGGGATGGACTGGGAGGAGAATGGGAATGGATTGGAGGTTACTGGGTTTTACTGGTGATTACTGGGAGGTCACTGGGAGGGACTGGGAGGGACTTGGATGGACTCAGGGTTACTGGGAGTTACTGGGAGGTCACTGGGAGTTACTGGGAGGCACTGGGATGGACTCAGGGTTACTGGGAGTTCACTGGGATTTACTGGGAGGTCACTGGGATTTACTGGGAGGCACTGGGAGGTCACTGGGAGGTTACTGGGAGGGACTGGGATGGACTCAGGGTTACTGGGAGGTCACTGGGATTTACTGGGAGTTACTGGGATGTCACTGGTGGTCACTGGGAGATCACTGGAGGTCGCTAACTGGTCCATACTGGTCCTTACTGGTCTGTACTGGTTTCCCCAGCCCCACCAGGACGGCTACGGGGTTTCCTTCACTGCCGGCAGGGGCGACAGCTCAGTGCTGCTTCACATCTGCTGCAGGGAGAGCTCCCCAAAAACGGTCAGGGGAACCCCAAAATCACCCCAAATCACCCCAAAATCGTCCCAAAAAATCACCTGAAAGTGCCCCAAAATCACCCCAAAATTAGCCCAAAATCGTCCCAAAAAATCACCTGAAAGTGCCCCAAAATCACCCTGAAAATCTCATCAAAAATCCCTGCAAAAATCTCCAGAAAATGCCCCAAAATGGCCCCAAAAATCCCCAAAGTCACCCCAAAATTATCCCAAAAAATCACCCAAAATTGCCCTAAATCATCCCCGAATCACCCCAAAAAATCACCCAGAAGTGCCCCAAAATCACCCCAAAATTATCCCAAAATCGTCCCAAAAAATCACCTGAAATTGCACCAAAATCACCCCAAAATTATCCCCAAAAATCACCCAGAAGTGCCCCAAAATCACCCCAAAATTATCCCAAAATCATCCCAAAAAATCACCCAGAAGTGCCCCAAAATCACCCCAAAATTATCCCAAAAAATCACCTGAAATTGCACCAAAATCACCCCAAAATTACCCTAAAAAATCACCCTGAAAATCCCACGAAGTTGCCAAAAAAACTTGCAAAAAATTCCCACAAAAATCCCCCCAAAATCCCCAAAATTGCGCCAAAAAATCACCCCAAATTGCCCCAAAATCATCCTGAAAAACCCACCAAAAATCCCCAAAATCACCCTAAAATTATCCCCAAAAAATCACCCAAAATTGCTCCAAAATCACCCCAAAATTACTCTAAAAAATCACCCAAAATTGCCTCAAAATTACGCTAAAAAATCACCCAAAATCCCCCAAAATCACCCCAAAATTATCCCAAAAAATCACCCAGAAGTGCCACAAAATTACCCCAAAATCACCCCAAAAAATCACCCAAAGTCTCCCAAAAATTCCTCCAAAAATACCCCCAAATTGCCCCCAAAATCTCCCCAAAAATCTCACAAAATCACCCCAAAATCACCCAAATCCCCCACCCACCAAAGCCCCAAAAATCTCCCAAAATCCTCAAAAAAATCCTCCAAAATCTCCCAAAATTCCCCCAAAGCCCCTCAAAAAGTCCCCCCAAAAATCTCCCAAAATCCCCCAAAAATCCCAAAAAAAATCTCCCAAAACCCCTTGAAAAATCCCAAAAAATCACCCCAAAAATCTCCCCAAATCCTGCCAAAAATCCCCCCAAAAATGCCCCAATATTTGGGGTTTTGGGAAGGAATCTGGGGGATTTTGGGGAGGATTTTTGGGGGGATTTGGGTGATTTTTGGGGTCTTTTTGGGTGGAATTTTAAGGTTTTTGGGGGGATTTGGGGGAATTTTGGGATTTTTGGGAGGAATTGGGGGGATTTGGGGATTTTGGGAGATTTTGGGGTTATTTTTTGGATATTTTTTGAATATTTTTGGTCTATTTTGTGGCTATTTTTGGGGATATTTTAGGATATTTTAGGGCTATTTTTGGGGCTATTTTGGGAGGAATTTTGGGATATTTTGGGGATACTTTGGGGCTATTTTTGGGACATTTTTTGGCTATTTTTTGGCTATATTTTGGCTATTTTTTGGCTATTTTTTGGCTATTTTGGGACATTTTTTTACTATTTTTGGGGCTATTTTTGGCCATTTTTTGGGTCTATTTTGGGACATTTTTGGGACTTTTTTTGGTTGTTTTTTGGGATTTTTTTGGCTATTTTTGGGCTAATTTTGGGTCTATTTTGGGACATTTTTGGGACGTTTTTTGGGCTACTTTTGGGTCTATTTTGGGCCATTTTTTGGCTATTTTTGGGTCTATTTTGGACTAGTTTTTGGGACATTTTGGGGATATTTTTTGGCTATTTTTGGGTCTACTTTGGGTTATTTTTGGGTCTATTTTGGGACATTTTTTGGCTATTTTGGGGACATTTTTGGGTCTATTTTTGGCTATTTTGGGGCTAATTTTGGGTCTATTTTTTGGGACATTTTTGGCTATTTTTGGGACCTTTTTTGGCTATTTTTGGGTCTTTTTTGGGACATTTTTGGGACATTTTTGGGGATATTTTGGGTCTATTTTTTGGCTATTTTTGGGTCTATTTTTGGCTATTTTGGGTCTATTTTGGGGCTATTTTGGGTCTATTTTTTGGGACATTTTTGGCTATTTTTGGGGCTATTTTTGGGTCTATTTTGGACTAGTTTTTGGGACATTTTGGGGATATTTTTTGGCTATTTTTGGGCTATTTTGGGAGGAATTTTGGGTCTATTTTTGGGCCATTTTTTGGCTATTTTTTGGCTATTTTGGGAGGAATTTTGCGTCTATTTTGGGACATTTTTTGGCTATTTTTGAGTCTATTTTGGGTCTATTTTGGGTCTATTTTGGGACATTTTTGGGACATTTTTTGACTATTTTGGGTCTATTTTTGGCCATTTTTGGGACATTTTTTGGGTCTATTTTGGGACATTTTTGGGACTTTTTTTGGTTGTTTTTTGGGATTTTTTTTTGCTATTTTTGGGCTAATTTTGGGTCTATTTTGGGACCTTTTTTGGCTATTTTTTGGCTATTTTGGGGTCTATTTTGGGACATTTTTGGGGACATTTTTGGGTCTATTTTTTGGTTATTTTTGGGTCCATTTTGGGACATTTTTGGACTATTTTTGGGCTATTTTTGGGCTATTTTTGGGCTATTTTAAAACTATTTTTGGGGCTATTTTGGGTTTATTTTTTGGCTATTTTGGGACATTTTTTGGCTATTTTTGGGACATTTTTGGGTCTATTTTTGGCTATTTTGGGGCTATTTTTTGACTATTTTGGGACATTTTTGGGCTAATTTTGGGTCTATTTTGGGCCTTTTTTTGGCCATTTTTTGGCCATTTTTTGGCTATTTTTTGGCCATTTTTTGGGCCATTTTTGTGCCATTTTTTGGTCTAATTTTGGTCAATTTTGGTCTCTCTCTCCCCCCAGGACCCTGAGCTGTTCTCGGCCAGACTCGGAGCTGCACTGGGAGAACTGGGAGAACTGGGAGAGCCGCGGGGGGGGAGGGGCGAGGGGGGAGGGGCGAGCTGAGAGCCCCTCCCCCAATAAACCAGTAACGGACTGGGATGGACTGGGAGTGAACTGGGATGGACTGGGAGTGAACTGGGATAAACTGGGAGTGAACTGGGATAAACTGGGATGGACTGGGATGGACTGGGATAAACTGGGATAAACTGGGAGGGACTGGGATGGACTGGGATTGAACTGGGATAAACTGGGAGGGACTGGGATGGACTGGGAGTGGACTGGGAATGGATTGGGAGGGACTGGGATTGGACTGGTTTGTACTGGGAGGGACTGGGGTGGGCTGGGAGGGAACTGGGAGCAAACTGGGGTGGACTGGGATGGACTGGGAGGGATTGGGAGGGACTGGGAGGGAACTGGGATGGACTGGAAATGGACTGGGATGAACTGGTTTATACGGGGATGGGACTGGGATGGACTGGGAGGGACTGGGATTGAACTGGTTTATACTGGGATGAACTGGGAGGGAACTGGGATAAACTGGGATGGACTGGAAATGAACTGGGATTGGACTGGGAAGAAACTGGGATGGACTGGGAGGGAACCGGGATGCAACTGGTTTATACTGGGATGGACTGGGAGGAGAATGGGAGAAACTGGGAGGGACTGGGAATGAACTGGGTGAACTGGGAATGGGATTGGGATGAACTGGGAATGGACTGGGAGGGACTGGGAGGGACTGGGAATAGACTGGGAGGGACTGGGGTGCAACTGGTTTATACTGGGATGGAACTGAGATGGACTGGGAGGGAGTGGGAGTGAACTGGGATGGACTGGGAGTTACTGGGAGGTCACTGGCGTTACTGGGGATCACTGGGAGGTAACTGGGAGGTCACTGGGAGGTCACCGGAGTCACTGGTTTATACTGGGAGTCACTGGGGGACTTCGCCCCGCCCACCCCGGAAGTGACATAACCGGAAGCACGTACAAATCACCGCGTTTCCCACCGGAAATGCCGCCTTCCCTCACCGGAAGTTCCCTCACGCCCGCCGGAAGTGCCGCGTCCCCTCACGGCCCGCCAAGATGGCGGCGCGGCGCTGCTCCTCCAGGCCGCGCGCGGCGAATCGCGACAGAGGCGACAATCGCGACAGGAACCGGAGCGACAATCGCGACAGGAACCGGAGCGACTATCGCCCCAGGGGCTCCGGGAGCGGCGGGGAGCCGCCGGGGAGGGTGTATGTGCCTGGAGCGGGGCAGGAGCTGCGGCCGGGAGAGGAGCTGGTGATGGACGAGGAGGCGTATGTGCTGTACCAGCGGGCCGGGACTGGTGAGAAACTGGGTTATACTGGGATAAACTGGTTTGTACTGGGAGTGGGGAGGGGTATGTGCTGTACCAGAGAGCGGGGACCGGTTTGTACTGGTTTATTCTGGTTTATACTGGTTTATACTGGGATAAACTGGGAGTGGGGTGGCGTATGTGCTGTACCAGAGAGCGGGGACTGGTGAGAAACTGGGATATACTGGTTTGTACTGGTTTATATTGGGAGTGGGGAGGGGTATGTGCTGTACCAGCGGGCCGGGACTGGTTTGTACTGGTTTATACTGGGATAAACTGGGATAAACTGGGAGTGGGGTAGCGTATGTGCTGTACCAGAGAGCGGGAACTGGTGAGGGACTGGGTTATACTGGGGTAAACTGGGTTATACTGGGATAAACTGGGAGTGGGGAGGGGTACGTGCTGTACCAGCGAGCGGGGACTGATTTGTACTGGTTTGTACTGGTTTGTACTGGGATAAACTGGTTTATACTGGGGATGGGGAGGGGTATGTGCTGTACCAGAGAGCGGGAACTGGTTTGTACTGGTTTGTACTGGTTTGTACTGGTTTACACTGGTTTGTACTGGGGTAAACTGGGAGTGGGGAGGGGTATGTGCTGTACCAGAGAGCGGGAACCGGTTTGTACTGGTTTATTCTGGTTTATACTGGGATAAACTGGGGTAAACTGGGAGTGGGGAGGGATACGTGCTGTACCAGAGAGCGGGGACTGGTTTGTACTGGTTTGTACTGGGATAAACTGGGAGGGAATGGGAGTGGGGAGGGGTATGTGCTGTACCAGAGAGCAGGGACTGGTTTATACTGGGATAAACTGGTTTGTACTGGGAGGGAATGGGAGTAGGGAGGGGTATGTGCTGTATCAGAGAGTGGGAACTGGTTTGTACTGGTTTGTACTGGTTTGTACTGGGAGGGAATGGGGGGGCATACATGCTGTACCAGCGGGCCGGGACTGGTGAGACTGGGAGGGACTGGGAGTGGAACTGGGAGCAAACTGGGATGGACTGGGAGAGACTGGGAGGGGATTGGGAGGGAACTGGTGTGACTGGGAGAGACTGGGAGGAACTGGGATTGAACTGGGATGGACTGGGAGGGACTGGGGAGACTGGGATGGACTGGGAAGGACTGGGAATGGGGACTGAGAGGGACTGGGGGGGAACTGGGATGGACTGGGAGCGACTGGAGGGAACTGGGAGGTCATTGGTGTTACTGGGAATTGCTGGATCAACGCTGGGTGTCAGTGGTGTTACTGGGATGGACTGGGAGGTACTGGGATTGAACTGGGATGGACTGGGATTGAACTGGGATGGACTGGGATTGAACTGGGATGGACTGGGATTGAACTGGGATGGACTGGGATTGAACTGGGATGGACTGGGATGGACTGGGATTGAACTGGGATGAACTGGGATGGACTGGGATTGAACTGGGATGGACTGGGATGGACTGGGATTGAACTGGGATGGACTGGGATGGACTGGGATTGAACTGGGAGGGATTGGGATTGAACTGGGATGGACTGGGATTGAACTGGGAGGGATTGGGATTGAACTGGGATGGACTGGGATTGAACTGGGATGGACTGGGATTGAACTGGGATGGACTGGGATTGAACTGGGATTGAACTGGGATGGACTGGGATGGACTGGGATTGAACTGGGATGGACTGGGATGGACTGGGATGGACTGGGATTGAACTGGGATGGACTGGGATGGACTGGGATGGACTGGGATTGAACTGGGATGGACTGGGATGGACTGGGATGGACTGGGATGGACTGGGATTGAACTGGGATTGAACTGGGATGGACTGGGATTGAACTGGGATAGACTGGGATTGAACTGGGATGGACTGGGATGGACTGGGATGGAACTGGGATGGACTGGGATTGAACTGGGATATTGGAGTGTATTTAGAGGGAATTTTTGGGGTTTTTGAGGTTATTTTGAGGTGAGGATTTTGGGGTTTCTCAGGCGGAGATTTGGAGAATTTTTGGGACAATTTTGGGGTCGATTTGGGGTTAATTTTGGGGTTAATTTTGGGATTAATTTTGGGGTCGATTTGGGGTTAATTTTGGGGTTAATTTTGGGGTTAATTTTGGGGTCAATTTGGGGTCGATTTTGGGGTTAATTTTGGGACAATTTGGGGTCAATTTTGGGGTCAATTTGGGGTTAATTTTGGGGTTAATTTTGGGGTCAATTTTGGGGTTAATTTTGGGGTCGATTTGGGGTTAATTTTGGGGTCGATTTGGGGTTAATTTTGGGACAATTTGGGGTCTATTTGGGGTTAATTTTGGGGTCAATTTGGGGTTAAATTTGGGGTCGATTTGGGGTTAATTTTGGGGTTAATTTTGGGGTCGATTTGGGGTCATTTTGGGGTTAATTTTGGGGTCAATTTGGGGTTAATTTTGGGGTCGATTTGGGGTTAATTTTGGGGTTAATTTTGGGGTTAATTTGGGGTCAATTTGGGGTCAATTTGGGGTTAATTTTGGGGTTAATTTGGGGTTTTGTGGGTTAATTTTGGGGTTAATTTTGGGGTTAATTTTGGTGATTTTGGGGTCAATTTGGGGTCAATTTTGGGCTGAATTTTGGGGTTAATTTTGGGGTCAATTTAGGGTCAATTTGGGGTCAATTTGGGGTCAATTTGGGGTCAATTTGGGGTCATTTTGGGGTCAATTTTGGGGTTAATTTTGGGGTCGATTTTGGGGTTAATTTTGGGGTTAATTTTGGGGTTAATTTTGGGGTCAATTTTGGGGTCGATTTGGGGTCAATTTGGGGTCAATTTTGGGGTCGATTTGGGGTTAATTTTGGGGTTAATTTTGGGGTCAATTTGGGGTTAATTTGGGGTCAATTTTGGGGGTTAATTTTGGTTTGGGTTTTAGGGTAATTTGGTTTTTGGGTCAATTTGGGGTCATTTGGGGTTAATTTTGGGTCTTTGGGGTTAATTTTGGGGTGATTTTGGGGTAATTTTGGGGTTAATTTTGGGGTTAATTTTGGGGTCAATTTTGGGGTCGTGGGGGGGGGTGATTTGGGGTTTGGGTATTTGGGGTTAATTTTGGGGTCAATTTGGGGTCGATTTGGGGTTAATTTTGGGGTCGATTTGGGGTTAATTTTGGGGTCAATTTTGGGGTCAATTTTGGGGTTAATTTTGGGGTCAATTTGGGGTTAATTTTGGGGTCAATTTGGGGTTAATTTTGGGGTCGATTTGGGGTTAATTTTGGGGTCAATTTGGGGTCGATTTGGGGTTAATTTTGGGGTCAATTTGGGGTTAATTTTGGGGTCGATTTTGGGGTTAATTTTGGGGTCGATTTTGGGGTTAATTTTGGGGTCTCTGTGCCCGCCCCTCCCCCAGGCTCGCCCTGCCTGAGCTTCGATGTGATCCGCGATGGGCTGGGGGAGGGGCGGGAGGAGCTCCCGCTGTCGGTGCTGCTGTGCGCCGGGAGCCAGGCCCAGACCCCCGGGGGGAACAGGTGAGACCCCCAAAAACGTCCCCAAATTAATGTGAGACCCCTGAGACCCCAAAAACATCAACAGATTATCCTGAGACCCCAAAAACCATCCCCAAATTATCCTGGAGCTCCCCTGTCGGTGCTGCTGTGCGCCGGGAGCCAGGCCCAGACCCCCGGGGGGAACAGGTGAGACCCCCAAAAACATCCCCAAATTAATGTGAGACCCCAAAAACCCCCTGAGACCCCAAAAACATCAACAGATTAATGTGAGACCCCAAAAAACCATCCCCAAATCCCCCTGAGCTCCCCTGTCGGTGCTGCTGTGCGCCGGGAGCCAGGCCCAGACCCCCGGGGGGAACAGGTGAGTTAGAGACCCCCAAAAATATCCCCAAATTAATGTGGGACCCCAAAAACATCCCCAAATTAACCTGGAGGCCCCCCAGAATACACCCAAATTATTGTGAGACCCCCCAGAAACATCCCCAAATTGTCCTGGGACCCCTGAGACCCCCAGAGCCCCAAAAACATTCCGAAATTGTTCTGAGACCCCCAAAAACATCCCCAAATTAACCTGAGACCCCCAGAAACATCCCCAATTTATTGTGGGACCCCTGAGACCCCCAAAAACCATCCCCAAATTATCCTGGAGACCCCCAAAACTGGGGTTTTCCCACTGATTTTTTCCCCTCCTCTGACGATTTTGGGATTTCTCTGCCTGATTTTGATTTTTCTCGCGCTGATTTTGGTTTTTCCCACCCTGATTTTGGGTTTTCCTCGCTGTTCTTAGAACTTCTCACCCTGTATTTTAGGATTTCCCACTCTGGTTTTGGGTTTCTCTCTCTGATTTTTGGGATTTCAGATGCTGATTTTTCCTCTCTCCCTTGGTTTTGGTTTTCCCATCCTGTTTTTTGGGTTTTCTCACGCTGATTTTTGGGTTTTTCTCACTGGTTTTTGGGATTTTCTCACTGGTTTTTGGGATTTTCCTGCTGTTTTTTGGTTTTTCTCACCCTGATTTTGGGGTTTTCTCCCATTTTTTGGGGTTTTTTTCACTCTAATTTTGGTTTTTCTCTAATTTTTTTTGGTTTTTCTCCCATTCTTTGGGTTCTTCTCCCATTTTTTGGGTTTTCTCCTTTTTTTTGGTTTTTCTCCCTTTGTTTTTGTTTTTCTCCCATTTTTTTGTGTTTTTCTCCCATTTTTTGGGGTTTCTCCTATTTTTTTGGGTTTTTCTCCCATTTTTTTTAGTTTTTCTCCCATTTTTTGGGGTTTTCTCCCATTTTTTTGGGGGTTTTTTCCACTCTAATTTTGGTTTTTCTCACCCTAATTTTGGGTTTTTCTCCCATTTTTTGGGTTTTCTTCTATTTTTTGGGGTTTTCTCCCAATTTTTCGGGTTTTTCTCCCATTGTTTTGGGATTTTTCTCCCATTTTTTGGGGTTTCTTTCACTCTAATTTTGATTTTTCTCCCATTTTTTGGGGTTTTCTCCTATTTTTTTGGGGTTTTATCCCAATTTTTTTGGGTTTTTCTCCCATTTTTTGGGTTTTTCTCCCATTTTTCAGGTTTTTCTCCCATTTTTCAGGTTTTTCTCCCATTTTTCAGGTTTTTCTCCCATTTTTCAGGTTTTTCTCCCATTTTTCAGGTTTTTCTCCCATTTTTTGGGGTTTTCTCCCATTTTTTTGGGTTTTCTCCCATTTTTTGGGGGTTTTCTCCCTTTTTTTGGGTTTTCTCCCTTTTTTTTTGGTTTTTCTCCTATTTTTTTGGTTTTTCTCCCATTCTTTGGGTTCTTCTCCCATTTTTTGGTGGTTTCTTTCACTCTAATTTTGGTTTTTCTCCCATTTTTTTGGGTTTTTCTCCCATTTTTTGGGTTTTTCTCCCATTTTTTGGGGGTTTTTCTCCCATTTTTTTTGGTTTTTCTCCCTTTTTTTTTTTTGTTTTTCTCCCATTTTTTTGGGTTTTTCTCCCATTTTTTTGGGGTTTTTCACTCTAATTTTGTTTTTTCTCCCATTTTTTTGGGGTTTTTCTCCCATTTTTTTTGGTTTTTTCCCATTTTTTGTGTTTCTCATTTTTTTAGGTTTTTCTCTTTTTTTTTTTTGGTTTTTTCCCATTTTTTGTGTTTCTCTCTCATTTTTTGGGGTTTTTCTCTCATTTTTTTGTGTTTTTCTCTCATTTTTTTGTGTTTTTCTCTCATTTTTTTGTGTTTTTCTCCCATTTTTTTGTGTTTCTCTCCCATTTTTTGGGTTTTTCTCCCAATTTTTTTTGTTTTTCTCCCATTTTTTGTGTTTCTCTCTCATTTTTTTTGGGTTTTTTCCCATTTTTTTTGGTTTTTCCCAGGATTCTCCTGCTGCAGATGCAGAACCTGCACGGCCTGAGGAAGGACAGTGACAGTGACAGTGACAGTGACAGTGAGGAGGAGGATGGCAAAGAGCCTCAGCTGCTGCTGCTCATGGCTCCTCACTATGGGGCTGTCAACCGCCTCAGGGTAGGGAAATCACCCCAAAAAAACCCCAAATTCACCCCAAAATATATCCTGAAATAGCCCCAAAAAATCCCAAAATTCACCCCAAAATATATCCTGAAATAACCCCAAAAAACCCCAAATTCACCCCAAAATATGTCCTGAAATAACCCCAAAAAACCCCCAAATTCACCCCAAAATATATCCTGAAATAAACCCAAAAAATCCCAAAATTCACCCCAAAATATGTCCTGAAATGACCCCAAAAGAACCCCAAAATATATCCTGAAATAGCCCCAAAAAATCCCAAAATTCACCCCCAAACCCCCTCCCCACCCCCATTTTGGGGTCCCTAACCCCCAAAATCCCCCTAACCCCTCCCCAAACCCCATTTTTAGGTCCCTAACCCCCCAAATTTGGGTTTTTTCCCACAGGTGACATCCCTGGGGGACCATTTTGGGGTCCCTAACCCCCAAATACCCCTGAGACCCCCAAAATCCCCAATTCCCCCAAACCCCATTCCGGTCCCTAACCAAAATCCCCAAATTCCCCCAATTTTCCCCCCAAACCCCATTCTGGGGTCCCTAACCCCCCAAATTTGGGGTTCCTTCCCACAGGTGACATCCCTGGGGGGCCATTTTTAGGTCCCTAATACCCCAAAATACCCCCAAACCCCATTTTTAGGTCCCTAACCCCCCAAATTTGGGTTTTTTTCCCGCAGGTGACATCCCTGGGGGGCCATTTCGGGCTCCCTAACCCCCCAAAATCCCCCTAATTCCCTCCCCAGTTCCCCCCCCAAACCCCATTTCGGGCTCCCTAACCCCCCAAATTTTGGGTTTTTCCCACAGATGACACCCCTGGGTGACCATTTTGAGGTCCCTAACCCCCAAATTTGGGGTTTTTCCCCACAGGTGACACCCCTGGGGGGCCATTCTGGGCTCCCTAACCCCCCAAATTTGGGGTTTTTTCCCACAGGTGACATCCCTGGGGGACCATTCTGGGGTCCCTAACCCCCCAAATACCCCAAAAATTCCCCCAAACCCCATTTTTAGGTCCCTAACCCCCCAAATTTGGGGTTTTTCCCTCAGGTGACATCCCTGGGGGACCATTTCGGGGTCCCTAACCCCCCAAACACCCCAAAATCCCCCCAAACCCCCATTTCGGGGTCCCTAACCCCCCAAATTTGGGTTTTTTCCCTCAGGTGACACCCCTGGGTGGCCATTTTTAGGTCCCTAACCCCCCAAATTTGGGGTTTTTCTCGCAGGTGACATCCCTGGGTGACCATTCTGGGGTCCCTAATCCCTCAAACACCCCAAAATCCCCCCCAGATCCCCCCCAAACCTCATTTCGGGGTCCCTAACTCCCCACATACCCCAAAAATTCCCCCCCAACCCCCATTTTTAGGTCCCTAACCCCCCAAATTTTGGGTTTTTCCCCACAGGTGACACCCTTGGGTGGCCATTTCGGGGTCCCTAACCCCCCAAATTTGGGGTTTTTCCCCCATGTGACACCCCTGTGTGGCCATTTTGGGGTCCCTAACCCCTCAAATACTCCAAAATACCCCCAAACCCCATTTTGGGGTCCCTAACCCCCCAAATTTGGGTTTTTTTCCCGCAGGTGACACCCCTGGGTGGCCATTTCGGGCTCCCTAACCCCCCAAAATCCCCCTAATTCCCTCCCCAGTTCCCCCCCAAACCCCATTTTGGGGTCCCTAACCCCCCAAATTTGGGTTTTCCCCACAGGTGACATCCCTGGGTGGCCATTTTTAGGTCCCTAACCCCAAATTTTGGGTTTTTTCCCGCAGGTGACACCCCTGGGTGGCCATTTTGGGGTCCCTAACCCCCCAAATCCCCCTGAGACCCCCAAATTCCCCCCAAATCCCCCCTAAACCCCATTTTGGGGTCCCTAACCCCCGAAATCCCCCCCAAATTCCCCCCAACCCCCATTCCGGGGTCCCTAACCCCCCAAATTCGGGTTTTTTCCCACAGGTGACATCCCTGGGTGGCCATTTTGGGGTCCCTAACCCCCCAAATACCCCAAAAATCCCCCCCAAACCCCATTTCGGGGTCCCTAACCCCCCAAATTTTGGGTTTTTTTCCCACAGGTGACATCCCTGGGTGGCCATTTTTAGGTCCCCAACCCCCCAATTCCCCCACAATCCCCATTCTGAGGTCCCTAACTCCCCAAATTTTGGGTTTTTTCCCGCAGGTGACATCCCTTGGGGGCCATTTCGGGCTCCCTAACCCCCCAAATTTTGGGTTTTCCCCGCAGGTGACATCCCTGGGTGACTCCCCGGTGGCCGCGGTGTGGTCCGAGCGCGGCCAGGTGGAGCTGCTGGCGCTGGGGGGCGCTCTGGGGGTCCTGGGGGGGTCCCAATTTGGGGACAAGGACAGGGGGACAGGGCCGAAGAGCGTCCGCCAGGGGGCGCTGCCCGAGCTGGCCAGCTTCAGCGGTCACCTGGAGGAGGGATTCGGGCTGGACTGGAGTCCTGTCACACCTGGTGAGTGGGATTTTGGGGGAATTTGGGGGGAAAATTGGGATTTTTTTGGGCTGGACTGGAGTCCTGTCACACCTGGTGAGATTTTGGGGGATTTTGGGGTTTTTTGGGGGAAAAAATGGGATTTTGGTGTGAAAAAGTGGGATTTTGGTGTGAAAAAATGGGATTTTGGGGTGAAAAAATGGGATTTTGGGGTGTTTTGGGGTCTGGGAGAGTCTGGGGTTGGGGGAAAAATGGATTTGGGGAAAAAGTGGGATTTTGGGGGAAAAAAAAGGGATATTGGGGGAAAAAAATGGGATTTTGGGGGAAAAAAATGGGGTTTTGGTGTGAAAAATGGGATTTTGGGGAAAAAAAATGGGATTTTGGGGTGAAAAAAT
Source organism: Lichenostomus cassidix (assembly GCF_008360975.1). Taxonomy (NCBI): domain Eukaryota; kingdom Metazoa; phylum Chordata; class Aves; order Passeriformes; family Meliphagidae; genus Lichenostomus; species Lichenostomus cassidix. Next base: position 757,968 of record NW_028147440.1, read on the forward strand.
GGGATTTTGGGGGAAAAAAATGGGATTTTGGGGGGAAAAAATGGGATTTTGGGGTGAAAAATGGGATTTTTTCGGGCTGGACTGGAGCTCTGTGACACCTGGCGAGTGAGACTTGGGGGGAAAAATGGGATTTTTTGGGGTTTTTGGGGTCTGGGGGTTTGTGGGGGTTTGGGTTGTCCCCTCTGTCCCTATTGTCGCCATATCCTCACTGTCCCCATGTCCCCACTGTCCCCAAATGTCCCCAACATCTCCACTCTCCCCTTTCCCCTCTGTCCCCAATGTCCCCAATGTCCCCAATGTCCCCAATGTCCCCAATGTCCCCAATGTCCCCAATGTCCCCACTGTCCCAATGTTCCCAGTGTCCCCATATCCCCATTGTCCCCACTGTCCTCACTGCACTGTCCCCAATGTCCCCTCAGTCCCCATATTCCCATTGTCCCCAATGTCCCCAAATGTCCCCAACATCTCCACTGTCCCCAGTGTCCCCACTGTCCCAATGTTCCCTCAATGTCCCCACTGTCCCCAGTGTCCCCACTGTCCCAATGTTCCCTCAATGTCCCCACTGTCCCCAGTGTCCCCACTGTCCCCATATCCCCAATATCCCCCCCGTCCCCATTGTCCCCATATCCCCGCTGCACTGTCCCCAGTGTCCCCATTATCCCCACAATGTCCCCACTGTCCCAATGTTCCCTCAATGTCCCCATATCCCCACTGTCCCCATTGTCCCCGTATCCCCATTGTCCCCAATGTCCCCAAATGTCCCCATTATCCCCATATTCCCACTGTCCCCATTGTCCCTTCTGTCCCCCAAATGTCCCCACCGTCCCCATATCCCCTAATGTCCCCACTGTCCCTAAAGTCCCCGTATCCCCACTGTCGCCATTGTCCCTAGTGTCCCCAAATGTCCTGAAATGTCACCAATGTCCCTAATATCCCCACTGTCCCCAATATCCCCAATATCCCCAATGTCCCCAATGTCCCCCAATGTCCCAATATCCCCACTGTCCCCCATATCCCCACTGTCCCCAGATATCCCCAAATGTCCCCAATGTCCCCAATGTCCCTGTGGCTGTCCCCAGGCCGGCTGCTCTCAGGTGACATCCGCGGTCGCGTCCATCGCTGGGAGCCGCGGGAGGCTGGCTGGGCAGTTGACCAGCGGCCACTGCTGGGCCACCAGGGCAGCGTGGAGGACCTGCAGTGGTCACCCTGCGAGGCCTCGGTGAGGGACACGGTCACCTTTGGGGTCACCCAGGGGTCATCTGGGGTCACCTGTCCCACCTTGGGGTCACCCAGGGGTTACCCAGGGTCATTCAGCCTCCCTTTGGGGTCACCCAGCCCTCCTAGGGGTCACCTGTCCCACCTTGGGGTCACCTGTCCCACCTTGGGGTCACTCAGGGGTCACCCAGCCCTCCTAGGGGTCACCCAGAGGTCACCTGTCCCACCTTGGGGTCACCTGGGGTCACCCAGGACACCTTTGGGGTCACCCAGCCCTGCTTTAGGGTCACCTGGGGGTCACTCAGCCCCCCTTGGGGTCACTCAGGGGTCACTCAGGTGTGTCACCATTCCCCTGTCCCCAGGTGTCCATCTGTGGAGTCACTCAGGTGTCCCTCAGGTGTCCCCCTGTCCCCAGGTGTCCCTAGGTGTGTCACCCAGCTGTCCCTGTCCCCAGGTGTTCATCTCTGGGGTCACTCGGGTCACTCAGGGCTCACCCAGGTGTCACTCAGGTGTCCCCAGGTGTGTCACCAAGCTGTCCCTGTCCCTAGGTGTTCATCTCTGGGGTCACTCAGGGGTCACTCAGGTCACTCAGGTGTCCCTCAGGTGTCACTCAGGTGTCCCCAGGTGTGTCACTGAGCTGTCCCTGTCCCCAGGTGTCCCCCAGGTGTCCCCAGGTGTGTCACGGAGCTGTCCCTGTCTCAGGTGTCACTCAGGTGTCACTCAGGTGTCCCCAGGTGTGTCACCGAGCTGTCCCTGTCCCCAGGTGTTCATCTCTGGGGTCACTCAGGTCACTCAGGTGTCACTCAGGTGTCCCCAGGTGTGTCACTGAGCTGTCCCTGTCTCAGGTGTTCATCTCTGGGGTCACTCGGGTCACTCAGGGCTCACCCAGGGGTCAGTCAGGTGTGTCCCCAGGTGTCCCCAGGTGTGTCACCGCGCTGTCCCTGTCCCCAGGTGTTCATCTCTGGGGTCACTCAGGTGTCCCCAGGTGTCCCCAGGTGTGTCACCGCGCTGTCCCTGTCCCAGGTGTTCATCTCGTGCTCGTCGGACGCGTCCATCCGGGTGTGGGACATCCGTGCCCCTCCCCCCCGGGCCTGCCAGCTGACCGTGGCCGGAGCTCACGACGGTGACGTCAACGTGGTCAGCTGGAGCCGCAGGGACACTGCCGCGCTGGTCAGCGGCGGGGACGATGGGACACTGCGCCTCTGGGACCTCAGGAGCATCAGGGTGAGAGTCTGAGTGACCAACTGACCAACTGACCAACTGACCACTAGTGACCACCCCACTGCTGACCACCCTAAACTGACCCCACACTGACCTGTCACTGACCTGTCACTGACCATGGGACACTGCGCCTCTGGGACCTCAGGAGCATCAGGGTGAGAGTCTGAGTGACCCCAGAGTGACCAACTGACCAACTGACCACTGCTGACCACCCTAAACTGACCTGTCACTGACCTGTCACTGACCTGTCACTGACCATGGGACACTGCGCCTCTGGGACCTCAGGAGCATCAGGGTGAGAGTCTGAGTGACCAACTGACCAACTGACCACTGCTGACCAATGACCCAACTGACCCCAAACCTCACTGACCTCCTGACCCCACACTGACCTGTCACTGACCTGTCACTGACCATGGCACACTGTGCCTCTGGGACCTCAGGAGCATCAGGGTGAGAGTCTGAGTGACCAACTGACCAACTGACCACTGCTGACCAATGATTCAACTGACCCCAAATCTCACTGACCTGTCACTGACCTGTCACTGACCTGTCACTGACGATGGCACACTGTGCCTTTGGGACCTCAGGAGTGTCAGGGTGAGCTCAGAGTGACCAACTGACCAACAAATCTGCCCCGTAGACTCTTGAAACCACCCCATAGACCCCAAATCTGCCCCACAGACATCCCAAACTGCCCCCAAACACCACCCAAACTGCCCCATAGACCCCACAAATCACCCCATAGACCCCATAACCACCCCATAGACACCCCAAACCACCCCATAGACCCCAAATCTACCCCATAGACCCCAAACCTGCCCCACAGATCCCTCAAACCACCCACAAACACCACCCAACCCACCCCAAACTGCCCCACAGACCCCAAATCTGATCCCACAGACCCCATAACACACCCCATAGACCCCTCAAATCACCCTTAAACACCACCTAACCCACCCCAAACCACCCCAAATCTGCCCCACAGACCCCATAACACCCCATAGACACCCCAAACCACCTCATAAACACCCCAAACCACCCCATAGACCCCTCAAACCACCCCATAGACACCCCAAACCACCTCCTCACCCTCTCCCCATATATTTTTTCCCCCCAGAGCAGCCCCTCCAGTGTGGCCACCTTCAAGCAGCACCCAAACCTGCCCCACAGACCCCATAACCACCCCATAGATACCTCAAACCACCCCCAAACACCACCTAACCCACCCCAAACCACCCCAAATCTGCCCCACAGACCCCAAATCTGATCCCACAGACCCCATAACACCCCCTCCCCATATTTTTCCCCCTCAGACAAACCCCTCCAGCGTGGCCACCTTCAAGCAGCACCCAAACCTGCCCCACAGACCCCATAACCACCCCATAAACACCTCAAATCACCCCTAAACAGCCCCATAGACACCCCAAACCACCCCAAATCTGCCCCACAGACCCCATAACCACTCTCTCCCCATATATTTTCTGCCCCCCAGAGCACTCCCTCCAGCGTGGCCACCTTCAAGCAGCACCCAAATCTGCCCCATAGATCCCACAAATCACCCCATAGACACCCCAAACCTGCCCCACAGACCCCAAATCTGTCCCCCAGACCCCATAACCCCCTCTCCCCATATATTTTTTCCCCCAGAGCACCTCCTCCAGCGTGGCCACCTTCAAGCAGCACCCAGATCTGACCCCACAGACCCCAAATCTGCCCCACAGACTCCATAACACACCCCATAGACCCCTCAAATCACCCCATAGACACCCCAAACCACCCCATAGACACCCCAACCCACCCCTAAACTGCCCCACAGACCCCACAACACACCCCATAGACACCTCAAATCACCCCCAAACACCACCTAACCCACCCCAAACCACCCCAAATCTGCCCCACAGACTCCATAACACACCCCATAGACACCCAAAACCACCCCACAGACCCCTCAAACCACCCCATAGACCCCATAACACACCCCATAGACCCCAAATCTGCCCCATAGACACTCCAAATCACCCCACAGACCCCAAATCTGCCCCACAGACCACATAACACACCCCATAGACAACCCAAACCGCCCCCAAACACCATCTAACCCACCCCAAATCACCCCACAGACCCCATAACCCTCTCCCCATGTATTTTCTGCCCCCCAGAGCAGCCCCTCCAGCGTGGCCACCTTCAAGCAGCACCCAAATCTGACCCCACAGACCCCATAACCACCCCATAGACACCTCAAACCACCCCCAAACACCACCTAACCCACCCCAAACCACCCCAAATCTGCCCCACAGACCCCAAATCTGATCCCACAGACCCCATAACCACCCCATAGACCCCTCAAATCACCCCCAAACACCACCCAAATCACTCCATAGACCCCCCAAAGCACCCCACAGACCCTTCAAGCCACCCCACAGACCCCAAATCTGCCCCATAGACACCTCAGACCACCCCCAAACACCACTCAACCCACCTCAAACCACCCCAGAGACACCCCAAACAGCCCCCTAAGCCCCTCTCCCCCCATTTTCTGCCCCTCAGGCCACCCCATCCAGCGTGGCCACCTTCAAGCAGCACCCAAATCTGCCCCACAGACCCCATAACCACCCCATAGACACCCCAAACCACCCTATAGACCCCTCAAACCACCACAAATCACCCCACAGACCCCATAACACCCTCTCCCCATATATTTTCCCCCCCAGAGCACCCCATCCAGCGTGGCCACCTTCAAGCAGCACCCAAACTGCCCCACAGACCCCATAACCACCCCATAGACACCCCAAACCACCTCCTAACCCCCTCCCCATATATTTTCTGCCCCCCAGAGCAGCCCCTCCAGCGTGGCCACCTTCAAGCAGCACCCAAATCTGCCCCATAACGACTCTCTCCCCCCATTTTCTGCCCCCCAGAGCAGCCCCTCCAGCGTGGCCACCTTCAAGCACCACCCAAACCTGCCCCACAGACCCCATAACCACCCCATAGACACCCCAAACCACCCCACAGACCCCTCAAACCACCACAAACCACCCCACAGACCCCATAACACCCTCTCCCCATATATTTTCCCCCCCAGACCACCCCCTCCAGCGTGGCCACCTTCAAGCAGCACCCAAACCTGCCCCACAGACCCCAAATCTGACCCCACAGACCCCAAATCTGCCCCATAACCACTCTCTCCCCCCATATTTTTTCCCCCCAGACCACCCCCTCCAGCGTGGCCACCTTCAAGCAGCACCCAGATCTGCCCTACAGACCCCATAACACACCCCATAGACACCCCAAACCACCCCATAGACACCCCAAACCACCTCCTAACCCCCTCCCCATATATTTTCTGCCCCCCAGACCACCCCGTCCAGCGTGGCCACCTTCAAGCAGCACCGTGCCCCCATCACCTCGGTCCAGTGGCACCCCGGCGAGAGCGGCGTCCTGGCGGCCTCGGGGGAGGATGACCTGGTCACCCAGTGGGACCTGGGCGTGGAGAGGGACCCCGAGGGGGGGGAGGGGCCCGAGGGGGGGGAGGGGCTGCCCGAGCTGCCCCCCCAGCTGCTGTTCATGCACCAGGGGGAGAGGGAGGTGAAGGAGCTGCATTGGCACCCGCAGTGCCCCGGGGTGCTGATGTGCACTGGGAGGGAGGGGATCGCTGTGTTCAGGACCATCAGTGTGTGATTTTGGGGTGAAATCGCCTGAATTTGGGGAAAAATTATCCCAAAATGGGGTAAAAACCTCCTGAATTGGGGTGGGAATGGTAAAAATTGGGGTGGGAATGGTAGAAATTGGGAATGAATGACACCCTGGGCTGCTGATGTGCACTGGGAGGGAGGGGATCGCTGTGTTCAGGACTATTAGTGTGTGATTTGGGGAAAAAATCCTGAATTTGGGGAAAAATCTATCCCAAAATGGGGTAAAAACATCCTGAAATTGGGGTGGGAATGGCACCCGCAGTGCCCCGGGGTGCTGATGTGCACTGGGAGGGAGGGCATCGCTGTGTTCAGGACCATCAGTGTGTGATTTGGGTAAAAAAATCCCTGATTTGGGGAAAAAACATCCTGAATTGGGGAATGAATGACACCCCGGGCTGCTGATGTGCACTGGGAGGGAGGGGATCGCTGTGTTCAGGACTATTAGTGTGTGAATTTGGGGTGAAAAACCCCAAAATTGGGGAAAAAACATCCTGAATTGGGGAATGAATGACACCCCGGGCTGCTGATGTGCACTGGGAGGGAGGGCATCGCTGTGTTCAGGACTATTAGTGTGTGATTTGGGGTGAAAAACCCCAAAATTGGGGTAAAAACATCCCAAATTGGGGTGGGAATGGTAAAAATTGGGATTGGAATGACACCCTGGGGTGCTGATGTGCACTGGGAGGGAGGGGATCGCTGTGTTCAGGACTATCAGTGTGTGAATTTGGGTAAAACATCCTGAATTTGGGGAAAAAATACCCTGAATTGGGGTAAAAACATCCTGAATTGGGGAATGAATGACACCCTGGGGTGCTGATGTGCACTGGGAGGGAGGGGATTGCTGTGTTCAGGACTATTAGTGTGTGATTTGGGTAAAAAAACCCTGATTTGGGGAAATAACATCCTGAATTGGGGTAAAAAAGCCCTGAAATTGGGGTAAAAACATCCTGAATTGGGGTAAAAACCCTGGGAATTGGGGTGGGAATGGTAAAAATTGGGAATGAATGACACCCCGGGCTGCTGATGTGCACTGGGAGGGAGGGGATCGCTGTGTTCAGGACCATCAGTGTGTGATTTGGGGTGAAAAACCCCAAAATTGGGGTAAAAACATCCCAAAATTGGGGTAAAAACAGTCAAAATTGGGGAATGAATGACACCCTGGGGTGCTGATGTGCACTGGGAGGGAGGGGATCGCTGTGTTCAGGACTATCAGTGTGTGATTTGGGGTGAAAAATCCTGAATTTGGGGAAAAATCTCCTGAATTTGGGGAAAAATCTCCTGAATTTGGGTAAAAAAATCCCTCAATTTGGGGAAAAATCTCCTGAATTTGGGGAAAAATCTTCAGAAATTGGGATAAAAACATCCCAAATTGGGGTGGGAGTGGTAAAAATTGGGATTGAAATGGTAAAAATTGGGATTGGAATGGTAAAAATTGGGATTGAAATGGCAAAAATTGGGATTGGAATGGCAAAAATTGGGATTGGAATGGCAGAAATTGGGAATAAATGACACCCTGGGGTGCTGATGTGCACTGGGAGGGAGGGAATTGCTGTTTTCCAGACTATTAGTGTGTGAATTTGGGTAAAAAAATCCCTGAATTTGGGGAAAAAAATCCTGAATTTGGGGAAAAATCTCCTGAATTTGGGGTAAAATCTCCTGAATTTGGGGAAAAATCTTCAGAAATTGGGGTAAAAACATCCCAAATTGGGGTGGGAATGGTCAAAATTGGGTTTGGAATGGTAAAAATTGGGAATGAAATGGTAAAAATTGGGAATAAATGACAGCCTGGGCTGCTGATGGGCACTGGGAGGGAGGGCATCGCTGTGTTTCGGACTATTAGTGTGTGAATTTGGGTAAAAAATCCCTGATTTGGGGAAAAATCCCCTGAATTTGGGTAAAAAATCCCTCAATTTGGGGAAAAATCTCCTGAATTTGGGGAAAAATCTCCTGAATTTGGGGAAAAATCTTCAGAAATTGGGGTAAAATCCCCCGAAATTGGGGTAAAAACATCCCAAATTGGGGTGGGAATGGTAAAAATTGGGATTGAAATGGTAAAAATTGGGATTGGAATGGCAGAAATTGGGATTGGAATGGTAAAAATTGGGAATAAATGACAGCCTGGGCTGCTGATGGGCACTGGGAGGGAGGGAATAAATATATATTAAGTATTCCCAGTGAAAACAGAAATATTTTTACTATGAAAAATGGGTTTATTTTCGCTATAAAATATTTTTATTTCAATGATTGTGCAGAGTGTGGGGAAATTATTCCAAAAATCCGTTTTGTTTTTATATAAAATATCTTTTTTTTTTTTTTTTAAATCATAATTTTGACGATTCCACGGAATGGTGAGAAAATTCCAAAAATCGAATTTTTTATTTTTACTCCAAAAATCCATTTTTATTTTCATTATTTCACTGTTTTCACTAAATAGTTATTGTGAATTCTGAAGCAAAATTACTCCAAAAATCCAATTTTTAATTATTTTGCTATTTTCACTACATATCACATTATATTTTACACTATATATAAAAATATAAACTATATTTATTTTATTTCTATTTATTTTATATTTATTTTAAACTCCCCTGTGCTGCCAGGTGAGTTCTGCACCAAAAATCACTCCAAAAATCCAATTTTTATTGTAATTATTTCGCTATTTTCACTATAAATTTCACTCTATATTACACTATATATAAAAATATAAAATATATTTATTTTATATTTATTTTATTATATTTATTTTAAACTCCTCTGTGCTGCCAGCTGAGTTCTGCAGGAAAATTACTCCAAAAATTAATTTTTATTTTAATTATTTTGCTATTTTCACTACATATCACATTATATTTTACACTATATATAAAAATATAAAATATATTTATTTTATTTCTATTTATTTTATATTTATTTTAAACTCCCCTGTGCTGCCAGGTGAGTTCTGCAGGAAAATTACTCCAAAAATCCAAATTTTTATTTTAATTATTTTGCTATTTTCACTACATATCACATTATATTTTACACTATATATAAAAATATAAAATATATTTATTTTATTTATATTTATTTTATATTTGTTTTAAACTCCCCTGTGCTGCCAGGTGAGCTCTGCAGGAAAATCACTGCAAAAATCCAATTTTTATTTTAATTATTTCGCTATTTTCACTATAAATTTCACTATATCTAAAGATATAAAATAATTTTTAATTAATTTGACGATTCTGCAGTTTGGGAAACTCTGCCAGGCGATCTCCGCACCAAAAATCACTCCAAAAATCCAATTTTAATTATTTCGCTATTTTCACTATAAATTTCACTCTATAAAAATACAAAATATTTATTTTCACAATTCCTCACGGTGTGGGAAACTCTGCCAGGCGATCTCCGCACCAAAAATCACTCCAAAAACCCCAAATTTTTAATTTTTAAATTTTTTATTACAAAAATAATTTTTTATTTCCTCAATTTCCCAAAGCGCGGGAAAACCCAACCCACGTGGTTTCCGGTCACGTGAGGTCGGCGCGCCACGTGAGGGCGGTGCAGCGCAGGGCGCCCCCTGGCGGCTCGGAGGAGCAGAGCAGCAGCGCTTTGCGCACGCTCGTTCCCAGGCGCGCCGCCGCCAGCAGCGCCCCCAGCGGCTGGGGATGGGAACTGCAGGGGCACTGCGCCACCGCGAACGCGTGGAACTGAGAGGGGGGACCTGGAAATTTGGGGACAGAGACCCCCGGGAGGGGTCAGGAATGGCGGGGAGGGGGCTGGGATAACCTGGGAATTGTGGGGAGGGGGCTGGGATGGCGGGGAGGGGGCTGGGAACTGAGAGGGGGGACCTGGAAATTTGGGGACAGAGACCCCCGGGAGGGGTCAGGAACTGTGGGGAGGGGGCTGGGATAACCTGGGAATTGTGGGGAGGGGGCTGGGATGGCGGGGAGGGGGCTGGGATAACCCAGGATGGGTCAGGAATGGTGGGGAGGGGGCTCAGGAATACCTAGGGGAAGTGAGAAATAATGGGGAAGGGTCTTTAGGGCTCAGAAATAATGCGGAGGAGTCTTAGAAAGGATCAGAAATAATGGGGAGGGGTCTTTGGGGCTCAGAAATAATGGGGAAGGGTCTTAGAGAGGATTAGGAATATTGGGGAGGGGTCTTCAGGAGATCAGAAATAATGGGGAGGGGTCTTCAGGGGGTCAGAAATGGTGGGGAGGGGTCAGGGATGGTGGGGAGGGGGATCAAGAATACCTAAGGGAAGTGAGAAATTATGGGGAGGGGTCTTTAGGGGGTCAGGAATAATGGGGAGGGGTCTTTGGGGGGTCAGGAATGGTGGGGAGGGGGCTCTGGGAAACCTGAGGGGGGAGAAATAATGGGGGAGGGGGAGGTTTGGGACCCCCGGCGGTGGGAAAACAGGGAAAATGGGGAGGGGGTGGGGAGACCACCCAAATGCCCCTCCCCCTCCCCAAACCGCCCTTCCCCCTCTCCAGATCGCCCCTCCCCCTCCCCAAATTGCCCCCCCCTCAGGTCGCTCCTCCCCCTCCAAATAGCCCCTCCCCATCCTGATCGCCCCTCCCCCTCCCCACTCGCCCCTCCCCCATCCCAAATGCCTTCCCCTCCCCCGATCGCCCTTCCTCCTAATCGCCCCTCTCCCCAATTGCCCTCCCCTCCAGATTGCCTCCCCATCCCAAATCACCCCTCCCCACTAGCCCCTCCCCCTCTCCAAAAGCTCCTCCCCCTCCCCAAATCGCCCCTCCCCCACCCCGCTCGCCCCTCCCCCTCACCGGGGTACACCAGGAAGTCTCCCCCGAACTTTCCCCCCGCGGTCAGGTGGCAGCCCCTCCCCCACAGCGCCCGGAACACGCGCGAGCGCCGAGCCGAGCGGGGGGAGGGGCGGGAGGGACCTGGAGGGGGGAGGGGCGGGGTCAGCTGGGGGAGGGGAGAGGGCGGGGGGGTGGAGAGACCCCTCCCCAAATCGCCCCTCCCCCTCCCCAAATCGCCCCTCCCCAAATCGCCCCTCCCCCTCCCCAAATCGCCCCTCCCCCACCCGCCCCTCCCCCACCTCTCAGGGTCTCATCCGGTTCTGTTTCATCCTCGTCGACCTGTGGGGGGGAGGGGCGGGTTGGAGGGGGGGAGGGGGAGGGATTTGGTGTCCCCAAAATTTCTCATGGAAGACCCCAGACCCAAATCGCCCCTCCCCAAATTCCCCCTATCCAAGCCCCTCCCCAAATCCCCTCCCCCTCCCCAGACTCCCCCATCCAAATCCCCAAATCCCCCTCCCCAAATCCCCAATCCCCTCCCCAATGCCGCCCCCTCCCCAAATCCCAAAATCCCAAAATCCCCTCTCCAGGCCCCCTCCCCAATTCCCTCTCCCCCAAATCGCCCCTCCTCAAATCCCCCTGCCCTCCCCCTCCCAAATCCCTCCCTCTCCCCAAATCTCTCTATCCAGCCCCCAAATCCTCTCCCCCTCCCCAGTTTCCCTCTCCCAAGCCCCCTGCCGCCCCCTCCCCAAATTCCCTATCAAACCCCAAATACCTATCAAATCCCCAATCCCCTCCCACCTTCCCTCTCCCCAAATCTCCTCCCCTTCCCCTCCCCAAATCCCTCCCCAAACCCCCCATCCAACCCCAGATCCCGAAATCCCCTCCCCAAATTCCCTTCCCCAATATTCCCCCTCCCCAAATCCCTCAATGTCACCCTCCCCAAATCCCCAAATCCTCCCGCCCCCTCCCCAATGCCGCCCCCTCCCCAAATTCCTTTGCCCACTCCCTCCCCAAATCCTCCCAAATCCCCAAATCCCCTCCCCAATTCCCCTTCCCATTCTCCTATCCAACCCCAAATCCTCCCCTCAAATTCCCAAATCCCTATCAAACCCCAAATCCCCTCCCCAAATTCCTCCCCCAAATCCCCTTGTTCCCCTCCCCAAATCCCTCCCCACATCCCAAATCCCCAAATCTACTCAATCCCCAAATCCCCAAACCCCAAATCCTCCCAAACCCTCCCCCACATCCCCAATCCCCATCCCCTATCCCCAAATCCCCAAATCCCCCAAAACCCCAAACCCCCAAATCCCCTATCCAACCCCAAATCCCCGCTCACCCTCTCCACGGCCGCCGCTCCGCTCTCCCTCAGCACTTCCACCTCCTCCCTGCGGAGCTCCAGCGGCAGCCGCGGCCCGCCGCCACCGGTACCAACACCGGTACCGCCACCGGTACCACCGGTACCACCACCGGTACCGCCACCGGTACCGCCACCGGTACCACCACCGGTACCACCGGTACCACCACCGGTACCGGTACCGGCAGCACTATTACTGCGGCCTCTGCGCGGCGGAGCTCCCACCAGCGCTCCCCACACGCGCTGCTTCTCCCGCAGCGCCCGCGCCGCGCCCGGAGCCCACACCAGGAACCGGCCGCGGTGCTGCCGCACCCGGGGGAGATCCGCGGGGAGATCCGCGGGGATGGCGAGGCGATCTGCGGGGATGGCGAGGCGATCCTCGGGGATGGCGAGGCGATCCTCGGGGATGGCGAGGCGATCCGCGGCCTGTTCGGGGCGATCCTCGCCCCGCTCGGCCTTCTCGCCCTCACGGAGCTCCTCCATCTTGGACGGAGGGAGAGAAACGGCGGCTGGACGGAAGCGACAACCGGCGGAGCGGCGGGTTTAAAGCGGCGATGGGTGTGGGACCACCGCGGCCGCTTTAAAACAATGAAGGAGTTTGAGACCCTTTTAAGTGAGGTCTTAAAGCGGCGATGGTTGTGGGACCACGAGGACCGCTGTAAAGCAATGAGGAGGTTTGAGACCCTTTTAACAAGATCTTAAAGCGGCGATGGTTGTGGGACCACCACGGCCGCTGTAAAGCAATGAGGAGGTTTGAGACCCTTTTAACAATGTCTTAAAGCGGCGATGGTTGTGGGCCCACAGAGACAGCTTTAAACCAATGAGGGTCACTCAGCCCCTTTTAAGAGTTGGGCCCACATTTTCTTAAAGCGGCTTGGCTGTCTCTAAAATCTCTTAAAGGCTCCCAACGCCTTAAAGGGACAGAGCCCTTTTAAAAGCCAGCGTTGTGGGACCCACCGCTCTTAAAGGGCCAGACCCCCTTTAATCCCCTCGCCGCGCTCTTAAAGGGCCAGGCACCTTTTAAAACCTCCTCTTCCCTCTCTCTTAAAGGGCCAGGCACCCTTTAAAAGACCCTCTCAGCGCTTCCCACCCCCCCTTAAAGGGCCAGACACCTTTTAAATATCTCCTCTCTTAAAGGGCCAGGCCCCTTTTAACCTCCCCTCCCCCTCTCTTAAAGGGCCAGCCCCTCTCCCTGACCCCCCCAGGTGACTCCCACCCCCCCCCCGAAGCCCCCAGACCCAAATTCCCCCAAATCCCCACCTTGGGATCTCCAAAACCGCGCCGAGCCACAAGCCACGCCCACTTGGGGGCGAAGCTTGAGCTGGACACGCCCAGAAAGGGCTGGAATAACATATGGGCGTGGCTTGAGTGTGGCCGCGCCCCCTGAGCACGCGCTGGGCGGGGCTTTCCGAGGCCACGCCCCCTCCGCCTCCGCGCCGAACCCCGCCAGGGCCTCGGGGGTGGAATTTGGGGGTTTTTTGGGTTTTTTTGGGGTGATTTTGGGGGTTTTCGGGGGTCGCCATGAACCGCGAGGAGCTGACCTACCTGTCGGTGCTGCTCGGCTCCATGCCGGTGGGCTTCGTGCTCAGCCAGCGCGGTGAGTGAGGGCTTTGGGGGGTTTGGGGGGATTTTGGGGGATTTGGGGGATTTTGGGGAGCTTTATGGGGGTCCTGGGGGATTTTGGGGGAGTCTGGGGTCGTTCAGGGGGTCTGAGGGGTTTGGGAGGTCCTGAGAGGTTTAAGGGCGATCCTGAGGGGATTTTGGGGTTCCTGAGGGGTTTTGGGAGGATTAGGGGATCCTGAGGTTTTGGGGGATCCTGAGGTTTTGGGAGGTTCTGAGGGAGTTTGGGGATTTTGGGGGGTTTGGGGGGTCTGAGGGGGTTTTGGGGTTCCTGAGGGGATTTTGGGATTCCTGAGGGGTTTGGGGTTCCTGAGGGGTTTTTTTGGGAGGTTCTGAGGGGATTTTGGGGGATCTGAGAAGGTTCAGGAAGTCTGAGGGGTTTTGGGGGTCCTGAGAGGATTTTGGGAGGTTCTGAGAGGTTTTGGGGACGCTCTGAGGGGTTTTGGGGAGGGTTTTGGGGTTCCTGAGGGGATTTTGGGGTTCCTGAGGGGTTTTTGGGGAGGGTTATGGGGGTCCTGAGGGGATTTTGGGGGTCCTCAGGAGGTTTTGGGGGCTCTGAGGGGGATCGAGGGGTGCTGAGGGATTTTTGGGAGGTCCCAGGGAGCTTCGGAGGGTCCTGAGAGGATTTTGGGGAGGGTTTGGGGTCTGAAGGGTTTTGGGGGAATTTTGGGGTTCCTGAGGGTATTTTGGGGGTCCTGAGGGGTTTTGAGAAGGGCTGGGGGCTTGGGAGTCCTGAGGGAAATCTGGGGGTCTGAGAGGTTTTTGGGGTTCCTGAGGGTTTGGGTCTGAGGGTGTTCGGGGTCCTGCGGGTTTTTGGGGGAGGGTTTGGGGGTCCTGAGGGGATTTTTGGGGATCTGAGGGTTTTTGGGGCATCCTGAGGGTTTTTTTGGACCCTGTGGGTTTTGGGGGTTCTGGGGCTGTTCAGGGGGTTCTGAGGGATTTTGGGGAGGGTTAGGGGGTACTGAGGGATTTTGGGGGATCTGAGAAGGTTCAGGGGGTCCTGAGGGGATTTTGGGGAGGGTTAGGGGCTGCTGAGGGGATTTGGGGAGTTTGGGGATTTTGGGGGGCTCTGGGGTTTTGGGAGGGGTTTGGGGTTCCTGAGGGGATTTGTGGGGTCCTGAGGATTTGGAGAGTGCCTGGGGGAGGTTGGAGGTCCTGAGGGGATTTTGGGGGTCTTGAGGGTTTTGGGGGAATTTTGGGGTTCCTGAGGGGATTTTGGGGATCCTGGGGGATTTGGGGGAGGGGCTGGGGGCTTTGGGGATCCTGAGGGGTTTTTGGGGGTTCTGAGGGATTTTGGGGGTCCTGAGGGAAACTGGGGGTCTGACCGTGTTCAGGGGCTCTGAGGGGTTTGGGGAATTTTGGGGTTCCTGAGGGTTTTTGGGGAGGGTTTTGGGGGTCCTGAGGGATTTGGGAGGGTTTGGGGGTCCTGAGGGGATTTTGGGGGGTTTTGAGAAGGTTCAGTGGGGTCTGAGGAGTTTTGGGGGGATTTTGGGGTTCCTGAGGGGTTTTTGGGATTCCTGAGGGGCTTTTTGGGGTCCTGAGGGTCTTTTTGGGGTCCTGAGGGGTTTTTTTGGGATTCCTGAGGGGCTTTTTGGGGTCCTGAGGGTCTTTTTGGGGGTCCTGAGGGGTTTTTTGGGATTCCCGAGGGGCTTTTTGGGGTCCTGAGGGTCTTTTTGGGGGTCCTGAGGGGTTTTTTTGGGATTCCTGAGGGGCTTTTTGGGGTCCTGGGGGGCTTCGGGGGGTCCCAGGGGGATTTTAGGATCTCCTTGGTGGTTTTTTGGGGTGTAACAGGTGGTTTTTGGGGTGATTTTGGGCTGTTTTTTGGGGTATTTTTGGCTGGTTTTGGGGATATTTTCGGGATATTGTTGGGCTGATTTTGGGACGATTTTTAGGGTATTTTCAGGGTATTTTGGGAGATATTTTTGGAGCGTTTTCGGGGCGATTTTGGGATATTTTCAGGATATTTTTAGAGTAATTTTGGGCTGATTTTGGGGTATCTTCGGGCTGATTTTGGGGATATTTTCAGGATATTTTTAGGGTGATTTTGGGGTATTTTTGGGAACATTTTCAGGGTATCTTTGGGCTGATTTGGGGGATATTTTTGGGATGATTTTGGTGTATCTTTGGGCTGATTTTGGGCTGATTTTCGGGATATTTTCAGGGTGATTTTGGGGTATTTTCACGATATTTTTGGGGTGATTTTGGGCTGATTTTGGGGTATTTTTGGGGTATCTTGGGGCTGATTTTGGGGATATTTTCGGGATATTTTCAGGATGATTTTGGGATATTTTCAGGATGTTTTTGGGCTGATTTTTAGGGTAATTTCAGAGTATTTTTGGGGCTATTTTTGCAGAGTTTTTTGGCTGATTTTGGAACTTTTTTGCTGTATTTTTGGGCTGATTTTGGGCTATTTTTGGGGTATCTTCGCGCTGATTTTGGGATGTTTTTCGGGTATTTTTGGGGTGTTTTTTGGGCTGTTTTCAGGGTGATTTTGGGGGTATTTTTGGGCTATTTTGGGGATATTTTCAGGATATTTTTAGGATGATTTTGGGGTAATTTCAGGGTATCTTTGGGTATATTTTCAGGATGATTTTGGGATATTTTTGGGGTGATTTTGTGGCATCTCTGGGCTGGTTTTGGGGATATTTTCGAGATATTTTCAGGATGATTTTGGGGTACTTTTGGGCTGATCTGGGGATATTTTTCAGGCTGTTTTTAGGGTATTTTGAGAGTGATTTTGGGCTGATTTTGGGGTATTCTTGGGCCGATTTTGGGGTGATTTTTAGAGTATTTTCAGGGTATCTTTGGGCTGATTTTGGGGATATTTTCAGGACGATTTCGGGATATTTTTGGGGTATTTTCAGGGTATCTTTGGGCTGGTTTTGGGGATATTTTTAGGATATTTTCAGGATATTTTTGGGCTAATTTTGGGTGAATTTCCTCCCCCAGACCTTCGCTGGCGGCAGCTGGGAGGAGCAGCAGTGGGAGTTGGGCTGATTTTGGGTGATTTTTGGGATATTTTCAGGATATTTTTAGTGTATTTTTGGGGATATTTTCAGGCTGTTTTTAGTGTATTTTTGGGGATATTTTCAGGATATTTTCAGGGTGATTTTGGGCTGATTTTGGGGATATTTTCGGGATATTTTCAGGGTGATTTTGGGGTATTTTTGGGGTGATTTCGGGCTGATTTTGGGATGATTTTTAGGGTATTTTCTGGGTATTTTTGTAGAGTTTTTTGGGTGATTTTGGGGTGTTTTCAAGATATTTTTAGGCTGATTTTGGGATATTTTTAGGATATTTTCAGGATATTTTTGGGCTGATTTTGGGGATATTTTTGGGATATCTTTGGGATATTTTCAGGCTGATTTTGGGGATATTTTTAGGATATTTTCAGGATATTTTTGGGCTGATTTTGGGGATATTTTTGGGATATCTTTGGGATATTTTCAGGCTGATTTGGGGATATTTTCAGGGTGATTTCAGGATATTTTTGGGCTAATTTTGGGTGCATTTCCTGCCCCCCCAGGCCCTCGCTGGCGGCAGCTGGGAGGAGCAGCCATTGGGATCCTCCTGGCTTTGCTCACCTGTGGAGTTCACACCTGGCACTCGCTGGGCACCGTGCTGGGCACCTGGGCTCTGCTCCACCTGCTGCCCAGGTCAGACGTTTGGGGGATTTTTGGGGTCCTAAACCAAATTTGGGGGGTCTTGGGGTCGTTTTTGGGGGTCTCAGGGGTGTTTCAGGGATCCCAGGGTCATTTTTGGGGAGTTTTGGGGGCATTTTTGGGGTCCCAAACCAAATTTTGGGGGGTCCCAGGGGTGTTTTTGGGGGTCTCAGGGGTGTTTTGAGGGTCCTAAACCCAATTTTGGGGGGTCTTGGGGTCATTTTTGGGGGGTTTTGGGGACATTTTAAGATGTCCCAAAGCCATTTTTGGGGTCCCAAAGCCATATTTGGGGAGTTCCAGGGGCATTTTGGGGGTCCCAAACCAAATTTTGGGAGTCCCAGGGGTGTTTTGGGGGATCCCAGGGCCATTTTTGGGGTCCCAGACCCAATTTGGGGGGTTTTGGGGTCATTTTTGGGGGTTTTGGGGACATTTTAGAGTGTCTCAGATCCATTTTCGGGGTCCCAAAGCCATATTTGAGGAGTTCCAGGGGGATTTTGGGGATCCTAAACCAAATTTGGGGAGTCCCAGGGGTGTTTTTGGGGGTCTCAGGGGTGTTTTGGGGGTCCTAAACCCAATCTGGGGGGTCTTGAGGTCATTTTTGGGGAGGTTTAAATCCGTTTTCGGGGTCCCAAATCCATATTTGAGCAGTTCTAGGTGTATTTTGGGGAGCTTTGGGGGGATTCTGGGGGTCCTAAACCCAAATTTGGGGAGTCCCAGGGGCGTTTTTGGGGGTCTCAGGGGTGTTTTGAGGGTCCTAAACCCAATTTTGGGGGGTCTTGGGGTCATTTTTGGGGGTTTTTGGGGGCATTTTTGGGGGTCTCAAACCAAATTTTGGGAGTTCTAGGTGCATTTTGGGGGATCCCAAGTCCATTTTGGGGTGTTTTGTGGGCATTTTGGGGGCTCCTGACCCCTGGTTTGGGAGGATTTTGGGTGTCCCAGGTGCATTTTGGGAGGTCTCAGGGTGATTTTTGGGGATCCCAAACCCAATTTGGGGAGTTCCAGGTGCATTTTGGGGGTCCTGACCCCTGATTTGGGAGGATTTTGGGGGTTTTGGGGACATTTTAGGATGTCCCAAAGACATTTTCAGGGTCCCAAAGCCATATTTGGGGAGTTCCAGATGCATTTTGGGAGGTCTTGGGGGGATTTTGGGGGTCCCAGGGCCGTTTTGGGGTGATTTGGGGTCATTTCAGGGGGTCTTGGGGGTCCTGACCTCTGATTTTGGGAGGATTTGGGGTGTCCCAGGTGCATTTTGGGAAGTCTCAGGGTGATTTTTGGGGATCCCAGGTGCATTCTGGGGGTCCTAAACCCAAATTTGGGGGGTCCCAGGGGCGTTTTTGGGGATCCCAGGGCCATTTTTGGGGTCCTAAGCCCAATTTGGGGGGTCTTGGGGTCATTTTTGGGGAGGTTTAAATCCGTTTTCGGGGTCCCAAATCCATATTTGAGGAGTTCTAGGTGTATTTTGGGGAGCCTTGGGGGGATTCTGGGGGTCCTAAACCCAAATTTGGGGGGTCTCAGGGGCGTTTTTGGGGGTCTCAGCTTCATTTTTGGGGATCCTAGGCCATTTTGGGGGGGTTTGGAGGCATTTTAGGATGTCCCAAATCCATTTTTGGGGTCCCAAATCCATTTTTGGGGAGTTCCAGGTCCATTTTGGGGAATCCCAGGTGCATTCTGGGGGTCCTAAACCCAATTTGGAGGGTCCCAGGGGTGTTTTTGGGGGTTTTGGGGGCATTTTTGGGGTCTCAAACCGAATTTTGGGAGTTCCAGGTGCATTTTGGGGTTTTTTGGGGGTCTCAAACCAAATTTTGGGAGTTCCAGGTGCATTCTGGGGGTCCTAAACCAAATTTGGGGAGTCTCAGGGGCGTTTTTGGGGGTCCCAGGGGTGTTTTGGGGGTCCCAGACCCAATTTGGGGGGTCTTGGGGTCATTTTTGGGGGGTTTTGGGGACATTTTAGAATGTCCCAAAGCCATTTTCGGGGTCCCAAAGCCATATTTGGGGAGTTCCAGGGGGATTTTGGGGGTCCTAAATCAAATTTGGGGGGTCTCAGGGGTGTTTTGGGGATCCCAGACCCAATCTGGGGGGTTTTGGGGTCATTTTTGGGGGGTTTTGGGGACATTTTAGAGTGTCTCAGATCCATTTTCAGGGTCCCAAATCCATATTTGGGGAGTTCTAGGTGTATTTTGGGGAGCCTTGGGGGGATTCTGGGGGTCCTAAACCCAAATTTGGGGGGTCTCAGGGGCGTTTTTGGGGGTCTCAGCTTCATTTTTGGGGATCCTAGGCCATTTTGGGGGGGTTTGGAGGCATTTTAGGATGTCCCAAATCCATTTTTGGGGTCCCAAATCCATTTTTGGGGAGTTCCAGGTCCATTTTGGGGAATCCCAGGTGCATTCTGGGGGTCCTAAACCCAATTTGGAGGGTCCCAGGGGTGTTTTTGGGGGTTTTGGGGGCATTTTTGGGGTCTCAAACCGAATTTTGGGAGTTCCAGGTGCATTTTGGGGCTCCTAAACCAAATTTGGGGAGTTCCAGGTGCATTCTGGGAGGTCTTGGGGCTGTTTTGGGGGGTTTTGGGGTAATTTTGGGGTGTCTTGGGGTGATTTCAGGGAGTTTTGGGGTCATTTTGGGGGTCCTGACCCCTGATTTGGGAAGATTTTGGGGCTCTTCAGGGCATTTTGGGTTCCCAGCTCTAATTTTTGGGCTCCCAAACCCATTTTTTAGGTTTCCAGCTCCATTTTTTAGGTTCCCAAACCCATTTTTTGGGATTTCCAAACCAATTTTTGGGATCCCAGCTCCATTTTTGGGTTCCCAAACCCATTTTTTAGGTTCCCAACCCCATTTTTTGGGCTCCCAAACCCATTTTTGGAGATCCCAAACCAAATTTTTGGGTTCCCAAACCCATTTTTTAGGTTCCCAAACCCAATTTTTGGGTTCCCAAACCCATTTTTTAGGTTCCCAAACCCATTTTTTGAGTCCCCAACTCCATTTTTTGGGATTTCCAAACCAATTTTTGGGATCCCAAACCCAATTTTTTAGGTTCCCAAACCCATTTTTGGAGATCCCAGCCCCATTTTTGGGTTCCCAAACCCATTTTTTCCCATTTTTAGGTTCCCAACTCCATTTTTGGGTTCCCAAACCCATTTTTTGAGTTCCCAACTCCATTTTTTGGGCTTTCCAAACCAATTTTTGGGTTCCCAAACCCATTTTTTAGGTTCCCAGCTCCATTTTTGGGTTCCCAAACCCATTTTTCCCCATTTTTTAGATTCCCAACCCCATTTTTTAAGTTCCCAAACCCATTTTTTAAGTTCCCAAACCCATTTTTTCCCATTTTTTAGGTTCCCAAACCCATTTTTTGGGCTCCCAAACCCATTTTTTAAGTTCCCAAACCCATTTTTTCCCATTTTTGGAGATCCCAAAGCTCTTCCCCTCCCCCTTTTGTGGTTTCAGTCGTTAATTACAACATCAGAGCTCATTATTGCTTAATTAAGCAAAGGGTTGTGCCATGGGGGGGTTGGGAGGGTTTTAGGGTTCCCAAAATTTTTTTGGGATCCCTCAGGTTCTCAGAGAGATTTTGGGATTCCCCTAAAGCAATTTAGGATTGAAAATTTGGGGGATTTTGGGGTGATTTTGTGGGATTTTGGGGTGGATTTGGAGCATTTTTTGGTGGATTTGGGGGATTTTGGGTGGATTTTGGGGTGATTTTTGGGATTTAAAGGGTCATTTAGGGTTTTAGGGTTCCCCAAATTTATTTGGGATCCCCCCAGGTTCTCAGAGAAATTTTGGGATTCCCTCAAAGTGATTTAGGAATGAAAATTTGGGGATTTTGGGGTGATTTTGGGGCATTTTGGGGCATTTTTGGGTGGATTTAGGGGATTTTTGGTGGATTTTGGGGTGATTTTTGGGATTTAAAGGGTCATTTGGGGATTTAGGACATCCCAAATTTTTTTGGGATCCCTCAGGTTCTCAGAGAAATTTTGGGATTCCCTCAAAGTGATTTAGGAATGAAAACTTTGGGGATTTTGGGGTGATTTTGAGGGATTTTGGGGTATTTTGGGGCATTTTTGGGTGGATTTAGGGGATTTAGGGTGGATTTTGGGGTGTTTTGGGGAGGTTTAAAGGGTCATTTGGGGTTTTAGGACATCCCAAATTTATTTGGGATCCCCCAGGGGTCTCAGAGACATTTTGGGATTCCCCCAAAACTATTTAGAATTAGAGATTTTAGGGAATTTTAAGGTGGATTTTGGGGTGGATTTGGGAGGATTTTTTGGGATTTTTGGGGTTTAAAGAGTCATTTAGGATTCAGGACACCCCAAATATTTTTGGGATCCTCCAGGCGTCTCAGAGAGATTTTGGGATTCCCCCAAACCTCTATAAAATTGAAAATTTGGGGAATTTTGGTGGATTTGGGTCATTTTGAGGTGGTTTTGATTGATTTTGGGTCATTTTGGGGTGGATTTGGGAGGATTTTTGGGGGATTTTCGGGGGATTTTTGGGGTTTAAAGAGTCATTTAGGATTCCAGGACACCCCAAATATTTTTGGGATCCCCCAGGCGTCTCAGAGAGATTTTGGGATTTCCCCAAACCTCTGTAGGATTGAAAATTTGGGGAATTTTGGGGTGGATTTGGGGCACTTTTGGGTAGTTTTGAGGGATTTTGGGGTGGATTTGGGAGGATTTTTGAGGGATTTTTGGGGTTTAAAGAGTCCTTTAGGATTTTATGACACCCCAAATATTTTTGGGATCCTCCAGGCGTCTCAGAGAGATTTTGGGATTCCCCCAAATCTCTATAGAATTGGAAATTTGGGGGATTTTGGGGTGGATTTGGGTCATTTTGGGGTGGATTTGGGAGGATTTTTGGGGTATTTTTGGGGTTTAAAGAGTCATTTAGGATTTCAGGCCACCCCAAATATTTTTGGGACCCTCAGGCACTCGGGAGGAGTCAGAGAAATTTTGGAATTCCCTGAAAGCTTTATAGGATTAGGATTTTGGGGTGGATTTGGGTCATTTTGGGGTAGTTTTGATCGATTTTGGGGTGGATTTGGGAGGATTTTTGGGGGATTTTTGGGGGATTTTTGGGGGATTTTTGGGGTTTCAAGGGTCATTTAGGATTTCAGGCAACCCCAAATTCTTTTGGGATCCTCCAGGTGTCTCAGAGAGATTTTGGGATTTCCCCAAACCTCTGTAAAAATGGAAATTTTGGGGTGATTTTGAGGGATTTTGGGGTGGATTTGGGAGGATTTTTGGGGGATTTTTGGGGTTTAAAGAGTCATTTAGGATTTTATGACACCCCAAATATTTTTGGGATCCTCCAGGCGTCTCAGAGAGATTTTGGGATTCCCCCAAATCTCTGTAGAATTGAAAATTTGGGTCATTTTGGGGCATTTTTGATCGATTTTGGGGTGGATTTGGGAGGATTTTTGGGGGATTTTTGGGGGATTTTTGGGGTTTAAAGAGTCATTTAGGATTTCAGTTCACCCCAAATATTTTTGGGATCCCCCAGGCACTCGGGAGGAGTCAGAGAAATTTTGGGATTCCCTGAAAGCTTTATAGGATTAGGATTTTGGGGTCGATTTGGGTCATTTTGGGGTGGATTTGGGTCATTTTGAGGTGGATTTGGGAGGATTTTTGGGGGATTTTTGGGGTTTAAAGGGTCATTTAGGATTTCAGTTCACCCCAAATATTTTTGGGACCCTCAGGCACTCGGGAGGAGCTGCCCTGGCCTGGACTTTTGGCTATTTGCTGTTCTTCAGAACCCCCTGGCTCTGGGGGCTTCCTGAACCTCCGCCCTACGCCAACGCCCTGCAGCTCCTCGTCACCCTCAAGGTGAATTTGGGATTTTTTGGGATTTTTTGGGGGTTTTTTTGGGATTTTTTTGGGATTTTTGGGAAGTTTGGGTGGTTTTGGGGGAGTTTGTGGTGGTTTTGGGGTGATTTTTGGGGTGATTTTGGGGTTTTTGGGGTCTGGGGGCTTCCAGAACTTCCCCCTGTGCCAAAACCCTGCAGCTCCTCGTCACCCTCAAGGTGAATTTTGGGATTTTTTGGGATTTTTTTGGGATTTTTTGGGGATTTTTGGGAAGTTTGGGTGGTTTTGGGGTGATTTTTGGGTGGTTTTGGGGTGATTTTTGGGGATTTTTGGGGTCTGGGGGCTTCCTGAACCTCCACCCTATGCCAACGCCCTGCAGCTCCTTGTCACCCTCAAGGTGAATTTTGGGGAAATTTGGGGATTTTTGGGGGTTTTTTGGGGATTTTTGGGAAGTTTGGGTGGTTTTGGGGGAGTTTGAGGTGGTTTTGGGGTGATTTTTGGGGGATTTTTGGGGGATTTTTGGGGTTTTTGGGGTCTGGGGGCTTCCAGAACTTCCCCCTGTGCCAAAACCCTGCAGCTCCTCGTCACCCTCAAGGTGAATTTTGGGGAAATTTGGGATTTTTTGGGATTTTTTTGGGGATTTTTGGGAAGTTTTGGGTGGTTTTGGGGTGATTTTTGGGGGATTTTTGGGATTTTTGGGGTCTGGGGGCTTCCTGAACCTCCACCCTGTGCCAAAACCCTGCAGCTCCTCGTCACCCTCAAGGTGAATTTTGGGGAAATTTGGGATTTTTTTGGGGATTTTTTGGGAAGTTTGGGTGGTTTTGGAGAAGTTTGGGGTGATTTGGGGTGATTTTTGGGGGCTTTTGAGTGTTTTTAGGGTTATTTTGGGGATAATTTTTGGGATTTCCAGGGGCGATTTTGGGGATAATTTTGGGGTTAATTTTTGGGATTTCCAGGGGTGATTTTGGGGTTAATTTTTGGGGATCCTGGACATGATTTTTGGGATAATTTTTGGGGATTCTGGACATGATTTTTGGGGGTCCTGGGGGGTGATTTTTGGGATAATTTTTGGGATTTCCAGAGGTGATTTTGGGGATATTTTTTGCTGATCCTGGACATGATTTTTGGGGTAATTTTTGGGGGTTTTAGGGATGATTTTGAGGATCCCAAAGATGATTTTTGGTGCTCCTGGGGAGTAATTTTTGGGGTGATTTTGGGGATAATTATGGGATTTCCAGAGGTGATTTTGGGGATATTTTTTGCTGATCCTGGACATGATTTTTGGGATAATTTTTGATGATCCTGGACATGATTTTGGGGATAATTTTTGGGGGTTTTAGGGATGATTTTGGGGATCCCAAAGATGATTTTTGGGGGTCCTGGGGAGCAATTTTGGGGATAATTTTTGGGGATAATTTTTGGGATTTCCAGAGATGATTTTTGGGATAATTTTTGGGGGTTTTAGGGATGATTTTTGGGATCCCAAAGATGATTTTTTGGGGTCCTGAGGAGTAATTTTTGGGGATAATTTTTGGGATTTCCAGAGATGATTTTGGGGATTATTTTTGGGGGGTTTTGGGGTGATTTTGGGGTTAATTTTTGGGATTTCCAGAGATGATTTTGGGGATTATTTTTGGAGGGTTTTGGGGTGATTTTTAGGATCCCAAACCCGAATTTTTTTTGGGATTTTAACCCAAAAATCGCTCAGAAGCATTGAGCCACCAGGGGGCGCTAAGTGCTCCGGGGGGCGTGGCCTGACCTCGGCCCCGCCCCCAGATGGTCAGCCTGGCCAGTGACGTGCAGGAGCTGCGGGAGGCGGGGCTGAAGGGCGTGACGTCAGAGGAGACGAGGCTGCTGATTGGCTCCCTGCGGAGAGTGCCGAGTTTGATTGACATCCTGTGCTACAGCTATTGCTACCTGGGGCTGCTGACAGGTGAGGGCGGGGCTTGAAGGGGAGGGGTCAGGGGATAGCTGGGTGGCACCTGGAGGTCCCCAAGTCACTCCTAGGGTCACCTGGAGGTTCTCAGTGTCCTTCCTGGGGTCACCTGGGGTCACCTGGGGTCACCTGGGGGTCCCTAAGGGTCACCTGAGGTCACCTGGGGGTCCTCAGTGTCACCTGGAGGTCCTTAAGGGTCACCTGAGGTCACTTGAGGGTTACCTGAGTGTCACCTGGAGGTCCCCAACTCACCCCTGGGGTCACAAATACCCCCCTAGGGTCACCTGAGGGTCACCTGGGGGTCTCTAAGGGTTACCTGAGTGTCACCTGAGGGTCACCTGAGGGTCACCTGAGGTCACCTGGGGGTCCTCAGTGTCACCTGGAGGTCCTTAAGGGTCACCTGAGGTCACTTGAGGGTTACCTGAGTGTCACCTGGGGGTCCCCAGTGTCACCTGGAGGTCCCCAAGTCACCCCTTTGGGTCACCAATACCCCCCTAGGGTCACCTGAGGGTCACCTGGGGGTTCCTAAGGGTTACCTGGGGTCACCTGAGGTCACCAGTGTCACCTTGGGGTCCTTAAGGGTCACCTGAGGGTCACCTGGGGATCCCCAGTGTCACCTTGAGGTCCTTAAGGGTTACCTGAGTGTCACCTGAGGGTCCTCAATGTCACCTTGGGGTCCCCAAGTCACCCCTAGGGTCACCAATACCCCCCTAGGAGCACCTGGAGGTCCTCAGTGTCCTTCCTGGGGTCACCTGGGGGTCTCTAAGGGTCACCTGGGGGTCCTTAAGGGTTACCTGAGGGTCACCTGAGGATTCCTGATGTCACCATGACCCTCCTGGGTGTCACCTGGGGTCCCCAATGTCCCCCTAATCCCATTTTTTCCTCTCCAGATCCTTTTTACCACCTGGGCACTCACCTGGATTGGGTCTGAGGTCCCAAAAATCCTCTCTAACCCCATTTTATTCTTCTCCAGGTGCTTTTTACCACCTGGGCACTCACCTGGACTGGCTCAGGAGTCCCAAAATCCTCTCTAACCCCAATTTTTCCCCTTCCAGGTCCATTTTACTGCCTTGGCACTCACCTGGACTGGCTCAGGGCTCACCTGGACTGTGTTTGGGGTCTCTCTAACCCAAGTTTTTTCCCTTTCAGGTCCCTTCTATCACCTTGGCACTCACCTGGATTGTGCCTGGGGTCACCTGGACTGTTTTTTTCTCTCCCCAGGTCCATTCTACCGGCTGGGCACTCACCTGGACTGGCTCAGAGCTCACCTGGACTGGCTCAGGTCTCACCTGGACTGTTTTTTTCTCTCCCCAGGTCCCTTTTACCGGCTGGGCACTCACCTGGACTGGCTCAGAGATCCCCAAAATCCTCTCTAATCCAAATTTTTTCCCTTTCAGGTCCCTTTAATCACCTGGGCACTCACCTGGAAAGGCTCAGAGCTCACCTGGACTGGCTCAGAGCTCACCTAGACTGTTTTTTTCTCTCCCCAGGTCCCTTTTACCGGCTGGGCACTCACCTGGAAAGGCTCAGGTCTCACCTGAACTGTTTCTTTCTCTCCCCAGGTCCCTTTTACCGGCTGGGCACTCACCTGGACTGGGTTTGGGTTCTCTCTAACCCCATTTTTTCTCTCCCCAGGTCCCTTTTACCGCCTGGGCACTCACCTGGACTGGCTCAGAGCTCACCTGGAGTGGCTCAGAGCTCACCTGGACTGTTTCTTTCTCTCCCCAGGTCCCTTTTACCGGCTGGGCACTCACCTGGACTGGGTCAGAGATCCCCAAAATCCTCTCTAATCCAAATTTTTCCCCTTTCAGGTCCCTTTAATCACCTGGGCACTCACCTGGACTGGCTCAGAGCTCACCTGAACTGTTTCTTTCTCTCCCCAGGTCCCTTTAACCACCTGGGCACTCACCTGGACTGGCTCAGAGCTCACCTGGACGGGCTCAGAGCTCACCTGGACTGTTTTTTTCTCTCCCCAGGTCCCTTTTACCGGCTGGGCACTCACCTGGACTGGGTCAGAGCTCACCTGGAGTGGCTCAGAGCTCACCTAGACAGGCTCAGAGCTCACCTGGACTGTTTTTTTCTCTCTCCAGGTCCATTTTACTGGCTGGGCACTCACCTGGACAGGCTCAGAGCTCACCTGGATTAGGTCAGAGCTCACCTGGACTGGCTCAGAGCTCACCTGAACTGTTTTTTTCTCTCCCCAGGTCCCTTTTACCGCCTGGGCACTCACCTGGACTGGGTCAGGAGTCCCAAAAATCCTCTCTAACCCCATTTTTTTCACGTTTCAGGTCCCTTTAACCACCTGGACACTCACCTGGACAGGCTCAGAGCTCACCTGGACTGTTTTTTTCTCTCCCCAGGTCCATTCTACCGGCTGGGCACTCACCTGGATTAGGTCAGAGCTCACCTGGACTGGCTCAGAGCTCACCTGGACTGTTTTTTTCTCTCCCCAGGTCCCTTTTACTGCCTGGGCACTCACCTGGACTGGCTCAGAGATCCCCAAAATCCTCTCTAATCCAAATTTTTTCCCTTTCAGGTCCCTTTTACCAGCTGGGCACTCACCTGGACTGGCTCAGGGCTCACCTGGAGTGGCTCAGAGCTCACCTGGAGTGGCTCAGGGCTCACCTGGACTGTTTTTTTCTCTCCCCAGGTCCATTCTACCGGCTGGGCACTCACCTGGACTGGGCTAGAGGTCTCTCTAACCCCATTTTTTCTCTCCCCAGGTCCCTTTAACCACCTGGACATTCACCTGGACTGGCTCAGGGCTCACCTGGACTGGGTCAGAGCTCACCTGAACTGGCTCAGGGCTCACCTGGACTGTTTTTTTCTCTCCCCAGGTCCCTTTTACCGGTTGGGCACTCACCTGGATTAGGTCAGAGCTCACTTGGAGTGGCTCAGAGCTCACCTGGACTGGGTCAGAGCTCACCTGGACTGGCTCAGAGCTCACCTGGAGTGGCTCAGAGCTCACCTGGACTGGCTCAGGGCTCACCTGGAGTGGCTCAGGGCTCACCTGGACTGTTTTTTTCTCTCCCCAGGTCCCTTTTACCCGCTGGGCACTCACCTGGACTGGCTCAGAGCTCACCTGGACTGGCTCAGGGCTCACCTAGACAGGCTCAGAGCTCACCTGGACTGTTTTTTTCTCTCTCCAGGTCCATTTTACTGGCTGGGCACTCACCTGGATTAGGTCAGAGCTCACCTGGACAGGCTCAGGTCTCACCTGGACTGTTTTTTTCTCTCCCCAGGTCCCTTTTACCGGCTGGGCACTCACCTGGACTGGGTCCGAGGCCCGGTGCCACCGTCCAGCCCACGCCGGGTGCTGTGCCACGTGCGCTGGGCGCCGGCGCTGGGAGCACTGGGCGTGCTGGTGGGCGGGCAGTGGCCGGCCGGGGCCGTGCTGCGGCCGCAGTTCGGGTCACTGCCCTGGGCGGCGCGGCTGGCGCACATGGTGCCCGTCTTCCTGGCGCTGCGCTTGCGGCTCTACGTGGGATGGCTGTGCGCCGAGGCGGCGTGCCTGGCTGCGGGGTTGGGGGGATACCCCAAAAATTCAAACCCCAAAGCTGGACAGGGACCGACAGCCAGCTGGGAGAGACCCAAAACGTGAGTGACAGTGGGGTTTGGGGACATTGGGGACACTGGGGGACAGGGACATTGGGCTGGCTGTGCGCTGAGGCGGCGTGCCTGGCTGCGGGGTTAGGGGGATACCCCAAAAATTCCTGTCCTAAAGCGGGACAGGGACCCACAGCGGCGTGGGAGAGACCCAAAACGTGAGTGACATTGGGGTTTGGGGACATTGGGGTGACATTGGGGTGACATTGGGGTGTTCCTGGCGCTGCGCTTGCGGCTCTACGTGGGATGGCTGTGCGCCGAGGCGGCGTGCCTGGCTGCGGGGTTAGGGGGATACCCCAAAAATTCAAACCCCAAAGCTGGACAGGGACCCACAGCGGCGTGGGAACGACCCAAAACGTGAGTGACATTGGGGTTTGGGGACACTGGGGTCTTCCTGGCGCTGCGCTTGCGGCTCTACGTGGGATGGCTCTGCGCCGAGGCGGCGTGCCTGGCTGCGGGGTTAGGGGGTTACCCCAAAAATTCCAACCCCAAAGCTGGACAGGGACCGACAGCGGCATGGGAACGACCCAAAACGTGAGTGACATTGGGGTTTGGGGACATTGGGGACACTGGGGGACAGGGACATTGGGCTGGCTGTGCGCTGAGGCGGCGTGCCTGGCTGCGGGGTTAGGGGGATACCCCAAAAATTCCAACCCCAAAGTGGGACAGGGACCCACGGCCAGCTGGGAGAGACCCAAAACGTGAGTGACCATAGTGACAGTGGGGTTTGGGGACATTGGGGTGACACTGGGGTCTTCCTGGTGCTGCGCTTGCGGCTCTACGTGGGCTGGCTGTGTGCCGAGGCGGCGTGCCTGGCTGCGGGGTTGGGGGGATACCCCAAAAATTCAAACCCCAAAGCTGGACAGGGACCGACAGCAGCGTGGGAACGACCCAAAACGTGAGTGACAGTGGGGTTTGGGGACACTGGGGACACTGGGGACACTGGGGGACAGGGACATTGGGCTGGCTCTGCGCCGAGGCGGCGTGCCTGGCTGCGGGGTTAGGGGGATACCCCAAAAATTCAAACCCCAAAGCTGGACAGGGACCGACAGCAGCGTGGGAACGACCCAAAACGTGAGTGACATTGGGGTTTGGGGACATTGGGGACACTGGGGGACAGGGACATTGGGCTGGCTCTGTGCTGAGGCGGTGTGCCTGGCTGCGGGGTTAGGGGGATACCCCAAAAATTCCTGTCCTAAAGCGGGACAGGGACCCACGGCCAGCTGGGAGAGACCCAAAACGTGAGTGACACTGGGGTTTGGGGACATTGGGGTGACACTGGGGGACATTGGGGGACACTGGGATGGTGTGCCTGGCTGCGGGGTTAGGGGGATACCCCAAAAATTCAAACCCCAAAGCTGGACAGGGACCAACAGCGGCGTGGGAACGACCCAAAACGTGAGTGACATTGGGGTTTGGGGACATTGGGGACACTGGGGGACAGGGACATTGGGCTGGCTCTGTGCTGAGGCGGTGTGCCTGGCTGCGGGGTTAGGGGGATACCCCAAAAATTCCAACCCCAAAGTGGGACAGGGACCCACGGCCAGCTGGGAGAGACCCAAAACGTGAGTGACCATAGGGACAGATGTGAGTGACCATAGGGACACTGGGGTGACATTGGGGGACAAACTGAGTGACCACAGGGACACTGGGGTGACATTGGGGTATTGGGATATGGGGACAATGTGGCTGTGGGGTTACCCCAAAAATGCCAACCCCAAAGCTGGACAGGGACCCACGGCCACCTGGGAGAGACCCAAAACGTGAGTGACAGTGGGTGACAAACACGAGTGACATTTGGGGACAAACTGAGTGACCACAGGGACATTGGGGCACAGGTACGTATTGGCACATAAGGTCCCTGTGTCCCTCCTGGTGTCATTTTGGGGTCCCCAGTGTCCCTCTGGGGATCAGTGTGTGCCTCTTTGGGGTTTCCTCAGTGTCCCCAGTGTCCCTGAGGGTCACCTGAGGTCACCTGTGTGTCTCACCTGTCCCAGGTGTGCAGATCTCCCCCAGGATCACTGGGATTTCGATACAATCTGCACTGTGGGGTGCTGAGTGTGGTGTGACCCCAATGTCCCTGAGTGTCCCCAATGTCCCTGGGTGTCACCTGAGGTGACCAGGTGTGTCTCACCTGTCCCAGGTGTGCCAATCTCCCCTCAGAGGATTGGGATTTCACGACCATGCAGACGGTTGACCCCTGGGGCACGGAGGTTGTGGTGTCCATGGTTATCTCTGAGTGTCCCCAGTGTCACTGAGTGTCCCCAATGTCTCACCTGTGTGTCTCACCTGTGTGTCTCACCTGTCCCAGGTGTGCAGATCTCCCCCAGGATCACTGGGATTTCACGACCATCCAGACAGTTGACCCCTGGGGCACGGAGCTTGGGGTGTCCATGGTTATCTCTGAGTGTCCCCAATGTCCCCAGTGTCTCACCTGTGTGTCTCACCTGTCCCAGGTGTGCAGATCTCCCCTCAGAGGATTGGGATTTCACCACCATCCAGACGGTTGACCCCTGGGGCACGGAGGTTGGCCGCCGGTTCCGGGGCGGGCTGCGCCGCTGGAACATGACGGTGCAGTGGTGGCTGGCGGCGTACGTGCACCGCAGGGGACCGCGGCGCTACCCCGTCCTACGGTACTGGGAGGGACTGGGACGGACTGGGAGGGACTGGGGGCACTGGGAGGGCACTGGGAGAGGGATTGGGGACACTGGGAGGGCATTTGGGAGCACAAGGAAGAGGACTGGGGACACTGGGAGAGGGATTGGGGACACCAGGAGGGCATCTGGGGACACTGGGAGGGGGATTGGGAGCACTGGGAGGGACTGGGAGCACTGGGAGAGCAGTGCTAGGGCACTGGGAGAGGGATTGGGGACACTGGGAGAGGGATTTGGGGACACTGGGAGAGAGATTGGGGACACTGGGAGGGCACTGGGAGCACTGAGAGGGGGACTGGGGGCACTGGGAGAGCAGTGGTAGGGCACTGGGAGCACTGGGAGAAGGATTCAGAGCACTGGGAGCACTGGGAGGGGGACTGGGGGCACTAGGAGAGCATTTGGGGACACTGGGAGAGGGACTGGGGACACTGGGAGAGCAGTGGTAGGGCACTGGGAGAAGGATTAGGGACACCGGGAGGGACTGGGAGCACTGGGAGGGGGACTGGGGACACTGGGAGGAGGATTAGGGACAGTGGGAGAAGGATTTGGGACACTGAGAGGGCATTTGAGGACACTGGGAGGGCACTTGGGAGCACTGGGAGAGCATTTGGGGACACTGGGAGAAGGACTGGGGACACTGGGAGGGGGACTGGGAGCACTAGGAGCACTGGGAGGGACTGGGGGCACTGGGAGAGGCCCTGGGGACACTGGGAGAAGGATTAGGGACACTGGGAGGAGGACTGGGGACACTGGGAGCGACTGGGAGAAGGACTGGGAGAGGGACTGGGGGCACTCAGAGAGCATTTGGGGACACTGGGAGGGACTGGGGGCACTGGGAGAGCAGTGGTAGGGCACTGGGAGCACTGGGAGAAGGATTCAGAGCACTGGGAGCACTGGGAGGGGGACTGGGGACACTGGGAGAGCATTTGGGGACACTGGGAAAAGGATTAGGGACAGTGGGAGAGGGATTGGGGACACTGAGAGGGCACTGGGAGCACTGGGAGGGGCACTGGGAGCACTGGGAGGGGGACTGGGAGCACTGGGAGAAGGACTGGGGACACTGGGAGGGGGATTGGGAGCACTAGGAGCACTGGGAGGGGGTCTGGGGGCACTGGGAGAGCACTGGGAGCACTGGGAGAGCATTTGGGGACACTGGGAGAAGGATTAGGGACAGTGGGAGAAGGACTGGGGACACTGGGAGACACTGGGAGGGAGACTGGGAGCACTGGGAGAGCATTTGGGGACACTGGGAGAAGGACTGGGAGCACTAGAGGCTGAATTTTCAGGGTGTAAATTGAATTTTGGGTGCACAAATTGCATTTTGGGGACACGAAAATCCCATTTGGGGACACGAAAATCCCATTTACAAATCCCATTTGGGGACACAAAAATCCCATTTGGGGACACACAAATCTCATTTTTAGACACACAAATCCCATTTAAAGATCCCATTTTGGGACATAAATCCCATTTGGGGCACACAAATCCTATTCATTAATCCCATTTTGGGACATAAATCCCATTTTTAGACACACAAATCCCATTTAAAGATCCCATTTTGAGACACACAAATCCCATTTCTAAATGCCATTTAGAGACACATAAATCCCATTTATAAATCCCATTTATAAATCCCATTTTGGGACATAAATCCCATTTGGGGACATAAATCCCATTTGGGGACACACAAATCCTATTCATTAATCCCATTTTGGGACACAAATCCCATTTTGGGACACATAAATCCCATTTATAAATCCCATTTATAAATCCCATTTTGGGACACACAAATCCCATTTAAAAATCCCATTTCGGGACACATAAATCTCATTTATAAATCTCATTTCGGGACATACAAATCCCATTTATAAAACCCATTTCGGGACACAAATCCCATTTTGGGGACACGAAAATCCCATTTCGGGACACACAAATCCTATTCATTAATCTCATTTTGGGACACACAAATCCCATTTAGAGACACATAAATCCCATTTCTAAATCCCATTTATAAATCCCATTTTGGGACATAAATCCCATTTGGGGACACCCAAATCCCATTTATAAATCTCATTTCGGGACACATAAATCCCATTTCGGGGCACAAAAATCTCATTTATAAATCCCATTTTGAGACACATAAATCCCATTTATAAATCCCATTTATAAATCCCATTTATAAATCCCATTTTGGGACACACAAATCTCATTTCAGGCCACTAAATCCCATTTGGGACACACAAATCCCATTTATAAATCCCATTTCAGGCCACATAAATCCCATTTATAAATCCCATTTTGAGACACACAAATTCCACTTTGGGACACATAAATCCCATTTCGGGGCACAAAAATCTCATTTATAAATCCCATTTATAAATCCCATTTTGGGACACATAAATCCCATTTATAAATCCCATTTTGGGACACACAAATCCCATTTATAAATCCCATTTCAGGCACATAAATCCCATTTATAAATCCCATTTATAAATCCCATTTATAAATCCCATTTATAAATCCCATTTAGGGACACACAAATCCTATTTATAAATCCCATTTCAGGACACACAAATCCCATTTTGAGACACATAAATCCCATTTCGGGGCCCAAAAATCTCATTTATAAATCCCATTTATAAATCCCACTTTGAGACACATAAATCCCATTTATAAATCCCATTTTGGGGACACATAAATCCCATTTAAAAATCCCATTTCAGGACACACAAATCCCATTTCTAAATGCCATTTAGAGACACATAAATCCCATTTATAAATCCCATTTTGGGGACACACGGATCCCATTTATAAAACCCATTTCGGGACACACAAATCCCATTTATAAATCCCATTTCAGGCACATAAATCCCATTTATAAATCCCATTTATAAATCCCATTTATAAATCCCATTTAGGGCCACACAAATCCCATTTATAAATCCCATTTTGGGCCACACAAATCCCATTTATAAATCCCATTTATAAATCCCATTTTGGGCCACACAAATCCCATTTATAAATCCCATTTATAAATCCCATTTTGGGCCACACAAATCCCATTTATAAATCCCATTTATAAATCCCATTTTGGGCCACACAAATCCCATTTATAAAACCCATTTAGGGCCACACAAATCCCATTTTTCCACCCCCAACCCCAACCCCATTTGCCCCAAACAACCCCCTCTGACCCCAAATCCCCCATTTTCCCCCCAAACGACCCCAAATCTAACACAATTCCCATTTTCCCCCCAAACAGATTTATCCCCAAACCCCAATTCCCCTTTTTTCCCCCCAAACAGATTTACCTCCACCCCAATCTGACCCCAATTTCCCCATTTTTCCCCCCAAACCACCCCAAACTAACCCAATTTCCCCATTTTTCCCCCAAACCACCCCAAACTAACCCAATTTCCCCATTTTTCCATTTTCCCCCAAACAACCCCAAACTAACCCAATTTCCCGTTTTTTCCCCCATTTTCCTCCCAAAACAACCCCAAATCTAACCCAAATTCCCATTTTTTTCCCCATTTTCCCCCAAAAAACCCCAAACTGACCCAATTTCTCCCATTTTTCTCCCATTTCCAAAACAACCCCAAACTGACCCCAAATTCCCAAAACAACCCCAAACTGACCCAATCCCTTTTTCCCCCAAAAGGATCTAGCTGACCCCAATTTCCCATTTTCCTCCCAAAACAACCCCAAACTGACCCAATTTCCGATTTTTCCCCCCATTTCCCCCAAAACAACCCCAAACTGACCCATTTTCCCAAACTAACCCAAAATCCCCTTTTTTCCCCCCAAACAGGAACGCCTGGACCATGCTGGCCTCAGCCTACTGGCACGGGCTGCACGGCGGGCAGCACCTCGCCTTCTCACCCCAAAATCCCCCCATTTCCCCCAAACAAACCCCATTTCCCCCCAAACTGACCCAAAATCCCATTTTTCCCCCCAAACAGGAACGCCTGGACCATGCTGGCCTCAGCCTACTGGCACGGGCTGCACGGCGGGCAGCACCTCGCTTTCCTCACCCCAAAATCCCCCCTTTTCCCCCAAACAGATTTATCCCAAAACAACCCAACCTGACCCAAATTCCCCTTTTTTCCCCCAAACAGGAACGCCTGGACGATGCTGGCCTCAGCCTACTGGCACGGGCTGCACGGCGGGCAGCACCTCGCCTTCTCACCCCAAAATCCTGCCATTTCCCCCCAAACAAACCCCATTTCCCCCCCAAACTAACCCAAATTCCCATTTTTTCCCCCCAAACAGGAACGCCTGGACGATGCTGGCCTCAGCCTACTGGCACGGGCTGCACGGCGGGCAGCACCTCGCTTTCCTCAGCGTGCCGCTGTGGCTGGCGGCCGAGGCGGCGGCCGAAGGAGCTCTGCGGGGACATTTCGGGGTCCCGCTGGAGGATTTGGGGGGCTGGAAGGGGTCAGCCATCCGCGGAGGGCAGTGGTTCCTGAAAATGAGGGCGTTCGAGTACCTGAGCATGGGGTTTGTGCTGCGGGGAGCTGCAGAGACGTTGCATTTCTGGGCGTCGGTGCATTTCTGCCTGCACGTGGTGCCGCTGGTGGTGCTGCTGGCGGCGATGGGGTTTGGGGGGAAAAATGCCAAAAAGGGGAGTGGGGAGAGGGAGTTTGGGAGGGCTGGGGTTAGGGAGGGAGGGGAGTTTGGGAGTACTGAAATTGGGGAGGGAGGGGAAGGCAGAAATCCTGAAATTCGGGAGGGAGAGGAAGTCAGAAATCGTAAAATTAGGGAAGGAAGGGATTTTGGGAATGCTGGAATTCGGGAGGGAGAGGAATCCTTAAATCCTGAAATTCGGGAGGGAGAGGAACTCAGAAATCCTAAAATTAGGGAGGGAGAGGAAGTCAGAAATCCTAAAATTAGGGAGGGAGGAGAATCCCTAAATCCTGAAATGAGGGAGGGAGAGGAAGTCAGAAATCCTAAAATTCAACAGGGAGAGGAAGTCAGAAATCCTAAAATTCAGCAGGGATGGGAATTTGGAAATCCTAAAATTAGGGAAGGAAGGGAGTTTGAGAATTCTGGAATTGAACAAGGAGAGGAATTTGTAAATCCTAAAATTCAACAGGGAGGGGAATCCCTAAATCCTAAAATTAGGGAGGGTGGGAAGTTTGGGAATGCTGGAATTTGGGAGGGAGAGGAAACCAGAAATCCTAAAATTCAGCAGGGAAGGGAATTTGGAAATCCTAAAATTAGGGAAGGAGAAGAACTTGGAAATCCTAAAATTCAGGAGGGTGGGGAACCCAGAAATCCTAAAATTCAACAGGGAGGGGAATCACTGAATCCTAAAATTCAGGAAGGAGGAGAATCTATAAATCCTAAAATTCAACAGGGAGGGGAATTTGGGAATCCTAAAATTCAGGAGGGAGGAGAATTTGTAAATCCCAAATTTTGGGAGGGAGGAGAATCTGTCCATCCCAAATTTCGGGAGGGATGGGAATCCCTCAACCCCAAAATTCAGGAGTGGGGAGAACCCCCAGACCCCAAAATGCAGGAAAAGGAAAATCCCCAAAATCCCAAAATGCAGGAAAATCCCCAAAATCCCAAATGCCAGGAGCTGAGGAAGAGGAGAGATCCCGACAGTCAGGCTGGGGAGAAATCCTAATATTCAGGATTTTGGGGAACAGAAATTTTGGGGTGAGGAGGAGGAAAAGGAACCCAAAATACTCAGGTTTGGGGAAAAACCCAAATGGAAAATGGGGGAAAATCCTCTGAACCCCAAAATTGTGGAGGAAAAGGGTTTTAAAAAATCCCAAAATTCTGGAGGAAAAGGGTTTTAAAATAACCTAAAATCCTGCAGGAAAAGGGTTTTAAAATAATCCAAAATTCTGGAGAAAAGGGTATAAAAAAACCCCTAATTCTGGAAGAAAAAGGGTATTAAAAAATCCCAAAATCTTGGAGGAAAAGGGTATTAAAAACCCCAAAATTCTGGAGGAAAAGGGTTTTAAAATAACCCAAAATTCTGGAGGAAAAGGGTTTTAAAATAACCCAAAATTCTGGAGGAAAAAGGTATTAAAAAATCCCAAAATCCTGCAGGAAAAGGGTTTTAAAATAACCCAAAATTCTGGAGAAAAGGGTATCAAAAAACCCCAAATTCTGGAAGAAAAAGGGTATTAAAAAATCCCAAAATCTTGGAGGAAAAGGATATTAAAAACCCCAAAATTCTGGAGGAAAAAGGTATTAAAAAACCCCAAAATTCTGCAGGAAAAGGGTTTTAAAATAACCCAAAAATCTGGAGAAAAAAGGTATTAAAAATCCCAAAATTCTGGAGAAAAAGGGTCTTTAAAACCCCAAAATCCTGGAGGAAAAGGGTTTTAAAATAACCCAAAATTCTGAAGGAAAAGGTTATTAAAACCCCCAAAATTCTGGAGGAAAAAGGTATTAAAAATCCCAAAATCCTGCAGGAAAAGTGTCTAAAAATCCCAAAATTCTGGAAGAAAAGGGTTTTAAAATAACCCAAAATTCTGGAGGAAAAGGGTATCAAAAAACCCCAAATTCTGGAAGAAAAAGGGTATTAAAAATCCCAAAATTCTGGAGGAAAAGAGTTTTAAAATAAACCAAAATTCTGGAGGAAAAGGGTTTTAAAATAACCTAAAATTCTGGAGCAAAAGTGTCTCAAAATAACCCAAAATTCTGGAGCAAAAGGGTCTTAAAATAACCCAAAATCCTGGAGGAAAAGTGTCTAAAAATCCCAAAATTCTGGAGGAAAAGGGTATTAAAAATCCCAAAATCCTGCAGGAAAAGGGTTTTAAAATAACCTAAAATTCTGGAGGAAAAAGGTCTTAAAAACCCCAAAATTCTGGAGGAAAAGGGTCTTAAAATAACCCAAAATTCTGGAGGAAAACAGTGTTAAAAACCCCCAAATTCTGGAGGAAAAAGGTTTCAAAACCCCAAAATTCTGGAGGAAAAAGTTATTAAAAAATCCCAAAATCCTGGAGGAAAAGGGTTTTAAAATAACCCAAAATTCTGGAGGAAAAGGGTTTTAAAATAACCTAAAATTCTGGAGCAAAAGTGTCTCAAAAGAACCCAAAATCCTGGAGGAAAAGTGTCTAAAAATCCCAAAATTCTGGAGGAAAAGGGTTTTAAAATAACCCAAAATTCTGGAGGAAAAAGGTCTTAAAAAACCCAAAATTCTGCAGGAAATGGGTCTTAAAATAACCCAAAATTCTGGAGAAAAAGGGTCTTAAAAAACCCCAAAATTCTGGAGGGAAATGGTATTAAAATAACCCAAAATTCTGGAGAAAAAGAGTTTTAAATCCCCCAAAATTCTAGAAAAAAGGGTATTAAAAAAACCCAAATCAGGGGGAAATTCGAACCCCCAGGTGAGGAAAATTAGAGACCCCAAAATTCAGGATTTTTGGGGTTTTTTTGGGGGCTGCAGGCACTCCCCGTGGGGATTTTTTAAGGGGGGGTGGCAATGGGGACTCTGTTTTTGTTAAAAATCCCCAAAATTGTCATCAATAAAAGCTTTCAGCGACATCCCCGCTGTGTTTGGTGTGTGTGGAGAGAAAAAAACCCTTAAAATTGATTTAAATAAACCTAAAATTGACGTAAAATGGATCTGAACTAACCTGATCCTGCAGGACCTTCCAGGCCCTGAGGGAATCTTTGAGGAAAATGAGGCAAATTTTGGGGAAAACCTGAAAATAAATCATTCCGGGGGTTCCTAAGGAGATTTTGGGGGTTTTTTTGGGTGTTTTTTGGGGGATTTTGATGATTATTTCAATGATTTTTCCGCCGCCGCCGCTTTTCCCCTCACGGCTCAACATGGCGGCGCTCCCTCAGCGCCAGAAGGCGGGAAACCTCCCCTTCCGGGTTGGTGAGGCAGGCGAGCCAATCAGAGGCTGCAGAGGGCGGGATTACTAAACTCAGCCAATCAGAAAGGGCGAACTGCGCGGAGCGAAACGGCGGAGCCAATCAGACAGCGAGGGAGGTTTGAGTGACGGCGGCTCCACCAATCAGAGCCGAGAGGGGCGGAGCGAAGGGCGGTGCAGCCCCGGTGCCTCAGAGTCGCGGCCTAGTCCCGCCGCCGCTGCCAGCCGCGCTCCCTCCGCCGCCGCCGCCATGAACATCCTGCCCAAGAAGTCGTGGCACGTTCGGAACAAGGACAATGTGGCGCGGGTGCGGCGGGACGAGGCGGCGGCCGAGGTGGAGAGGAGGAAACGAGACGCGCGGGCGCTGCGGGCGGAGCAGGAGGTGAGCGCTGAGGGGAGCGGGGGGGATTTATATACCGTGTGGGGTGGAGTGGGCGTGGCCTACACCATATATGGGGAGATGGGATGGGCCTGTGCCATATATGGATATGTGGGCGGGGCTTCAGCGGCTCATTATCGTCGCTGAGGGGTGGGAATGGACTAAACCAACTCAAGTCCTTGCGGGGGGGGGGGGAGGCGCGGCAAAATAAATTTTATAATAAAAATTTTAATAATTTTTTTAAAATTCGTGGGGATGAATTTCGGGGATGAAAAGACCCTCCTGACCGCTGCAGGTGCGCACGGAGCTGCTGAGGAAGCGGGCGAGGCTGGGCGGTCGCAGTCCTTCCCCTCAGGCTCCCCCCGTGCTGTTCCCGCCGCCCGAGGAGACGCCGAACCGCGAGCATGAGGCGGAGAAAAGGCGGGAACAGGTGAGGGGGAAATAAACGAGAAATAAACGATAAATTAAGGGATTTGGGGGATTTTCCACCCGAAATGTTCATCTAGCCTGGGTGGGAAGGGGATCTGGGGGGGAATATTGGGAATTTGGGGGAAAATATTGGGGAATTTGGGGTAAAAACTGGGGATTTTGGGGTTCACACCATCAAATTCAGCTCCCCTCAGTGATGAGGTGAAGGTGAGGGAGGAGGAGGCGAAAAGGGGGAAATTTGGGGGGAAATCTAAAGGGATTTGGGGGATTTTCCACCCGAAATGTTCATCTAGCCTGGGTGGGAAGGGGGTCTGGGGGAAAATATTGGAGAATTTGGGGGAAAAACTGGGGATTTTGGGGTTCAGAGCCTCGAATTCGGCTCCCCTCAGGGAGGAGGTGAAGGTGAGGGGAAAAAAGGGGGAAATTAGGGAGAAATAAAGGGATTTTGGGGGATTTTCCACCCGAAATATTCATCTAGCCTGGGTGGGAAGGGGATCTGGGGGGAAATAAAGGGGAATTTGGGGGAAAAACTGAGGGATTTTGGGGGTTCACACCCTCAAATTCGGCTCCCCTCAGGGAGGAGGTGAGGGAGGAGGAGGCAAAAATGGGGAGAAAAAATGGGGAAATTGAGGGGAAAAGCTGGGGGGATTTGGGGGGAGGAAATTGAGGAATTTGGGGGAAAAAATAGGAGGATTTTAGGTAAAAATCGGGCGATTTTGGGGCAGAAAAAGGGTTTTTTGGGGGAAAAAAGTGGGAATTTTGGGGAAAAAAGAGGGAATTTGAGCTATAAAGTAGGAATTCCCACGCAGGGGGTTTCCCCTGAATCCCCCTCCCCATTTTAACCCCCAGGAGCTGAAATTGGGTGGAATAGGGTTGAAAAATAGGGGGATTTTGGGGCAAAACCAGGGGAATTTGGGGGGTAAACCAGGTGGATTTTGGGGGTAAAAATTGAGGAATTTTGGGGGAAAAAGGGGGGATTTAGGGGCGAAAATTTGGGGTAAAGTTAGGTGGATTTTGGGGGGAACGTGGGGGAATTTTGGGTATAAAAGGAGGGAATTTTGGGGTAAAAATGGGGATTTTTTGGAGAAAAAAAGGGGAAAAAGAGGGAATTTGGGATATAAAGGTGGAATTCCCACCCAGGGGGTTTCCCCTGAATCCCCCTCCCCATTTTAACCCCATTTTTCCCCATTTTAACCCCAATTTTTCCCTCAGGAACGTCGAGAAAAAGCTCTGGGAATCCTGACCTACCTGGGGCAGAGCGCGGCAGAATCCCAAACCAGCCCACCCTGGTACCTGCAGCCCCCCAAAAACGGGGCTGGGGGCTCCAAAAACGGGTCTGGGGGCTGCAGGGAGGTGCAGGAGGGGAGAAAAGCTGTGCTGGATCCTCTGCAGGCGATGAGGGAGGGGCTGAGCAAAGCCAGAGCCCAAAAATCACCCCAAAAATCCAACAGGAGAGACCCCAGACCCAAAATATCTGCTGAGGAATCCAACAGGAGAGACCCCAGACCCAAAATATCTGCTGAGGAATCCAACAGGAGAGACCCCAGACCCAAAATATCCAGTGAGGAACCAAACAGGAGAGACCCCAGACCCAAAATATCAGCTGAGGAAGGAAACAGAGACCCCAGACCCAAAATATCCAGTGAGGAACAGAACAGGAAATCCCCCAGACCCGAAAATTCAGCTGAAAAATCACCTCAGAAATCAAACAGGAGAGACCCCAGACCCAAAAAATCCACTGAAAAACTGGACAGGAAATCCCCCAGACCCCAAAAATCCACTGAAAAACCCGACAGGAGCTCACCTGAGCGAGGAGGAGGAGATAGGTGAGTGGGGTTTGGCTTGATTCTTAATTAATTGAGTAATTAATTGCGTGATTTGCTAATTGATGTGTTGATTTTTGTGAATTAGTCACTTTAGTTTCCTAATCCCCATTTGATAGTGATGCTTCAGAGTTCCCCATTGATCCTTCCTGGCGTTAATTAAGTCGTTAATTAGCTAATTAATCCCTTAGCTATTTAATTAATCCTTTAATTAGCTCATTGATAACCTTTAATTAGCTCATTGATACTGTTAATTAGCTCATTGATACCTTTAATTAGCTCATTGATACCTCAATTAGCTCATTAACCCATTGGCACCCCATTCCCCCCCTGCACTGATTAAGCCATTAACTAATTAGTCTCTTAATTAGCTCATTAATCCATTAACGACTCCCTCCTGTCCCCCTGAAAATTGGGGTTTTATCCTTCCAAAATTCCGATTTATTTCCCCTAAATTTGGGGTCTTAGCACCCTAAAATTGGGATTTATTGCCCCTAAAATTGAGGTTTTATCCCTCAAAAATTGGGATTTATTCCCCCAAAAACTGGGATTTATTCCCTCAAAAATTGGGATTTATTCCCCCAAAAATGGGGATTTATTCCCCCAAAAACTGGGATTTATTCCCCAAAAAATTGGGATGTATTCCCTCAAAAATTGGGATTTATTCCCCCAAAAATTGGGATTTATTCCCCCAAAAACTGGGATTTATTCCCTCAAAAACTGGGATTTATTCCCCCAAAAATTGGGGTTTTATCCCCCAAAAATTGGGATTTATTCTCTCAAAAACTGGGATTTATTCTCTCAAAAATTGGGATTTATTCTCTCAAAAGTTAGGATTTATCCCCCAAAAATTGGGATTTATTCCCTCAAAAATTGGGATTTATTCCCCCAAAATTGGGGGTTGACCCTTCCCTTCACGCTAATTAACCTCAATTAACTTCCCAATTAACATCTTTTATTACCACCTCATCTTCCCTCCAAGTTCCACTCCGATTTTTATTTACCCTTCGCCTACTTTCTCTCTTAATTACTCCTTAATTACCCCTAATTAACTAATTAACCCATTATTGATTACCACATCACCTCTCCTCTCTCCCCTCCTCACACTAATCACCCTCATCAATCCCCCTCGTTAATTAGCGCTAATCACCTCCCCAATTAGCTCTAATTAGCGTTAATTACGCTTATTAACTCCCCTAATTAACCCATTATTGATCACCACATCTCTCCCCACCTCACACTAATCACCCTTATTAATTACCCTCGTTAATTAGCGTTAATCACCTCCCCAATTAGCGCTAATTAGCGTTAATTGCCTTGCAGGCTGGCGGAGCTGCGGCGACAGCGATTGGCCAGAGAGGCTGCAGAGGCAGCCAGGAGCAGAGAGCTGCTGGAGACCCGAAAATCCCAAATTTCACCCCAAAATTCACCCCAAAAAACCCAAAAATCCGAGAGGGAGAAACCTTACAACAGCCAGTTCCACCCCAGGCTGGCCAGGGGAACCCAAAAATACCCAAAATTGGTGTGAAAAACCCAAAAATAAACATGAGAAACTGAAAATATACCTGAGAGACTCAAAATATACCTGAGAAACTAAAAAATACCCAAAATCCCCAAAATTTACCCCAAAAAACCCCAAAATCCGAGAGGGAGAAACCTTACAACAGCCAGTTCCACCCCAGGCTGGCCAGGGGAACCCAAAAATACCCAAAATCGGTGTGAAAAACCCAAAAAATAAACATGAGAAACCCAAAAAATATACCTGAGAAACTGAAAATGTACCTGAGAAACCCAAAATCCCCCAAAAATTCACCTGAGATCCCAAAAATCCCCAAATATACACCTGAGATTCCCCAAAAAAATCCCAAAATTCACCTCAGACCCCCAAAAATACAACGGAGACCCCAAAAAACCCCAAAAATTCACCTCAAACTCCCCAAAAATACACCTGACAACCCCAAAAAACCACAAAAAA
This sequence comes from Lichenostomus cassidix, assembly GCF_008360975.1. Taxonomy (NCBI): domain Eukaryota; kingdom Metazoa; phylum Chordata; class Aves; order Passeriformes; family Meliphagidae; genus Lichenostomus; species Lichenostomus cassidix. Next base: position 801,909 of record NW_028147440.1, read on the forward strand.
TTCACCTGAGATCCCAAAAATCCCCAAATATACACCTGAGATTCCCCAAAAAAATCCCAAAATTCACCTGAGATCCCCAAAATCCTTTGGTATTTCCCAAATTCTGAGGGAAAAATGAGATTTTTTGGGCATGAAACCCCCAAATTTTGGGGTTAAAAAGGGAAATTTGGGATGGGGAAATTTGGGATCCCCAAAATTCCCTCAAAATCCCCCAAAATTCCCAAAAATCCCTCAAAATTTCCCCAAAATTCCCCCAAATTCCCTCAAAATTTCCCCAAAATTCCCCCAAATTCCCTCAGAATTCCCCAAAACCCCCTAAAATTTCTCCAAATTCCCCCGAAATTTCTCAAAATTCCCCAAAATTTCCCCAAATTCCTTCAAAATCTCCCAAAATTTCCCCAAATCCTCCAAAATTCCCTCAAAATTCCCCAAAATTCCCTCAAAATTTCCCCAAATCCCCCAAATTCCTCAAAAATCCCCAAAATTTCCCCAAATTCCCTCAAAAATCCCTCAAAATTCCCCTCAAAATTCCCCAAATTCCCTCAAAATTCCCTCTAAATTTCCCCAAATTTCCCAAAATTCCCCCAAATTCCCCAAAATTTCCCCCAAAATGCCTCAAAATTCCTCCAAATTCCTCAAAAATCCCCCAAAATTTCCCCCAAATTCCTCAAAATTCTTCCAAATTCCCCAAAATTTCCCCAAATTCTTCAGTTTCCCCCAAAATTCAACCAAAATTCCCCCCAAATTTCCCCAAATTCCTCAAAAATCCCCCAAATTTCCCCCAAAATTCCTCCAAATTTCCCCAAAATTTCACCAAATTCCTCAAAAATCCCCAAAATTTCCCAAAATCCCCAAACCCCTCCCTCCCCCCACAACGACCTCTGATATAAAACTATTTATTCATAAATATTTTCCAAAACGAAAATAACTTTTTACCAAAAAAAAAAAAACAAAAAAAATTTTTTCTTCTTCGACCTCCGCAGTGAGTGGGGGAGGGAAACCCAAAACCTCCCAAAACCCCCCAAAAAAACCCCAAAAAAACCCCAAAAATCTCCTTTTTCACCCCAAAACTCCACGCTCAGCCCAGCTGCAGCACAGAGCCCATTTTGGGGTGAATTTCCACCATTTTGGGGTTTTTTTTTCCCCCTCTGACCTCCCCAGAGCATGCAGGGGTGGTTTGGGGTGGTTTTTGGGGTTGTTTTTGGGGTTTTTGGGGTGGTTTTTGGGTGTTTTTTGGGGTTTTTTCCTCCTCACTGCAGGTCTCGATCCTCCAGGTAACGATACTCGAAGGTGAATCCTTCCTTCTTGCGCTGCCCCCACTTCTCGTAGTCGAAATAGATGTAAGTGCCCTGAAATTCGGGGGGGAAATGGGGTTTTGGGGATCCCAAAAACGGGCTGGGCCACCCCAAAAACCCCAAACCCAAAAAAAACCCAAAAAAAATCCGAGTTTGGGGTGAAATTTTAGGGTTTTTGGGGGGAATTTTGGAATTCCGGGGAGGAATTTTGGGGTGGAAGAGGAAATTTTGGGGTTCAGAAAGGAATTTTGGGGGGGAAATGGGGTTTTGGGGATGCCAGAAACGGGCTGGGCAACCCCAAAAACCCCAACCCCCAAAAAAACCCCAAAAAATCCGAGTTTGGGGTGAAATTTTACGTTTTTTTGGGATTTTAAGATCAATTTTAGGGTTTCCAGGTGGGAATTTTTGGATTCCAGGGGTGGATTTTGGGGTTTATGAAGGAATTTTGGGGTGGAAATGGGGTTTTGGGGATCCCAAAAACGGGCTGGGTGACCCCAAAAACCCCAACCCCAAAAAAAACCCCGAAAAAATCCCAGTTTGGGGTGAAATTTTAGGGTTTTTGGGGTGGAAAAGGTGATTTTTTTGGAAGTTAAGGTGGAAATTTTGGGGCTCAGGAGGAAATTTTGGGGTTCAGAAAGGAATTTTGGGGTGAAAATGGGATTTTGGGGATCCCAAAAACGGGCTGGGCCACCCCAAAAACCCCAACCCCAAAAAAACCCCCAAAAAAATCCCAGTTTGGGGTGAAATTTGGGGTTTTTTGGGGGAATTTCAGATAGATTTTAGGGTTTCCAGATAGGAAATTTGGGGTTCCAGGGGTAAATTTTGGGGTTCAGGTAGGGAAGTTTGGGGTGAAAATGGGATTTTGGGGATCCCAAAAACGGGCTGGGTGACCCCAAAAACCCCAACCCCAAAAAAAACCCCAAAAAATCCGAGTTTGGGGTGAAATTTGGGGTTTTTTAGGGATTTTGGGGTGGATTTTTGGGATTTAGGGAAGGATTTTGGGGTTCAGGATGAAACTTTGGGGTTCAGGAGGGAAATTTGGGGGAGAAATGGGGTTTTGGGGATCCCAAAAACGGGCTGGGTGACCCCAAAAACCCCAACCCCAAAAAAAACCCCGAAAAAATCCCAGTTTGGGGTGAAATTTGGGGCTTTTTGGGGATTTTCAGATTGATTTTAGGGTTTCCAGGTGGGAAATTTGGGGTTTAAGGAGGAAATTTTGGGGTTCAGGAGGGAATTTTGGGGGCAAAATGGGGTTTTGGGGATCCCAAAAACGGGCTGGGCCACCCCAAAAACCCCAACCCCAAAAAAAACCCCAAAAAAATCAGAGTTTGGGGTGAAATTTGGGGTTTTTTGGGGGAATTTCGGAATTCCGGGGAGGAATTTTGGGGTGGAAGAGGAAATTTTGGGGTTCAGGAGGGAATTTTAGGGGAAAAATGGGATTTTGGGGATCCCAAAAACGGGCTGGGCCACCCCAAAAACCCCAACCCCAAAAAAAACCCCAAAAAATCCCAGTTTGGGGTGAAATTTTAGGGATTTTTTTAGGGATTTTGGGGAATTTTGGGATTCAGGGATGGATTTTGGGCTTAAAGGGTGAACTTTGAGGGCTTTTCAGTAAAAAAAGTCAATTAAAAATTGAATTTAAACCCAATTTTTACACAATTTTCACATCCAGGTTGCAATTTTTTTGGGATTTGGGATAATTTTGGCTACCCAGGTGGGATTCAGGATGGGAATTTGGGGAATTTTGGGGAATTTTGGGATTCAGGGTGGAATTTTAGGATCTCCAAATGAAAAAAAATCCATTAAAAATCGAATTTAAACCCAATTTTGATGCAATTTTCACATCCTGGTTGGAATTTTTTTGGGATTTGGGATAATTCCTGGTCTGGGGTTTGGATTCAGGATGGAAATTTTGGGAATTTTGGGGAATTTTGGGATTCAGGGTGGAATTTTAGGATCTCCAAATGAAAAAAAATCAATAAAAAATTGAATTTTAAGCCAATTTTGATGCAATTTTCACATCCTGGTTGGAATTTTTTTGGGATTTGGGACAATTCCCGGTCTGGGGTTTGGATTCAGGATGGGAATTTCGGGAATTCAGGGAATTTTGGGATTCAGGTTGGAATTTAAGGATCTCCAAATGAAAAAAAATCCATTAAAATCCAATTTAAACTCAATTTTTAAGCGATTTTTGAATCCAGGTCAGATTTTTTTTGGGGATTTGGGATAATTTTGGTTACCCAGGTGGGATTCAGGATGGGAATTTGGGGAAATTCGGGATTTTTGGGGTTTGCTGACCTGCTCGAACTCGTCGGTGATGGTTTTTGGCTCCTCGTGCCGCTGGAACCACATCATGTACTTGGTGTGGAATCGCCAGGATTGCTTCTTCAGAGCCTTGGCCGCCAGGTACTGAGCCTTGGTGCCCTGGAATCCCAAAAAATACAACATTTGGGATCCTAAAATTTATGGGGAAAATAATGGGGTTTGGGGGAATTCGAGAAAATGGGAAAAAACCCCAAAAAAATGGAGTTTTCAAAAAAAAAATTCGGATTTTTCTCCCCAAAATGGATGGAATTTAAGGGGTTTTGCCCCAAAAAATCCAAATTTGGGATCCTGGAATTTAGGGGAAAATCCTGGGGTTTGGGGGAATTCGGGAAATTGGGAAAAAACCCCAAAAAAATTGAGTTTTCCAAAAAAAAATTGGATTTTTGGAGGCAAAATAGATCGGAAAGGATTAAGGTACTGAGCCTTGGTGCCCTGAAATCCCAAAAAATCCAAAATTTGGGATCCTAAAATTTATGGGGAAAATCCTGGGATTTGGGGGAATTAGGGAAAATGGGAAAAAACCCCGAAAATTTGGAGTTTTCCCCCAAAATTCAGATTTTTAAAAAAAAATTGGATTTTTCACCCCAAAATGGACTGAATTTAAGGGGTTTTGCCCCAAAAAATCCAAATTTGGGATCCTGGAATTTAGGGGAAAATCCTGGGATTTGGGGGAATTCGGGAAAATGGGAAAAAACCCAAAAATGTGGAGTTTTCCCCCAAAAATTCGGATTTTTCCCAAAAAAAATTGCGATTTTTCCAGTGAAAATGGATGGAATTTAAGGGGTTTTGCCCCAAAAAATCCAAATTTGGGATCCCAAAATTCACTGGGAAAATCCTGGGGTTTGGGGGAATTCGGGAAATTAGGAAAAAAACCCGAAAATTTGGAGTTTTCCCCAAAAAAATTGGATTTTTCACCAAAAAATTTGGATTTTTCACCCCAAAATGGATTGAATTTAGGAGGTTTTGCCCCTAAAAATCCAAATTTGGGATCCCAAAATTCACTGGGAAAATAATGGGATTTGGGGGAATTCAGGAAAATAGGAAAAAACCCCAAAAATTTGGAGAAATTCCCCTCAAAATTCAGATTTTTCAAAAAAAAAAATCAGAATTTGCCCCAAATTTTGGGCGATTTGGGACCCCAAAACTCCAAATTTGGGATCCCAGAATTTAGGGGAAAATCCCAGGATTTGGGGGAATTTGCTAAATTCGGAAAAAACCCCAAAAATCGGGAAAAATTCCCCAAAAATTCAGAGTTTGGGTTTGAATTTTGGTGGAATTTTGATGAAATTTTTGGGGATTTTGATGGGAATTTCAGATTTTTTTGGGGTTTTTTTGGGGTTTTCATTTTGGGGTGAATTCTGGGGATTTCTGTACCTCCAGGTAGTAGAAGATGAAGAACAAAGTCTCAGTGAAACTTTAGGATAAATTTTTGGGGCATTTTTTGGGGATTTTTGGGGATTTTTCACTCAATTTTCGCTGGATTTTGATGGGAATTTGGGATTTTTTTGGGGTTTTTTTTGCTGTTTTCATTTTGGGGTGAATTCTGGGGATTTCTGTACCTCCAGATTGTAGAAAATGAAGAACAAAATCTCAGTAGAACTTTGGGATAAATTTGGGATCAATTTTGGGGTTTTTTTGGGGATTTTTCACTCAATTTTCAGTGGATTTTGATGGGAATTTCGGATTTTTTTGGGGTTTTTTTGGGGTTTTCATTTTGGGGTGAATTTGGGGGATTTCAGTACCTCCAGATAGTAGAAGATGAAGAACAAAATCTCCATGGAAACTTAGAATAAATTTGGGATGAATTTTGGGTCAATTTGGGGTCAATTTTCACTCAATTTTTATGGAAATTTTGGGGATTTTGATGGGAATTTCGGATTTTTTTGGGGTTTTTTTTGCTGTTTTCATTTTGGGTTGAATTCTGGGGATTTCAGTACCTCCAGGTAGTAGAAAATGAAGAATAAAGTCTCAGTTGAGAGCCTCTGGTAGAACTCCACGGTGTCAGAGTGAGGAGGAGGAAGCTGGTGGTGGTAAGGGGGAGTTGGGCAGGGATTCCTGGGCAGGTATTGCCTGGGGAAAAAATACAGAAAATTGGTTAAAAATGGGGAAAAAATAGCAGAATTACAAATTAAAGTGAGAGGGAGAGAATACAGAATTATAAGAAAAAATTGGGGGGAAATATAGTGAAATTATACCAAAAAAATGGGGAAAATTGGGTTAAAAATGGGAAAAAATGGGAAAAAAAATATCAAGATTATTAATTAAAATGAGCAGGGAAAAGTACAGATTTATAGGAAAAAAATGGGGAGAAATATAGTAAAATTATACCAAAAAAAAGGGGGGGGAAATTAGAGAAAATTGGGCTAAAAATGGGAAAAATTTATTGGAATTAAGGATTGGAATGAGGGGGAGAGAGAAGAGAATTATAGGGAAAAAATTGGGGGAAATATAGTGAAATTACACCAAAAAAAACGGAATAAATACAGAAAATTGGTAAAAAATGGGGAAAAACGGGAAAAAAATATCAAGATTATTAATTAAAATGAGGGGGGAAAAATACAAAATTATAGGAAAAAAATTGGGGGCAAATATAGTGAAATTATACCAAAAAAAGGGGAAAAATAGAGAAAATTGGGTTAAAAATGGGAAAAATTTATTGGAATTAAGGATTGGAATGAGGAGGAGAGAGAAGAGAATTATAGGAAAAAATTGGGGGGAAATAGAGTGAAATTACACCCAAAAAAAAGGGGAAAATAACCCAAAATTAGATGAAGGAAAGAGGGAAAATAACCCAAAATTGCACAAAGAAAAAAGGGAAAATAACCCAAAATTACACAAAAAAAAAAAGGGAATAAATATCCCAAAATTAGACCAGAAAATGGGAATAAATATCACAAAATTAGACGAAAAAATGGGGAAAATAACCTAAAATTACACCAAAAAAAGGGGGAAATAACTCAAAATTACAGAAAGAAAAGTGGAATAATTATTTCCTTTATAAACCCCCTGAAAACACCCAAAATCACACGAAATTGATCCCAAATGTCCCAAAATTCCCAAATTTCCCACCTGATCCTCTTGGAATAAAACCTTTATAAACCCTTTATAAGCTCCATAAATCCCATTTTAACTCCCCAAAATCCCATTTTAACCCCATAAATCACCCAAAATCACCCCAAAACCACCCAAAATTCCCAGATTTTTGGGATTTTTTGGGAATTCCCACCTGATCCTCTCAGAATCCATGGGCTGGGGCTTTATTAACCTCTATAAACCTCTATAAATCCCCAAAAATCCCCCCAAAATCCCATTTTAACCCCATAAATCACCCCAAAACCACAGGAAATTCCCGATTTTTCCCGGATTTTTTGGGAATTCCCACCTGATCCTCTCGGAGTCGGAGGGATGAGGCATGTGGTGCCAGGCTGGGGCTTTATTAACCTCTATAAATCCCATTTTAACCCCATAAATCACCCCAAAACCACCCAAAATTCCCGATTTTTCCCAAAAATTCCTGAATTTCCCACCTGATCCTTTCGGAATCCATAGGATGAGGCATGTGGTGCCAGGCTGGGGCTCTATAAACCTCCATAAATCCCATTTTAACCCCATTTTAACCTCATAAATCACCCCAAAACCCCCTGAAATGTCCCAAAATTCCCAGAATTTTTGGGATTTTTTGGGAATTCCCACCTGATCCTCTCGGAATCGGAGGGATGAGGCATGTGGTGCCAGGCTGGGGCTTTATGAACCTCTATAAATCCCATTTTAACCCCATTTTAACCCCATTAAAACACCCAAAATCACCCAAAATTCCTGATTTTTCCCAATTTTTCCCGATTTTTCCCCAATTTCCCACCTGATCCTCTCGGAATCCGAGGGATGAGGCATGTGGTGCCAGGCTGGCGCTTTATAAAACTCTATAAATCCCATTTTAACCCCATAAATCACCCCCAAAACCACCCAAAATTCCCAGAATTTTTGGGATTTTTTGGGATTTCCCACCTGATCCTCTCGGAGTCGGAGGGATGAGGCATGTGGTGCCAGGCTGGGGCTTTATGAACCTCTATAAACCTCTATAAATCCCCATAAATCCCCCCAAAAATCCCATTTTAACCCCATAAATCACCCCAAAACCCCCTGAAATGTCCCAAAATTCCCAGATTTTTTGGGATTTTTTGGGAATTCCCACCTGATCCTCTCGGAGTCGGAGGGATGAGGCATGTGGTGCCAGGCTGGGGCTTTATTAACCTCTATAAATCCCATTTTAATCCCATTTTAACCCCATAAATCACCCCAAAACAACCCAAAATTCCCAGAATTTTTGGGATTTTTTGGGAATTCCCACCTGATCCTCTCGGAGTCGGAGGGATGAGGCATGTGGTGCCAGGCTGGGGCTTTATGAACCTCTATAAACCTCCATAAATCCCATTTTAACCCCATTATAACCCCATTAAAACACCCAAAATCACCCAAAATTCTCGATTTTTCCCGATTTTTCCCGAATTTCCCACCTGATCCTCTCGGAATCGGAGGGATGAGGCATATGGTGCCAGGCTGGGGCTTTATTAACCTCTATAAATCCCATTTTAACCCCATAAATCACCCCAAAACCCCCTGAAATGTCCCGAAATTCCCAGAATTTTTGGGATTTTTTTGGGAATTCCCACCTGATCCTCTCGGAGTCGGAGGGATGGGGCATGTGGTGCCAGGCTGGGGCTTTATTATCCTCTATAAATCCCATTTTAACCCCATTTTAACCCCATAAATCACCCCAAAACAACCCAAAATTCCCAGAATTTTTGGGAATTTTTCCCAAATTTCCCACCTGATCCTCTCGGAGTCGGAGGGATGGGGCATGTGGTGCCAGGCTGGCTCCTGCAGGGCCTGCTGGTAGAGCTGCTCCTTGGGCAGGGGCAGGGGGCCCAGGGGACACACCCCCAGGGCCAGCGGGATGCTCACCTCCCCCAGGGACCCCCCGGGACCCCCCGAGAGACCCCCGGAGCCCCCCGAGCTGGGCGGGGCTGAGCCGGAGCCCAGCAGCAGATCTGGGGAGAAACAGGGCAGGAAAGGGTTAATGAGAGACCCCCGGAGCCCCCCGAGCTGGGAGGGGCTGAGCTGGAACCCAGGAGGAGATCTGGGGAGAGAGAACGGGGAGGAAAGGGTTAATGAGAGACCCCCGGAGCCCAGGAGCAGATCTGGGGAAGGAAAGGGTTAATCAGGGGCGGTTTTGGGGGCGTTTTGGGGACTTTTGGGGGAATTTAGGGGAGTTTGGAGGGGGGGGAGGAAAGGGTTAATTAGGGCAGGAAAGGGTTAATGAGAGACCCCCGGAGCCCCCCGAGCTGGGGAGGAAAGGGTTAATTAGGGACCCTCTGGAGCCCAGGAGCGGATCTGGGAACAGAGAATGGGCAGGAAAGGGTTAATTAGGGCAGGAAAGGGTTAATGAGAGACCCCCTATGGAGCCCAGGAGGAGATCTGGGGAAGGAAAGGGTTAATCAGGGGCGGTTTTGGGGAGTTTTGGGGGAATTCAGGGGAGTTTGGAGGGGAGAGGAAAGGGTTAATTAGGGCAGGAAAGGGTTAATGAGAGACCCTCCAGAGCCCAGCAGGAGATCTGGGGAAGGAAAGGGTTAATCTGGGGAGATTTTGGGAGTTTAGGGGACTTGGGGGGAGGAAAGGGTTAATTCGGGGATTCTGGGGGGATTTGGGAAGCCAGAGGGGAGGAAAGGGTTAATCTGGGGGGATTTTGGGGGGATTTAGGGGTGTTTGGAGGGGGAGGAAAGGGTTAATCGGGAGGAAAGGGTTAATCAGGGGCAGTTTTGGGGGGATAAGAGAGAAGGGGAGGAAAGGGTTAATTCGGGGAGGAAAGGGTTAATTCGGGGAGATTTGGGGGATTTAGAGGGATTTTGGGGGTCGAGGGGGAAATTTGGGGCTCCTCAGGGGGATTTGGGGAGAATTTGGGGGATTTTGGGGGAAATTTTGGGAGATTTTGGGGGAATTTGGGGAGAATTTGGAGGATTTTGGGGGTCGCAGGGAGAAATTTGGGGCTCCTCAGGGGGGATTTTGGGGTCTCCTGTAGGAATTTTGGGGGTTCAGGGCTAATTTGGGGTTATTTTTGGGGGTCCAAGTTAATTTGGGGAGGGGTCTGGGTTATTTTTAGGCTGATTTTGGGGTTATTTTTGGGGTTATTTTGGGATATTTTTGGGGATATTTTTGGGATATTTTGGGATATTTTTGGGGATATTTTTGGGATATTTTGGGGATATTTTGAGGATATTTTGGGATATTTTTGGGAATATTTTGGGGATATTTTTGGGGATATTTGGGGATATTTTTGGGGCTATTTTGGGATATTTTTGGGGATATTTTCAGGGTTTTTGGGGTTATTTTCAGGAGGTTTCAGGGTTATTTTTGGGGATATTTTAGCGTTATTTTGGGGATATTTCAGGATTATTTTTGGGGTGTTTTGGGGATATTTTGGGGATATTTTAGGCATATTTTTGGGGATATTTTGGGATATTTTAGGTATATTTTGGGATATTTTTGGGGGATATTTTTGGGGTATTTTTGAGGATATTTTGGGGGATATTTTCAGGATTTTTGGGGTTATTTTGGGATATTTTTGGGGATATTTTGGAGTTATTGTAGGGATATTTTTGGGGTTAATTTGGGGTATTTTTGGGGATATTTTAGGGATATTTTGGGGATATTTCAGGATTATTTTTGGGGATATTTTAGGGATATTTTAGGGATATTTTGGGGGATATTTTCAGGGTTTTTGGGGATATTTTTGGGGTATTTTTGGGGATATTTTCAGGGTTATTTTGGGGCTATTTTTCAGGGGTTTTCAGTGTTATTTTCACGGTTTTTGGGGCTTTTTTCATGGGTATTTTAGGGATTTTTTGGGGATATTTTAGGGATATTTTTGGGATATTTTGGGGATATTTTAGGGATATTTTGGAAATATTTTAGGGATATTATGGGATATTTTTGGGGAATATTTTCAGGGTTTTTAGGGGTATTTTTGGGGATATTTTAGGGATATTTTGGGGATATTTTTGGGATATTTTGGGGATATTTTGGAGATATTTCAGGATTGTTTTTGGGGTTATTTTGGGGTATTTTTGGGGGTTTTTCTCACCCCTATCCCCCAGGTGAATGGCTCCTCCCTGCTCCTCCATCCCCATCGCTCTCTCTGCCATCGACTTCAGGCTGCTCAGAGGCTCTGGAGCCTGGAGGGGAAAATTCACCCAAAATCACCCCAAAATTCACCCAAATTAACCCCAAAATTCACCCCAAAATTCACCCCAAAATTCACCCAAATTCACCCCAAATTCACCCAAATTCACCCCAAAATTCACCAAAATTCACCCCAAAATTCACCCCAAAATTCACCCAAATTCACCCCAAAATTCACCCAAAATTCACCCCAAAATCACCCCAAAATTCACCCCAAAATTCACCCAAATTCACCCCAAAATTCACCCCAAAATTCACCCCAATTCACCCCAAAATTCACCCAAATTCACCCAAATTCACCCAAAATCACCCAAAATTCACCCAAATTCACCCCAAAATTCACCCCAAAATTCACCCAAATTCACCCCAAAATTCACCCCAAAATTCACCCAAATTCACCCCAAAATTCACTCCAAAATTCACCCAAATTCACCCCAAAATTCACCCCAAAATTCACCCAAATTCACCCCAAAATTCACTCCAAAATTCACCTGGAAATCCCCAAAATTCACCCCAAAATTCACCCAAATTAACCCCAAAATTCACCCAAATTAACCCAAAATTCACAAGGGGAACCCCAAATTGGGGTGGGGGGGAAAAATTTGGGGGAGAAACCACAAAAATCTGGGGGAGAAAAATCAAAATTCCCCCAAAATTCCCAATTTTTTGCCCAAAATTCCCAATTTTTTCCCAAAATTCCCACAAAATTATCTTTTTTTCCCCCAAAATTAAAAAAAAATTCCCAATTTTTACCCAAAATTCCCTATTTTTCCTCCAAAATTCCCCATTTTTTCCCAAAATCTCTCATAATTCTCAAATTTTTCCCAAATATTTCCCAAAATTCCCCAATTTTTCCCCCCAAAATTCCCAATTTTTCCCCCAAAATTCCCAAATATTTCCCAAAATTCCCCAATTTTTCCCCCAAAATTCCCGATTTTTTCCCCAAAATTTCCTTTCTTCCCCCAAAATTCCCAATTTTTTCCCCAAAATTCCCAATTTTTCCCTGAAAATCCCAAAAACCCCAATTTTTCCCCAAAATTCCCCCAAAATTCCAAATTTTTCCCCCCAAAATTCCCAAATTCTTCCCAAATTCTTCCCAAAATTCCCCAAAATTCCCAATTTTTCACCTGAAATTCCCCCAAAATTCCCTATTTTTCCCAAAAAAACCCCAATTTTCCCCCAAAATCCCCAATTTTTCCCAAAAATCCCAAGTTTTTCCCCAAAATTCCCCCAAAATTCCCATTTTCACCCAAAATCCCCAAATTTTTCCCAAACTCCCCCCAAAATTCCCCCAAAATCCCCAAATTTCCCCCCAAAATGGCTCACCTTGATGTCGGGGGCGCCGCTGAACTGGGGGGGGCCGTTGAGCAGGGGGGTGGGCGCCCCTCCCCCCCCCTTGGGCTCGGGGAAGGGCGGGGTGGGGGAGGGGGGAGGGTTGGGGCCCAGCGGGGGGCCCAGCAGAGCCCCTCCCCCACTGCCCCCCAGAGAGCCCCCCGAGCTGGCCGGGGGAGGGGCGGAGCCGGGCTCCTTCCTGTGCGGGGAGGAAAGGGTTAAAATTGGGGGATTTGGGGTTAAAATTGGGGATTTTGGGGTTTTTTTGGGGTATTTTGGGGTTTGGGGGGGAGGGGCGGAGCCGGGCTCCTTCCTGTGCGGGGAGGAAAGGGTTAAATCGGGGTGAAATTGGGGATTTTGGGGTTCAAGGGGTTAAAATTGGGGGATTTGGGGTTAAAATTAGGGATTTTGGGGTTCAAAGGGTTAAAATTGGGGGATTTTGGGGAGGAAAGGGTTAAATTTGGGTGAGATCCGGGGGATTTGGGGTGAAAGGGTTAAAATTTGGGGATTTTTGGGGGGTGAAATTTGGGGTTGAAAGGGTTAAAATTGGGGTTTGATGGGGGAGGGGCAGCAGCCGGGCTCCTTCCTGTGTGGGGAGGAAAGGGTTAAACTGGGGTGTAATTGGGGTAAAAATCGGGGGTGAAAGGGTTAAATTTGGGGGTGAAAGGGTTAAAATTGGGGCTCTGGGGAGTTGAAATTTGGGGGTGAAAGGGTTAAAACTGGGAGATTTTTGGGGTTTTTTTTGGGGTGTTTTGGGGTTTTTGGGGGGAGGGGCAGAGCCGGGCTCCTTCCTGTGCGGGGAGGAAAGGGTTAAACCGGGGTGAAATGGGGGTGAAAGGGTTAAAACTGGGAGATTTTGGGGTTTTTTTGGGGATAGTTTGGGTTTTGGGGGGGAGGGGCGGAGCCGGGCTCCTTCCTGTGCGGGGAGGAAAGGGTTAAATTTGGGTTAAAATTGGGGGATTTGGGGTTAAAATTGGGGATTTTGGGGTTTTTTTGGGGTATTTTGGGGTTTTGGGGGGGAGGGGCGGAGCCGGGCTCCTTCCTGTGCGGGGAGGAAAGGGTTAAATTTGGGGGATTGTTGGGGTTAAAATTAGGGATTTTGGGGTTCAAAGGGTCAAAATTGGGGGATTTTGGGGAGGAAAGGGTTAAATTTGGGTGAAATCCGGGGGATTTGGGGTGAAAGGGTTAAAATTTGGGGATTTTTGGGGGGTGAAATTTGGGGTTGAAAGGGTTAAAATTGGGGCTTTGGGGAGTCGAAATTTGGGGGCGAAAGGGTTAAAAATTGGGGATTTGGGGCTCAAATTTGGGGGTGAAAGGGTTAAATTGGGGGATTTGGGGGTGAAAGGGTTAAATTGGGGATTTTTGGGGTCAAATTTGGGGATTTTCGGGTTAAATTGGGGGGTGAAAGGGTTAAATTGGGGGATTTTTGGGGTTTTTTGGGGTATTTTGGGGGTTTGGTGGGGGAGGGGCGGAGCCAGGGTCCTTCCTGCGCGGGGAGGAAAGGGTTAAACCGGGGTGAAATTGGGGAATTTGGGGGTGAAAGGGTTAAAATTGGGGATTTTTAGGGTGAAATTTGGGGGATTTTGGGATTTTTGGAACGGAGGGAATTTGGGGTATTTTTGGGGTGAATTTTGGGGTATTTCTGGGGGGAATTTTGGGAGGTTTTTAGGGTATTTCAGGATGGATTTTGGGGTGGATTTTGGGATATTTTTGGGATATTTTGGGATAGTTTTTTGGGTACTCACTGGGCGGCACTGGGGGGTTGTGTTTGGGGTGATTTTGGGATATTTTTGGGATGATTTTGGGATATTTTTGGGAGATTTTGGGGTGGATTTTGGGGTATTTTTGGCCTATTTTTGTGGGTATTTTTAGGAGGTTTTGGGGGTAGATTTTAGGATAATTTAGGATATTTTTGGGATATTTTGGGTACTCATTGAGCAGCACTGGGGGGTTGTGTTTGGGGTGATTTTAGGATATTTCGGGGATATTTTTGGGATATTTTGGGGTATTTTTGGCCTATTTTTGTGGGTATTTTTAGGAGGTTTTGGGGGTGGATTTCAGGGTATTTTTGGGGTGATTTTGGGATATTTTAGGACATTTTTGGGTACTCACTGGGCAGCACTGGGGGGTTGTGTTTAGGCTATTTCTGGGATATTTTTGGGGTGATTTTGGGTTATTTTTGGGTTATTTTAGGGGGTATTTCTGTGAGGTTTTTAGGGTGTATTTTAGGATATTTTGGGATATTTTTGGGGTGATTTTGGGATATTTTAGGAAATTTTGGGTACTCACTGGGCGGCACTGGGGGGTTGTGTTTAGGCTATTTTTGGGCTATTTTTGGGCTATTTTTGGGATATTTTAGGACATTTTGGGTACTCACTGAGCAGCACTGGGGGGTTGTGTTTGGGGGATTTTTGGGGTATTTTTGGGGTGATTTTAGGATATTTTTGGGGTGATTTTGGGTTATTTTTGGGTTATTTTAGGGGGTATTTCTGTGACGTTTTTAGGGTGTATTTTAGGATATTTTGGGATATTTTTGGGATATTTTAGGACATTTTGGGTACTCACTGGGCAGCACTGGGAGGTTGTGTTTGGGGTGATTTTGGGGTGATTTTGGGATATTTTTGGGGTGATTTTAGGATTTTTTGGGTACTCACTGGGCAGCACTGGGGGGGTTGAGTTTGGGGTATTTTTGGGGTGATTTTGGGGTGATTTTAGGATTTTTTGGTACTCACTGAGCAGCACTGGGGGGGTTCATCACCTGCTGTTGGCCCAGGGGGGGCTGGGCTGCCCCTCCCCCACTCAGCCCCGACTCTGAGGAACTTTCAGCAACAACAGAGCTGTAACCTGGGGGAGGGGAAAAGGGGGGTTAGGGACCCCAGAAACACCCCAAAACCACCCCAAAATAACCCCAAAATCACCCCAAAATAGCCCCAAAAATAACCCCAAAATAACCTCAAAAATAACCCCAAAACAGCCCCAAAATAGCCCCAAAAATACCCAAAATAACCCCAAAACCATCCCAAAAATACTCCAAAATAACCCCAAAAATAACCCCAAAACCACCCCAAAAATAACCCCAAAAACACCCCAAAATAACCCCAAAAACACCCCAAAATAACCCCAAAAATAACCCCAAAAATACCCCAAAATAGCCCCAAAAACACCCCAAAAATAACCCCAAACTAATCCCAAAAATAACCCCAAAATAGCCCCAAAAATAACCCCAAAACCACCCCAAAACCACCCCAAAATAACCCTAAAAAAGCCCCAAAAACACCCCAAAAATAACCCCAAATGAGCCCCAAAAATAACCCCAAATGAACCCCAAAAATAACCCCAAAACAGCACCAAAAATAGCACCAAAATAACCCCAAAAATAATCCCAAAACACCCCAAAAACACCCCAAAAATACCCAAAATAACCCCAAAAGTAACCCCAAAACAGCCCCAAAAACACCCCAAAGTAACCCCAAAACAGCCCCAAAAGCAGCCCCAAAAATAGCCCCAAAATAACCCCCAAAATAATCCCAAAACAGCCCCAAAACCACCCCAAAAATACCCCCTAAATACCCAAAATAACCCAAAAATAATCCCAAAATAGCCCCAAAACACCCCAAAAATAACCCCAAAATAACCCCAAAACAGCACCAAAAATAGCCCCAAAATAACCCCAAAAATAACCCCAAAAACACCCCAAAATAACCCCAAAAACACCCCAAAAGTAACCCCAAAATAACCCCAAAAATACCCCAAAATAGCCCCAAAAACACCCCAAAAATAACCCCAAACTAATCCCAAAAATAACCCCAAAATAGCCCCAAAAATAACCCCAAAACCACCCCAAAACCACCCCAAAATAACCCCAAAATAACCCCAAAAACACCCCAAAAATAACCCCAAAATAGCCCCAAAAATAACCCCAAAATAACCCCAAAATAGCCCCAAAACAGCACCAAAAATAATCCCAAAATAACCCAAAAACCACCCCAAAACCACCCCAAAATAACCCCAAAAATAACCCCAAAATAATCCCAAAAACACCCCAAAATAACCCCAAAACAGCACCAAAAATAGCCCCAAAATAACCCCAAAAATAACCCCAAAACAGCCCAAAAATAACCCCAAAATAACCCCAAAATAACCCCAAAAATAACCCCAAAATAACCCCAAAAACACCCCAAAATAACCTCAAAAATAACCCCAAAATAACCCCAAAAACATCCCAAAATAGCCCCAAAACACCCCAAAAATAACCCCAAAAATACCCCAAAAACACCCCAAAATAACCCCAAAACAGCACCAAAAATAACCCCAAAATAACCCCAAAGATAACCCCAAAACAGTCCCAAAAACACCCCAAAATAACCCCAAAAATACCCAAAATAACCCCAAAAGTAACCCCAAAATAACCCCAAAAATAACCCCAAAATAACCCAAAAACAGCCCCAAAAACACCCCAAAATAACCCCAAAAATAACCCCAAAATAACCCCAAAACCACCCCAAAATAACCCCAAAACAGCCCCAAAACCACCCCAAAATAGCCCCAAAAATACCCAAAATAACCCCAAAAGTAACCCCAAAAAAACCCCAAAACAGCCCCAAAAACACCCCAAAGTAACCCCAAAACAGCCCCAAATCCAGGCCCAAAAATAGCCCCAAAATAATCCCCAAAATAATCCCAAAACAGCCCCAAAACCACCCCAAAAATACCCCCTAAATACCCAAAATAGCCCCAAAACTAATCCCAAAAATAACCCCAAAACCACCCCAAAAATACCCCAAAAACACCTCAAAATAACCCCAAAATAACCCCAAAACAGCCCCAAAATAACCCCTAAATACCCAAAATAATCCCAAAAATAACCCCAAAACCACCCCAAAAATACCCCAAAAACATCCCAAAACCACCCCAAAATAACCCCAAAAATAACCCCAAAATAACCCAAAAAATACTCCAAAATAACCCCAAAACAGCCCCAAAAACACCCCAAAAATATCCAAAAATAACCCCAAAACTAACCCCAGAATAACCCCAAAACCACCCCAAAATAACCCCAAAAACACCCCAAAATAACCCAAATAAACTCCAAAAACAGCTCTAAAAAATCCCGAAACTTTCCCCCAAAAAACCCAAAAATAGCCCTAAAACATCCCAGAAACAACCTGAAAAAAACATCCCAGTCCATCCCAGTATAAACCAGTATCCCCCAATCCTATCCCAATCCCATCCCAGTCCCTCCCAGTGTCCCCCAGTCCCCATTTTTAACCCTTTCAGCTCATTTTTAACCCTTTCAGCTCCCTTTTCTCCCCTCCCAGTCCAATCCCAGTATAAACCAGTACACCCCAATCCCCTCCCAGTCACTCCCAGTCCCTCCCAGTTCATCCCACTGTCCCCCAATCCCCATTTTTAACCCTTTCAGCTCCCTTTTCCCCCCTCCCAGTCCCTCCCAGTATAAACCAGTACAACCCAATCCCCTCCCAGTTCCCTCCCAGTGCCCCCAAGTCCCCATTTTTAACCCTTTCAGCTCCCTTTTCCCCCTCCCAGTCCTTCCCAGTCACATCCCAGTATAAACCAGTATCCCCCAATCCCCTCCCAGTCACTCCTAGTCCCTCTCAATCTCCTCCCAATCCCTCCCAGTCCAAACCAGTAACCCCGATACCCATTTTTAACCCTTTCGGCTCCCTTTTCCCCCCTCCCAGTCCCTCCCAGTATAAACCAGTCCCTCCCAGTCCCTCCCAGTCCCAACCCAGTCCCTCCCAGTTCATCCCAGTGTCTCCCAATCCCTCCCAGTCTCCTCCCAGTCCCTCCCAGTAACCCCCAATCCCAATTTTCTCCAATTTTTAACCCTTTCGGCTCCCTTTTCCCCCCTCCCAGTCCCTCCCAGTATAAACCAGTCCCTCCCAGTCCCTCCCAGTCCCATCCCAGTATAAACCAGTGTCCCTCAATCCTCTCCCAGTCCCTCCCAGTTCATCCCAGTGTCCCCCAGTCCATCCCAATCCCCTCCCAGTCCCTCCCAGTGCCCCCCAATCCCCATTTTTAACCCTTTCAGCTCCCTTTTCCCCCCTCCCAGTCCCATCCCAGTATAAACCAGTATAAACCAGTATAACTCACTGGTGGCCCCGTTCTGCTTGCCGGCCTGGGGGGCGCTGGGGGGTCTGGCCTGGGGGGGTTGGGGGCTGGGGGGGCTGGGCTGGGGAGGGGCGACCGCCTGGGCGAGGGGGTGGGGGTGCTGGGGGGAGGGCGCTGCCGCCGCCGCCCCTCCCTCCCGCCGCCCTCCCCCACCCGCTTTGGCCCCCCGGAGGCGGAGGGTGGGGAGGGGCGGAGGAGCCCCCGAGGCGGGGGGCCCAGGGGGCGGGGGGCCGAGGGGGAAGGGGAGGGGGGGCGGGGGAGGGGGTGGGGGTGGGGGAGGGGCTTGGAGCCGTTCTTGGCGGGAGACTGCGGAAAAATAATTAATTAATTGTTAATTAGTTAATTAGAGAAATTGCTAATTGGGGGAGTCATCGATTAGCAGGGATCGATAATTGGGGGGTAATCAGTTATTGGGGATCAATCATTGGGGATCAATAATTGGGGAGTAATCAGTAATTGGAGATCAATAACTGGGGAGTAATCAGTTATTGGAGATCAATAAATGGGGAGTAACCAATTATTGGGAATCAATAAATGGGGAGTAATCAATTATTGAGGATCAATAACTGGGGATCAATAAATGGAGAGTAATCAATTATTGGAGATCAATCATTTGGGGTAATCAATTATTGGGAATCAATCATTGGGGATCAATAATTGGGGAGTAATCAGTTATTGGACATCAATAATTGGAGAGTAATCAGTTATTAGAGATCAATCATTGGAGAGTAATCAATTATTGGAGATCAATCATTGGGGAGTAATCAATTATTGGGGATCAGTAATTGGGGAATAATCAGTTATTGGAGATCAATAACTGGGAAATAATCAATTATTGGAGATCCATAATTGGGGAATAATCAATTATTGGAGATCAATAATTGCAGAGTAATCAGTTATTGGAGATCAGTAATTGGAGATCAATAACTGGAGAGTAATCAGTTATTGGAGATCAATAACTGGGGAGTAACCAATTATTGGGAATCAATAAATGGGGAGTAATCAATTATTGAGAATCAATAACTGGGGATCAATAACTGGAAAGTAATCAATTATTGGAGATCAATCATTGAGGAATAATCAATTATTTGGAATCAATCATTGGGGATCAGTAATTGGGGAGTAATCAGTTATTTGGGATCAATCACTGAGGAGTAATCAGTTATTATTGGAAATCAATCATTGGGGAGTAATCAATTATCAGGGATCAATCATTGGGGGAATAATCAATTATTGGGGATCAATAAATGGGGAGTAATCAGTTATTGGAGATCAATAAATGGGGAGTAATCAATTATGGGGGATCAATCACTGGGGAGTAATTAATTATCGGAGATCAATAATTGGGGAGTAATCAATTATTGGGGATCAATCATTGGGGAGCAATCAGTTATTGGAGATCAATAATTGGAGAGTAATCAATTATTGGGGATCAATAACTGGGGAGTAACCAATTATTGGGAATCAATAAATGGGGAGTAATCAATTATTGAGGATCAATAACTGGGGATCAATAACTGGAGAGTAATCAATTATTGGAGATCAATCATTGAGGAATAATCAATTATTGGGAATCAATCATTGGGGATCAATAATTGGGGAGTAATCAGTTATTGGAGATCAATCACTGGGGAGTAATCAGTTATTTGGAATCAATTATTGGGGGAATAATCAATTATTGGGGATCAATAACTGGAGAGTAATCAATTATTGGAGATCAATAAATGGGGAATAATCAATTATTGGGGATCAATCATAGGGGAGTAATCAGTTATTGGTGATCAATTGGAGGGAATAATCAATTATTTTGATGAAGACCAGATTAATTAATTAATGGAAAAAGGAATAAAGTGGAGAAAACTTAATAAATTAATCAATAAAGTACAAAATAATCAATTATTGGTGATCAATCACTGGGGAATAATCAATTATTGGTGATCAATTGGAGGGGATAATCAATTATTTTGATTAAGTGCAGATTAATTAATTATTTGAGAAGAGAATAAAATAGAAAAGATTCAATAAATTAATGGATTAAGTGTGAAATAATCAATTAATGGGAAAATAATAAAGTGGAGAAAATTTGATAAATTAATAGGTTAAGTGCAAATTAATCGATTAATTAATCAATTAATGGGGAAAAGAATAAAGTGGAAAAGACTTGGTAAATTAATAGATTAAGTGCAAATTAATTGATTAATTAATCAATTAATGGGGAAAATAATAAAATGAGAAACATTTCATACATTAATAGATTAAGTGCAAATTAATTGATTAATTAATCAATTAATGGAGAAAATAATAAAGTGGAAAAGACTTGGTAAATTAATAGATTAAGTACAAATTAATCGATTAATTAATCAATTAATGGGGAAAATAATGAAGTGGAGAAAACTTGATTCATTAATCGATTAATTTGCATTTAATCTATTAATTCATCAATTAATGGGGAAAATAAAGTAGAGAAGACTTGATAAATTAATTAAGTGCAAATTAATCGATTAATTAATGAATCAATTAATGGGGAAGGGAATAAAACGGGGTTTGATTAATTAATGGATTTATCAGAAAGGTGATTAAATGGGGAGAAAATAAAATGAAGAAATTTCATAATTAATGAATTAAGTGTGGATTAATCAATTAATTAGGAAGGGAATAAAGCAGGGGATTGATTGATTAATGGATTAATTAAAGGTAATTAATTAATTAGCAATTAACACTCTCACCTGTCCCACCTCGCTGTCGGTGGATCGACCTCGTTTCTTGTCATCCTCTGAATTCTCCTGGGAAAAAAATTAATTAATTGGTTAATTAATTGATTAATTGATTGATTAATTAATTGATTAATTCATTGATTAATTAACAGGAGAATTGATTAGGGGTGATCAGTTATTGGGGGAGGAGAAAAATGGAGAGAAAAAACCTAAATTTGGGGATTTTTGGGGTCGTTTGAGGTGTTTTGGGGTCAATTTTTTGGGGGATTTTTTTGGGGGTTTTTTGAGTGATTTTTTGGGATTTTTGGGGGTTTTTTTGGTGTTTTTGGAGTGATTTTTTGGGGTTTTTGAGGTGATTTTTTGGGGTTTTTGAGGTGATTTTTTGGGGTTTTTGAGGTGATTTTTTGGGGTTTTTGAGGTGATTTTTTGGTGTTTTTGGAGTGATTTTTTGGGGTTTTTGAGGTGATTTTTTGGGGTTTTTGAGGTGATTTTTTGGAGTTTTTGAGGTGATTTTTTGGGGTTTTTGAGGTGATTTTTTGGAGTTTTTGAGGTGATTTTTTGGGGTTTTTGAGGTGATTTTGGGGTGGGGTTTTTGAGGTGATTTTTGGGGTTTTTGAGGTGATTTTTTGGGGTTTTTGAGGTGATTTTTTGGGGTTTTTGAGGTGATTTTTTGGGGTTTTTGAGGTGATTTTTTGGGGTTTTTGAGGTGATTTTTTGGGGTTTTTGAGGTGATTTTTTGGGGTTTTTGAGGTGATTTTTTGGGGTTTTTGGGGTGATTTTTTGGGGTTTTTGAGGTGATTTTTTGGGGTTTTTGAGGTGATTTTTTTGGGTTTTTGAGGTGATTTTTTGGGGTTTTTGGGGTGATTTTTGTAGGATTTTGGAGTGATTTTTGGGGTTTTTGCAGGGATTTTTTGGGGGTTTTGGGTGATTTTTTGGGGGTTTTTGCAGGCATTTTTGGGATTTTTGCAGGGATTTTTTGGGGTGATTTTTTTGGTTTTTGCAGGGATTTTTTGGGGTTTTGCAGGGATTTTTTTGGATTTTGGGGTGATTTTTTGGGGGTTTTGGGTGATTTTTTTGGATTTTGGGGTGATTTTTTGGGTTTTTGGGGTTATTATTTGGGGTTTTTGGGGTGATTTTTGGGGGGTTTTGGGGTGATTTTTTTGGGTTTTTGCAGGGATTTTTTTAGGATTTTGGAATGATTTTTTGGGGGTTTTGGGGTGTTTTTTTTTGGATTTTGGGGTCATTTTTTGGGGTTTTTGCAGAGTTTTTTTTTATTTTGGGGTGATTTTTTGGGGTTTTGCAGGGATTTTTTGGGGTTTTTGGGGTGTTTTTTTGGGATTTTGGGGTTATTTTGGGGGGGTTTGGGTGATTTTTTGGTGTTTTTGGGGTGATTTTTTGGGATTTTGCAGCGATTTTTTGGGGGTTTTGGGTGATTTTTTTTGGGGTGATTGTTTTTGGATTTTGGGGTGATTTTTTGGGGTTTTTGCAGGGATTTTTTTTGGATTTCGGGGTGATTTTTTGAGGGTTTTGGGGTGATTTTTTTTTGGATTTTGGGGTCATTGTTTTAGGTTTTTGCAGGGATTTTTGGGGGATTTTCGGGTGATTTTTTTTTTGATTTTGGGATGATTTTTTGGGGGATTTGGGGTGATTTTTTGGGGTGATTTTTTTGATTTTGGGGTGATTTTTTTAGGGGTTTTGGGGCCATTTTTTTGGGTTTTGGGGTTATTTTTGGGGGGATTTTTTGGGGTTTGGGGGGTTTTGGGGGATTTTTGGGATGGTTTTGGGGTATTTCAGGGGAGTTTTGGGGTGGTTGGAGCGTTTTTGGGATATTTTAGGCTGTTTTTGGGGTTGGATATTTTCAGGGTGGTTTTAGCTGTTTTTGGAGTGATTTTTGGGGAATTTTTGGGGTATTTTGGGTTGTTTTAAAGCTGATTTTTGGGCTATTTGGGGCTATTTTAAAGCCGATTTTTGCACTATTTTGGGCTGATTTTAAATCAAATTTTTGGGGAATTTTGGGCTATTTTGGGTGATTTTAAATCCGATTTTTGGGCTATTTTGGGTGATTTTGGGGTGATTTTTGGGCTATTTTGGGTGATTTTAAATCCGATTTTTGGGCTATTTTGGGCTGATTTTAAATCCAATTTTTTGGTTATTTTGGGTAATTTTAAAGCCAATTTTTGGGCTACTTTGGGCTATTTTAAAGCCGATTTTTGGGCTATTTTGGGCTATTTCAAAGCCGATTTTTGGGCTATTTCGAAGCAGATTTTTGGGATATTTTTAGGATGTTTTTGGGGTTTCACTCACAGCATTGGCAGCAGGGCTGGGTGGGATTGGGGAGCTGGAGGTGGTGGAGGTTGGAGTGCTTTGGGGCATTTTGGGCTATTTTGGGGTGATTTTAAATCTGATTTTTGGGCTATTTTGGGTGATTTTGGGGCAGATTTTTGGGCTATTTTGGGGTGATTTTAAATCAAATTTTTTGGGATTTTCGGCTATTTTGGGCTATTTTAAAGTCAATTTTTGGGCTACTTTGGGCTATTTTAAAGTCAATTTTTGGGCTATTTTGGGCTATTTTAAAGCCAATTTTTGGGCTATTTTGGGTGATTTTAAATCAAATTTCTGGGGTATTTTGGGTTATTTTAGGTGATTTCAAAGCCGATTTTTGGGCTACTTTGGGCTATTTTAAAGCAGATTTTTGGGCTATTTTGGGTGATTTTGGGGCATTTTGGGCTATTCTGGGTGATTTTAAAGCCGATTTTTGGGCTATTTTAAAGCGGATTTTTCTGGGGTGTCTCAGGATGATTTCAGGATATTTTTAGGATATTTTTGGGGTCTCACTCACAGCATTGGCAGCAGGGCTGGGTGGGATTGGGGAGCTGGAGGTGGTGGAGGTGGGAGTGATTTTGGGCTATTTTGGGCTATTTTGGGGTGATTTTAAATCCGATTTTTGGGCTATTTTGGGCAATTTTGGGGTGATTTTTGGGCTATTTTGGGCTATTTTAAATCCGATTTTTGGGCTATTTTGGGCTATTTTAAAGCCAATTTTTGGGCTATTTTAAATCCGATTTTTGGGCTATTTTTGGCTATTTAAAAGCCGATTTTTGGGCTATTTTGGGCTATTTTAAAGCGGATTTTTCTGGGGTGTCTCAGGATGATTTCAGGATATTTTTAGGATATTTTTTGGGGTTTCACTCACAGCATTGGCAGCAGGGCTGGGTGGGATTGGGGAGCTGGAGGTGGTGGAGGTGGGAGTGAGTTTGGGGCATTTTGGGCTGTTTTGGGCTATTTTAAAGCCGATTTTTGGGCTATTTTGGGCTGATTTTTGGGGTGATTTTTGGGCTATTTTGGATTATTTTAAAGCTGATTTTTGGGGTATTTTGGGTGATTTTAAAGCCGATTTTTAGTATATTTTAAAGCCAATTTTGGGCTATTTGGGGCTATTTTAAAGCCGATTTTTGGGCTATTTTGGGCAATTTTGGGGCAGATTTTTGGGCTATTTTGGGCTGATTTTAAATCCGATTTTTGGGCTATTCTGGGTGATTTCAAAGCGGATTTTTGGGCTATTTTGGGCTATTTTAAAGCCGATTTTTGGGCTATTTTAAAGCCGATTTTTGGGCTATTTTAAAGCGGATTTTTGGGATATTTTTGGGGTATTTTTGGGGTTTCACTCACAGCATTGGCAGCAGGGCTGGGTGGGATTGGGGAGCTGGAGGTGGTGGAGGTGGGAGTGCTGCTGCTCTGGTTGAAGATCTCATCCTCCATCTGCGAGTGGCTCGGCGGGGATGTCGCCACCAGGGCCTGGGCTGGGGGGACAGGGGGCTCTGTGGGCATCCCAAAAACACCCCAAAAACACCCCAAAAACACCCCAAAATCCCAGCCAAAACCACCCCAAAATCCCACCCAAAAAACCCCAAAATCCCAGCCAAATCCACCCCAAAATCCCACCTAAAAAACCCCAAAATTCCACCTAAAAAACCCCAAAATCCCACCCAAAAAACCCCAAAACCACCCCAAAATCCCAGCCAAATCCACCCCAAAATCCCACCTAAAAAAACCCAAAATCCCACCCTAAAAAACCCCAAAATCCCACCTAAAAACCCCAAATCCCACCCCAAAAAATCCCACCTAAAAACCCCCAAAATCCCACCTAAAAAACCCCAAAATCCCACCCAAAAAACCCCAAAACCACCCCAAAATCCCAGCCAAATCCACCCCAAAATCCCTAAAAAACCCAAAATCACAAACCCCAAAATCCCACCTAAACCCCAAATCCACCCAAAATCATAAAAACCCCCAAAATCCCACCTAAAAACCCCCAAAAACTACCAAAATCCCACCCAAAAAACCCCAAAATCCCACCTAAAAAACCCCAAAATCCCAACCCAAAAACACCAAAATCCCACCCCAAAAACCACCAAAATCCCACCCAAAAGACCCCAAAATCCCACCCAAAAAACCCCAAAAACACCCCAAAATCCCACCCAGAACCCCCCTGGGCCTCCCAGAAAAATCCCCATTCCAAACCCCCGTTTGCTCCCAAAGAAACCCATTTTGTCCCCAAACAAGCCCATTTTTCTCCCCAAAAAAACCTATTTTGTTCCCAAAAAACCCCATTTCTCTCCCCAAAAACCTCATTTTTCTCCCCCAAAAAAACCCATCTTGCTCTTAAAAAAAACCCATTTTTCTCCCCCAAAAATAACATTTTTCTCCCCCAAAAATAACATTTTTCTCCCCAAAAAAACTCCATCTTGCTCCTAAAAAAAATAAAATTCTCCCCCAAAACCCCTATTTTTCTCCCTAAAAAATCCATTTTTCTCCCCCCAAAAACCCCCATTCTGCTCCCCAAAAATCCCATTTTGCTCCCAAAAAATAAAAATTTTCTCCCCCAAAAAACCATTTTTCCCCTTTTCCCACCCTTTTTTTCCCATTTCCCCCATTTTTTCCCATTTCCCCCCATTTTTTACCATTTCCCCTCCATTTTCCCCATTTTTTGTGGTTTTTTCCCATTTTTTTGGTTTTTTTTCCCATTTCTCCCCATTTTTTTCCATTTCTCCCCCATTTTTTCCCATTATTCCTCAATTTTTCCCATTTCCCCTCCGTTTTCCCCACTTTTTTGTGGTTTTTTCCCATTTTTTTGTGTTTTTTTCCCATTTTTTTGTGGTTTTTTCCCACTTTTTTGTGGTTTTTTCCCACTTTTTTGTGGTTTTTTCCCATTTTTTTGTGGTTTTTTCCCATTTTTTTGTGGTTTTTTCCCCATTTTCCCCATTTTTCCCCATTTTCCCTCCATTTTCCCCATTTTTTGGTGGTTTTTTCCCATTTTTTTGTGTGTTTTTTTCCCTTTTTTTTGTGTTTTTTTCCCATTTTTTGGTGGTTTTTTGCCATTTTTTGGTTTTCCCATTTTTCCCCATTTCCCCCATTTTTCCCCATTTTCCCCATTTTCCCCATTTCCCCATTTCCCCTCCATTTTCCCCATTTTGGTGGTTTGTTCCCTTTTTTTGTGGTTTTCCCTTTCTTGTGGTTTTTCCCCATTTTTGTGGTTTTCCCTTTGTGGTTTCCCACTTTTTTCTGTTTTTTTCCCATTTTTTGGTGGTTTTTTGCCATTTTTTTGTGGTTTTTTCCCCATTTCCCCCCATTTTCCCCCCATTTTCCCCATTTCCCCTCCATTTCCCCTCCATTTTCCCCATTTTTTGGGGGATTTTTTTCCCATTTTTTGGTGTTTTTTTCCCTTTTTTTGTGGTTTTTTCCCACTTTTTTGTGGTTTTTTCCCATTTTTTTGTGTTTTTTTCCCATTTTTTTGTGGTTTTTTCCCCATTTCCCCCCATTTTCCCCATTTCCCCTCCATTTTCCCCATTTTTTGGTGGTTTTTTCCCATTTTTTTGTGTTTTTTTCCCTTTTTTGTGTTTTTTTCCCATTTTTTGGTGGTTTTTTGCCATTTTTTGGTGGTTTTTTTCCCCATTTTTCCCCATTTTCCCCCATTTTCCCCATTTCCCCTCCATTTCCCCTCCATTTTCCCCATTTTTTGGTGGTTTTTTCCCATTTTTTGGTGGTTTTTTCCCTTTTTTTGGTAGTTTTTTCCCATTTTTTTGTGTTTTTTTCCCTTTTTTTTGGTGGTTTTTTCCCTTTTTTTGGTGTTTTTTTCCCATTTTTTGGTGTTTTTTTCCCATTTTTCCCCATTTCTCCCCATTTTTTTGCGTTCCTCCCTCCTTACGAATGTCATCCAGGTCGAGATCATCGTATAAAAACTCGTTTTCCTCGAAGTCAGGCTCCTGGCAGGAATCCACATAATATTCCACGTCGTCCTTCAGCTTCCTGACAGGATCCACGGGGATCGAGTCGTTGTCCAACATCCTCAGCAGGGTTTCCAACATCCTCACGTGGAAACGGTGACGTTCCACCTGCCGCTTCAGAGCCTCGATGCGGTCCTGCTTCTGGGGGAAAAAACCCCAAAAACGGGAAAATTACAGTCAGGAATCCCTTAAAACCATAAATAATCAATGGGAATGGGATTGGGATCTGTGGGATCAATGGAAATCCTATAGGATTCAACCCAAAATCTGGATGTGGAACTGCTGTTGTTCCACCTGCCGCTTGAGAGCCTCGATCCTGTCCTGCTTCTGGGGGAAAAAACCCCAAAAACGGGAAAAATACAGTTAAAAATTCATTATAACCGTAAATAATCCATGGGAATGGGATTGGGATCTGAGAAATCCTATGGGATTATCAGGGATTGAATCCCAAAATCTGGATGTGGAACTGATGTTGTTCCACCTGCTGCTTCAGAGCCTCGATGCGGTCCTGCTTCTGGGGGAAAAAACCCCAAAAACGGGAAAAATTGGGTTAGAAAATCCATATAATCGTAAATAATCCATGGGAATGGCTGTGAGATTTATGGGATCCTATGGGATTATCAGGGATTCAATCCCAAAATCTGGATGTGGAACTGCTGTTGTTCCACCTGCCGCTTCAGGGCCTCGATGCTGTCCTGCTTCTGGGGGAAAAAACCCCAAAAACGGGAAAAATCCGGTTAGAAAATCCATATAATCATCAATGATCCATGGGAATGGGATTAGGATCTGAGAAATCCTATAGGATTGAACCCAAAATCTGGATGTGGAACTGCTGTTGTTCCACCTGCCGCTTGAGAGCCTCGATCCTGTGCTGCTTCTGGGGGAAAAAACCCCAAAAACGGGAAAAATTGAGTTAGAAAATCCATATAATCATGTAAATGATCAATGGGAATGGCTGTGGGATTTATGGGATCCTATGGTTATCAGGGATTCAATCCCAAAATCTGGATGTGAACTGCTGTTGTTCCACCCGCTCAGGGCCTCGATGCTGTCCTGCCTGGGAAAAAACCCCAAAAACGGGAAAAATCCGGTTAGAAAATCCATATAATCATCAATGATCCATGGGAATGGGATGGATCTGAAATCCTATAGGATTGAACCCAAAATCTGGATGTGGAACTGCTGTTGTTCCACCTGCCGCTTGAGAGCCTCGATCCTGTGCTGCTTCTGGGGGAAAAAACCCCAAAAACGGGAAAAATTGAGTTAAAAAATCCATATAATCATCAATGATCAATGGGAATAGCTGTGGGATTTATGGGATCCTATGGGATTGAATCCCAACATCCTGCTGTGGGGTGATTTGGGGTGATTTTGGGGTTTTTGGGGTGATTTGGGGTGGTTTTGGGGTTTTTGGGGTGATTTGGGGTGGTTTTGGGGGGATTTTGGGTGATTTTGGGGTGTTTCTGGGGTGATTTTGGGTTTTTGGGGTTGATTTGGGGTATTTTGGGGTGATTTGGGGTGATTTTGGGGCGTTTTTGTAGTATTTTTGGGGTGTTTTTGGGGTGATTTGTGGTGTTTTATAGGATTTTGGGGTGATTTTGAGTGATTTTGGGTGATTTTGGGGTATTTTCGAATGATTTTGGGGTTTTTTAATGGGATTTTGGGGTGATTTTTGTGTTTAATGGGACTTCGGGGTGGTTTTGGGGTGATTTTGGGTGTTTTTGTGGAATTTTGTGGTGTTTTAAGGCATTTTGGGGCTCATTTGGGGTGTTTTATGGGATTTTGGGGCGATTTGGGGTGATTTGGGGTGTTTTTAGGGGATCTTGCAGTGTTTTTATGGAATTCTGGGGTGGTTTTGGAGTGTTTTTGGGGTATTTTGGTGTGTTTTTAGGGTATTTTGGGGTGATTTTGTGTGGTTTTGGGGTGTTTTTGGGGTGATTTTGGGGTAATTTAGGGCATTTTGGGGTGATTTTGTGTGGTTTTGGTATTTTGGGTTGTTTTTGGTGCATTTTGGGTTGTTTTTGGTGTAATTTTGGGGTGTTTTTGGGGTGATTTTGGTGCATTTTGGGTTGTTTTTGGTGTATTTTGGGGTGTTTTTGGGGTGATTTTGGGTATTTTGGGGTGTCTGTGGGATTTTGGGTTGTTTTTGGTATATTTTGGGGTGTTTTTGGGGTATTTTGGGGTGATTTTGTGTGTTTTTGGGGTGATTTTGGTGCATTTTGGGTTGTTTTTGGTGTATTTTGGGGTGTTTTTGGGGTGATTTTGGGTATTTTGGAGTGATTTAGGGTGTTTTTGGGGTGATTTTGGGTGTTTTTGGGGTGATTTTGGGGTATTTTGGGGTGTTTTTGGGGTGATTTTGGGTATTTTGGGGTGATTTAGGGTGGTTTTGGGGTATTTTGGGCTGTTTTGGGGGTATTTTGGTGAGTTTTGTGGGAGTTTGTGTAGTTTTGGGGTGATTTAGGATGTTTTTGAGGTGATTTTGGGGTATTTTGGGCTGATTTTGGGTGATTTTGGGGTGATTTTATGGAATTTTGGGGTGTTTTTAGATGTTTTTGGGTTGATTTTGGGTGTTTTATGGGATTTTGGGTGATTTTAGGGTATTTTGGGGTGTTTTTGGGGTATTTTGAGGTGATTTTGGGTTGTTTTTGGGGTATTTTGGGTTGTTTTTGGTGTATTTTGGAGTGTTTTTGGTGTATTTTGGGGTGGTTTTGGGGTGATTTAGGGTATTTCGGGGTGATTTAGGGTGTTTTTGAGGTGATTTTGGGGTATTTTGGGGTGTTTTAGGGGTGATTTTGGGGTGATTTTGGGTGGTTTTGGGGTGATTTTGGGTGGTTTTGGGGTGATTTTGGGTGGTTTTGGGGTATTTTGGGCTGATTTTGGGTGATTTTGGGGTGATTTTGGGGTGATTTTATGGAATTTTGGGGTGGTTTTAGATGGTTTTAGGTTGATTTTGGATGTTTTATGGGATTTTAGGTGATTTTGGGGTATTTTGGGGTGATTTTGTGTGTTTTTGGGGTGTTTTTGGGGTGATTTTGGTGTATTTTGGGTTGTTTTTGTGGGATTTTGGGTTGTTTTGGTGTATTTTGGGGTGTTTTTGGGGTGATTTTGGGTGTTTTAGGGGTGATTTTGGGGTGTTTTGGGTTGTTTTGGTGTATTTTGGGGTGATTTTGTGTGGTTTTGGGGTGTTTTTGGGTTGTTTTTGGGTATTTTGGGGTGATTTTGGGTGTGTTTTTGGGGTGTTTTTAGGGTGATTTTGGGTATTTTGTGTGTTTTTGGGGTGTTTTTGGGTGTTTTTGGGGTGTTTTGGTCACTCACATCCTTGTCCCCTTTCTTTTTCCTGGTTTGCACCGACAGAGATTCCACTTCACTCTCAAACTGATCCACCTGCATGTTCAGAGTGTCGATTGTGTTCTGAAAAAAACACCCAAAAAATCACATTTTTAATTTAAAAATTGAGTTCTGTGACAAAAAAATGAGTTTTTAGAGAAATAACATCATTTTTTGGAGAAAAACAACAATTAATTTCAACAAAAAAGTGATTTTTTCTAGGAACAAACACATTTTTTTTTGAGAAATAAAATTTTAAAAAGGAATTTTTAACGGGACTAAAACCATTTTTATAGGAAAAAAGTGATTTTAATGGGGAAAAAGTGATTTTTGTGGGGAAAAAGGGATTTTTTTTACAGGAAAAAGTAATTTTTTTGAGGGAAAAAGAGATTTTTAAGAGGAAAAAAATGATGTCATTATGAGGAAAAAAGTAATTTTTTTTAGGAAAATTTTTTTTTATGGGGAAAAAATCATTTTTATAGGGGAAAAAGCAATTTTAATGGGGAAAAAAGTGGTTTTTATAAGGAAAAAACCAATTATTCTGAGAAAAAACTGATTTTTATGGGGAAAAAGTGATTTTTTTTTCAGAAAAAAGCGATTTTTATGAGAAAAAAGTGATTTTTTTTTACAGAAAAAGTGATTTTATGAGGAAAAATCATTTTTTACAGAAAACACTGATTTTTGTTACAGAAAAAAGTGATTTTTATGAGAAAAAACCATTTTTTTTACAGAAAAAAGTTATTTTTTTACAGAAAAAAGTGATTTTTTTACAGAAAAAAGTGAATTTTTAACCAAAAAAAAGGGATTTATAAGGGGAAAAAATTATTTTTTTACAGAAAAAAGTTTTTTTTTTTTACCAAAAAAAAGATTTTTTTTTTCCGAAATTTTTTTGGTGTAAAGATGTTATTTTTAGTGTGAAAAAGTAGTTTTTACAGAAAAGAATTTTTCCCTATTTTTAATGTAAAAATGTTTTTTTTGTGTGTGAAAAAGTGGGTTTTTTTACAGAAAAAAACGATATTTTTACAGAAAAAAAGTGATTTTTTTAACTGAAAAAAGTGATTTTTATGGAGGAAAAAAGCAATTTTTTTTACAGAAAAAAATAGATTTTTTTTCCTTTTTTTTTGGTGTAAAAATGTTATTTTTTAGTGTGAAAAAGTGCTTTCTTTACAGAAAACAGTGATTTGTTTTTTTATTTTACAGGAAAAAGTGATTTTTTAACAAGAAAAAAATTAGTATTTTACAGAAAAACTAATTTTTTAATGGAAAAAAGTAATTTTTTTTACAGAAAAAAGTGATTTTTTACAGAAAAAACGGATTTTTTTTACAGAAAAAAGTGATTTTTTTTAACATAAAAGACTGAATTTTTACAGAAAAATTATTTTTAATAGAAAAGTGATTTTTAACAGAAAAAAATGATTTTTTAACAGAAAAAGTGATTTTTACGGAAAAAGTAATTTTTTACAGAAAAGTGACTTTTACAGAAAAACGGATTTTTTTTACAGAAAAAAGTGATTTTTTTACAGAAAAAATTGATTTTTATGAGGGAAAAACCGATTTTTTTACAGAAAAAACTCTTTTTTTTAACAGAAAAAAGTGATATTTTGTACAGAAAAAACAGATTTTTTTACAGAAAAAAAATTGATATTTTTTCCAAATTTTTTTTCGCCGTAAAATTTTTTTGTGTGTGTGTAAAAAATGTTATTTTTTTAGTGTGAAAAAGTGAATTTTTGGATGATTTTCTCACCGTGAGCCACTGGCCAACCTCCTCCTTCTCCTTCTGCGCAGGATCGACTTTCTGAGCCAAACCCAAACCCTCCTTGCTGTAAGCTTTGGTCTTGGTTTCCCTTTCCACCACCTTGAACCTCTCCATTTGCTGGGGAAAAACGAAAAAAATGGGAAAAAATGAGAAAAAATGGGAATTGGGGTGAAGAGAAATAACACAGAATGGAAAAATCTGATTTTTGGCCCAAAAATCCCCTTTTTTCTACAAAAAAAATTCAATTTTCTGCCCAAAAATCCCCATTTTTCTCAGAAAAAAAATCAGATTTTCTGCCCAAAAAATTCCTATTTTTCTTTGAAAGAAATCTGATTTTCTGCCCAAAAATCCCCTTTTTTGTATGAAAAAATCTGATTTTCTGCCCAAAAAATTCCCATTTTTCTCTGAAAAAATCTGATTTTCTGCCCAAAAATCCCCATTTTTCTATTAAAAAAAATCTGATTTTCTGCCCAAAAAATTCCCATTTTTCTCTGAAAAAATCTGATTTTCTGCCCAAAAATCCCCATTTTTCTATTAAAAAAAATCTGATTTTTAGCCCAAAAAATTCCCATTTTCCAACTAAAAATCCCCATTTTTCTCTGAAAAAAAAATCTGGTTTTTGGCCCAAAAATCCCCTTTTTTCTATTAAAAAAATCTGATTTTCTGCCCAAAAATCCCCATTTTTCTCTGAAAAAAATCTGATTTTCTGCCCAAAAAATTCCCATTTTCTTCAGAGCAAACACCACCTTGAACCTCTCCATTTGCTGGGAAAAAACCAAAAAAATGAGAAAAAATGGGAATTGGGAGCAAGAGAAAGAGAAAAGAATGGAAAAATCTGATTTTCTGCCCAAAAATCCTCTTTTTCCTACAAAAAAAATTCAATTTTCTGCCTAAAAATCTCAATTTTTCTCGGAAAAAAATCTGATTTTCTGCCCAAAAAATTCCCATTTTCCAACTAAAAATCCCCATTTTTCTCTGAAAAAAAAATCTGATTTTCTGCCCAAAACTCCCCATTTTTCTCTGAAAAAATCTGATTTTCTGCCCAAAAATCCCCATTTTTCTATTAAAAAAAATCTGATTTTTGGCCCAAAAATCCCCATTTTTTTCTAAAATAATAATCTGATTTTTGGCATGAAAATTCAATTTTCTGCCTAAAAATTCCTATTTTTCTCCGAAAAAAATCAGATTTTCGGCATGAAAATTCAATTTTCTGCCCGAAATTTTCCATTTTTTTCAGAGCAAACACCACCTTGAACCTCTCCATTTGCTGGGAAAAACCAAAAAAATGGGAAAAAATGAGAATTGGGAGCAAGAGAAATAGAAAAGAATGGAAAAATCTGATTTTTGGCCCAAAAATCCCCTTTTTTCTATTAAAAAAATCTGATTTTCTGCCCAAAAAATTCCTATTTTTCTTTGAAAGAAATCTGATTTTTAGCCCAAAAAATTCCCATTTTCCAACTAAAAATCCCAATTTTTCTCTGAAAAAAAATCTGATTTTCTGCCCAAAAATCCCCTTTTTTCTGTGAAAAAAATCTGATTTTCAGCATAAAAATTGAATTTTCTGCCCAAAAAATTCCCATTTTTTTCAGAGCAAACACCACCTTGAACCTCTCCATTTGCTGGGAAAAAACCAAAAAAATGGGAAAAAATGAGAATTGGGAGCAAGAGAAAGAGAAAAGAATGGAAAAATCTGATTTTTGGCCCAAAAATCCTCTTTTTTCGTATGAAAAAATCTGATTTTCTGCCCAAAAAATTCCCATTTTTCTCTGAAAAAATCTGATTTTCTGCCCCAAAAAATTCCTATTTTTCTATTAAAAAAATCTGATTTTCTGCCCAAAATCCCCATTTTTTTCTAAAAAAAAAAAAAATCTGATTTTCTGCCCAAAAATCCCCATTTTTCTATTAAAAATCTGATTTTTGGCCCAAAATCTCCATTTTTCCCTGAAAAAAATCTGATTTTTGGCCCAAAAATCCCCATTTTTCTCTGAAAAAAAAAAATCTGATTTTCTGCCCAAAAATTCCCATTTTCTTCAGAGCAAACACCACCTTGAACCTCTCCATTTGCTGGGAAAAAACCAAAAAAATGGGAAAAAATGAGAATTGGGATCAAGGGGAATAACACAGAATGGAAAAATCTCATTTTCTGCATGAAAATTCCTATTTTTCTATGAAAAAATCTGATTTTTGGCATGAATATTCCCATTTTCCAGCTAAAAATCCCCATTTTTCTATGAAAAATTCCAATTTTCCCCAAGGAAATTCAATTTTTCTCCCCAAAATGAAATTTTCTGCCCAAAAATTCCTATTTTTCTCTGAAAAAAATCTGATTTTCGGCATGAAAATTCAATTCTCTGCCCAAAAATTTCCATTTTTCCCCCAAAATCCCCATTTTTCCCCTCAAAATTCCTAATTCTCCCCATGAAAATTCAGTTTTCCTCCTCAAAATCCTCATTTTTCCCCCCAAAATCCCCTTTTTTCCCCCAAAATCCCCCTTTTTTCCCCAATTTTCCCCCAAAATCCCTATTTTCCCCCATTTTCCCCCAAAATTCCCATTTTTCTCTCAAAATCTCCAATTTTTCCCCAAAATCCCATTTTCCAAAATTCTCAGTTTTCCCCCCAAAAATTCCCATGTTCCCCCTATTTATTCCCCCAAAATTCCCCAAAATCCCCACTGTTTTTGCCCAAAATCCCATTTTTTTTCTCAAAATCCCCATTTTTCCCCCAATTTTTCCCAAAATCCCCATTTTTTCCCCCTGAATTCCCATTTTTTGCCCCAAAATCCCCATTTTTCCCCAAATTCCCCATTTTTCCCCCAAAATTCCCATTTTTCCCACATTTTTTCCCCCAAAATCCCCATTTTTTGCCCATTTTCCCCTAAAATCCCCATTTATTCCTCCAAAATCCCCATATTTCCCCCCAAAATCCCCATTTTTCCCCTAAAAAATTCCCATTTTCCTATTTTTTGCCCAAAATCCCCATTTTTTGCCCAAAATCCCCATTTTTCCCTCAAAATTCCCCAAAATCCCCATTTTTTCCCCCAAAAATTTCCATTTTTTCCCATTTTTTGCCCAAAATCCCCATTTTTGCCCCCAAAAATTCCCATTTTTTCCCCATTTTTCCCCCCAAAATTCCCCAAAATCCCCATTTCTCATCCCCACTTTTTCCCCCAAAATCCCCATTTTTTCCTCTCAAAATCCCCATTTTCCCCCATTTTTCCCCCATTTTTCCCCCAAAATCCCCATCTATTCCTCCAAAATCCCCATATTTTCCCAAAAATCCTCATTTTCTCCCCCAAAATTTCCATTTTTTCCCATTTTTTTCCCCAAAATCCCATTTTTTTGCCCAAACTCCCCATATTTTTCCCCCATTTTTTCCTCCTGAATTCCCATTTTTTTCCCCCCAAAATTCCCATTTTTCCCACATTTTTTTCCCCCAAAATTCCCCAAAATCCCATTTTTTTGCTCAAAATCCCCATTTTTTGCCCAATTTTTCCCAAAATCCCCATTTTTCCCCCATTTTTCCCCTGAATTCTCATTTTTTGCCCCAAACTCCCCATTTTTCCCCAATTTTTCCCAAAATCCCCATTTTTTCCCCAAACTCCCCATTTTTCCCCCAAAATCCCCATTTTTCCCCTTTTTCCCCAAAATCCCTATTTTTCCCCATTTTTACCCCAAATCCCCATATTTCCCCCAAAATCCCCATTTTTTTCCCCAAAGTTCCCCAAAATCCCCATTTTTTCCCCCAAAATCTCCATTTTCCCCCAAAAATTCCTATTTTTCCCCCATTTTTCCCCCAAATCCCCATTACCGTCTCGATCAGTTTGCGGTTGTCGATCAGCTGCCGTTTGTCTTTGATCTCGTTGGAAGCGACCCATGTCTTGATTTGATCCCGGAGCCTCTGTGGGGAAAAAAGGGTTAAAAAAATCAAAAAATCCCAAAAAAAATCAAAATATCCCAAAAAAAATCCCATGTTTTAATTTGATCCCGAAGTCTCTGTAATAAAACCATCAAAAATAATTTAAAAAACCCCAAAAATCCCATGTCTTGATCTGATCCCTCAGTCTCTGTGGGGAAAAAAGGGTTAAAAAAATCCCAAAATATCCCAAAAAATCCCAAAAAACTGAAATATCCCCAAAAAAATCCCATGTCTTGATCTGATTCCTCAGTCTCTGTGGGGAAAAAGAGTTAAAAACATCCCAAAAAAATCAAAATATCCCCAAAAATCCCATGTCTTGATCTGATCCCGAAGCCTCTGCAAGAAAATGGGCTTAAAATCCCAAAAATAAATCCCAAAATATCCCAAAAATCCCATGTCTTGATCTGATCCCAAAGTCTCTGTGGGGGAAAAAATCCCAAAAAATATCAAAATATCCCAAAAAAATCCCAAAAATCCCAGGTTTTGATCTGATCCCTCAGTCTCTGCAGGGAAAAAAGGGTTAAAAAAATCCCAAAATATCCCAAAAAACCCCAAAAATCCCATGTCTTGATCTGATCCCGAAGCCTCTGCAGGGAAAAAAGGGTTAAAAAAATCCCAAAATATCCCAAAATATCCCAAAAAAAATCCCATGTCTTGATCTGATCCCAGGAGCATATAAAGAAATTTCAGGGATTTTTAAGAGATTTGGGAATCCCAGTTGGAATTTTGGAATCCCAGAGAAAATTTTGGGAATCCAAAGGGGAATTTTGGGAATCCAAAGGGGAATTTTGGGATTTCCTGGGGAATTTTGGGATTTCCTGGGGAATTTTTGGGATCCAAGTGGGAATTTTGGGATTTTTTTTTCCCCAAATTTTGGGATTTTTGGGGGATTTTTGGGAATCCCAGTTGGAAATTTGGGATTTCAGAGGAAAACAATGGAATTAGGCAGAATCAGGAATCCCAAAATTTGGGATTTTTGGGAATCCCAGTGGGAATTTTGGGATTTCCTGGGGAATTTTTGGGATCCAAGTGGGAATTTTGGGATTTTTTTCCCCAAATTCTGGGATTTTTGGGGGATTTTTGGGAATCCCAGTTGGAATTTTGGGATTTCAGAGGAAAACAATGAAATTAGGGAGAATCAGGAATCCCAAAATTTGGGATTTTTGGGAATCCCAGTGGGAATTTTGGGATTTCCTGGGGAATTTTTGAGATCCAAGTGTGAATTTTGGGATTTTTTTTCCCAAAATTTGGGAGTTTTGGGGGATTTTTGGGAATCCCAGTTGGAATTTTGGGGTTTCAGAGGAAAACAATGGAATTAGGGAGAATCAGGAATCCCAAAATTTGGGATTTTTGGGAATCCCAGTTGGAATTTTGGGATTTCAGAAGAAAACAATGAAATTAGGGAGAACTAGGAATCCCAAATTTTGGGATTTTTGGGGGATTTTTGGGAATCCCAGTTGGAATTTTGGGATTTCCTGGGGAATTTTAGGGATCCAAGTGGGAATTTTGGGGTTTTTTTCCCCCAAATTCTGGGATTTTTGGGGGATTTTTGGGAATCCCAGTTAGAATTTTGGGATTTCAGAGAAAAACAATGGAATTAGGGAGAATCAGGAACCCCAAAATTTGGGATTTTTGGGAATCCCAGTTGGAAATTTGGGATTTCAGAGGAAAACAATGGAATTAGGCAGAATCAGGAATCCCAAAATTTGGGATTTTTGGGAATCCCAGTGGGAATTTTGGGATTTCCTGGGGAATTTTTGAGATCCAAGTGTGAATTTTGGGATTTTTTTTCCCAAAATTTGGGAGTTTTGGGGGATTTTTGGGAATCCCAGTTGGAATTTTGGGGTTTCAGAGGAAAACAATGGAATTAGGGAGAATCAGGAATCCCAAAATTTGGGATTTTTGGGAATCCCAGTTGGAATTTTGGGATTTCAGAAGAAAACAATGAAATTAGGGAGAACTAGGAATCCCAAATTTTGGGATTTTTGGGGGATTTTTGGGAATCCCAGTTGGAATTTTGGGATTTCCTGGGGAATTTTAGGGATCCAAGTGGGAATTTTGGGGTTTTTTTCCCCCAAATTCTGGGATTTTTGGGGGATTTTTGGGAATCCCAGTTAGAATTTTGGGATTTCAGAGAAAAACAATGGAATTAGGGAGAATCAGGAACCCCAAAATTTGGGATTTTTGGGAATCCCAGTTGGAAATTTGGGATTTCAGAGGAAAACAATGGAATTAGGGAGAATCAGGAATCCCAAATTTTGGGATTTTTGGGAATCCCAGTTGGAATTTTGGGATTTCCTGGGGAATTTTTGGGATCCAAGTGTGAATTTTGGGATTTTTTTTCCCAAAATTTGGGATTTTTGGGGGATTTTTGGGAATCCCAGTTGGAATTTTGGGATTTCAGAAGAAAACAATGGAATTAGGGAGAATCAGG
Organism: Lichenostomus cassidix; assembly: GCF_008360975.1. NCBI lineage: Eukaryota > Metazoa > Chordata > Aves > Passeriformes > Meliphagidae > Lichenostomus > Lichenostomus cassidix. The sequence continues at coordinate 840,659 of NW_028147440.1, forward strand.
ACTCCCAAAATTTGGGATTTTTGGGATTTTGCCAACCTCACCTGCAGTTTTTTGATCTCCTTTTTCAGGTCAGCCTCGTACTTCTCCTTCTGGTTGGCGTTGGCAGCGTTGTGCAGCTGAGGGGAAATCGGGAAATTTTGGGAAAAATCAGAAATTTTGGGGGTTTTTTGGGGATTTTTGAGAAAAATGGGGTTTTTTTGGGGTTTTTTGGGGATATTTTGGGGTTTTTTTGAGGTTTTTTGGGGGTTTTCTGGGGTTTTTTTGGGTTTTATTAGGGATTTTCTTAGGGTTTTTTTGAGGGTTTATTTAGGTTTTTTGGGGTTTTTTTTCAGGGTTTATTAGGGATTTTTTTGGAGGTTTTTGGAGGTTTTTTGGGGGTTTTTTGGGGGTTTTTTGGGGGTTTTCGGGTTTTTTTGGAGGTTTTTTGGGAGATTTTTTTGGGCGATTTTTTAAGGGTTTTCTGGGGTTTTTTTGGGTTTTATTAGCTTTTTTTGAGGATTTTTTGCGGGGATTTTATTACGTTTTTAGAGGATTTTTTTGGGGATTTTTGGGGTTTTCGGTTTTTTTGGAGGTTTTTTGGGGGATTTTTTGTGGGTTTTTTGGGGGTTTTGGGGTATTTCAGGTTTGTTTTTTGAGGGTTTATTGAGGTTTTTTGGGGGATTTTGGGGTTCTTTGGGGTTTTTTGGTGGATTTTTGGGGTTCTTTAGGGTTTTTGGGGGTTTTAGGGTTTTTTGGGGGTTTTTGGGTTTTTTTTTTGAGGTTTTTTAGAGGTTTTTGGGGGATTTTGAGGGTTTTTTTGAGGGTTTATATGGGTTTTTGGGGGTTTTGGGGGTTTTTTTTGAGGTTTTTTTGGGGATTTTTTGAGATTTTTTGGGGATTTTGGGGTTTTTTTGAATTTTTTGGGGTTTTTAGGGGTTTTTTGGGGGTTTTTTAGGGTTTTTTGGGGGTTTTTAGGGTTTTTTGGAATTTTTTTGGGGTTTTTTAGGGGTTTTTTGGGTTTTGGGGGTTTTTAGGGTTTTTTAGGGCTTTTTGGGGGAGTTTTTAGGTTATTGGGGGGTTTTGGGTTTTTTGGGGTTTTTTTGTGTTTTTTTGGGGGATTTTTGGGTGTTTTTGGGTTTTTTTTTTTTGGTTTTTGAGGGTTTTTTGGGGTTTTTTGGGGGGGTTTTTGGGGTTTTTTTAGGCGAGTTTTTTAGGGTTTTAGGGTTTTTTTGGTTTTTTTAGGGGTTGGGGGGGTTGGGTTTTTTGGTATTTTTTGGGGTTTTTTAGGGTTTTTTTGGGGAGGGTTTGAGGGTTTTTTTAGGTTATTTTTGGGGATTTTTTGGGAGGAGTTTGGGGTTTTTCTGGGCTTTTTTAGGGGGTTTTTTGGGGTTTTTTTAGGGGATTTTTAGGAATTTTGGGGGGATTTTCAGGGGGTTTTAGGGGTATTTAGAGGTTTTTTTGGAGTTTTTTGGGGGGTTTTTTTGGGGTGTTTTTGAGGTGGTTTATTGGGGATTTTTGGGGATTTTTTGGGTAATTTTTGGGGCTTTTTCAGGTTATTTTGGGTATTTTTTGGGTTTTTTAGGGTTATTTTGGGTATTTTTGGGGGTTTTTTGGGGTTATTTTGGGTGGTTTTTGGGAGTTTTTTGGGTAATTTTGGGGATTTTCGAGGTTTTTTTTGGATATTTTTTGGGATTTTTGGGGTTTTTTGGTATTTTTGGGGTATTTTTGGGGGGGTTTTGGGGGGTTTTTTGGGGGTATTTTGGGGTTTTTGGGGATTTTGGGGTTTTTTGGAGTTTTTGGGTAATTTTTGGAGTTTTTTGGGTAATTTTTGGGTAATTTTTGGGGTTTTTTTGGGGTTTTTTGGGTAATTTTGGGGATTTTCGAGGTTTTTTTGGCTATTTTTTGGGATTTTTGAGGGTTTCTTGGCTATTTTTTGGGATTTTTGGGGTTTTTTTGGCTATTTTTTGGGATTTTTGGTGGTTTTTGGGGTTTTTTTGGCTATTTTTTGGGATTTTCGAGGTTTTTTTGGCTATTTTTTGGGATTTTTGAGGTTTTTTTGGCTATTTTTTGGGGATTTTTGAGGTTTTTTTGGCTATTTTTTGGGATTTTTGAGGTTTTTTTGGCTATTTTTTGGGGATTTTTGAGGTTTTTTTGGCTAATTTTTGGGATTTTTGGGGTTTTTTGGCTATTTTTTGGGATTTTTGGGGTTTTTTGGGGTTATTTTGGGTGGTGTTTTGGAGGTTTTTTGGGTAATTTTGGGGATTTTTGAGGTTTTTTTGGCTATTTTTTGGGGTTTTTGAGGTTTTTTTGGCTATTTTTTGGGGTTTTTGGGGTTTTTTTTCCCCTCACCTTCTGCCAGATGTCCTCGAACTGCTCGACTCCCTCTGACACCTTCTTGAGGCACCTGTCGATCTCACCTGGGGGCGGGGCAGGGACAGGCCACGCCCACTTGGCTACAGCCAATCACAGCCTCCCGCGGCCACACCCAGAGCCTCCCAACCAATCAGAGCCTCCCATTGACCACAGAGCCAATCAGAGCCTCCCGCGGCCACACCCAAACTGTCACAGCCAATCACAGCCTCCTGTGGCCACACCCAGAGCCTCGCAGCCAATCAGAGCATTCAGTGGCCACATCCAGGACGTCGCAGCCAATCAGAGAATCCCATCAGCCACGCTCCAACTATCATAGCCAATCAGAGCCTCCCATGGCCACGCCCACATTGCTACAGCCAATCAGAGCCTCCCATGGCCACACCCACAGCCCCACAGCCAATCAGAGTCATTCAATGGCCACACCCAGAGCTCCACAGCCAATCAGAGCCTCTCATGGCCACACCCAGAACCTCACAGCCAATCAGAGCCTCCCACTGACCACAGCCAATCAGAGAATCCCACTGGCCACACCTAAAGCCTCACAGCCAATCAGAGCCTCCTTTCAGCCACACCCAAACTGCCACAGCCAATCAGAGCATCCCATGGCCACACCCAGAGCCCTCCAGCCAATCAGAGACACTGACCACACCTAGCCACACCCAAAGTATCTCCACCAATCAGAGCAGCCCTTCAGCCCCGCAGCCAATCAGCGCCTTTCCTGGCCACACCCAGAGCTCCACAGCCAATCAGAGCATCCATCAGCCACACCCAGCACCTCACAGCCAATCAGAGTTTTCCTTCAGCCACACCCAAAGCCTCCCAGCCAATCAGAGCGTTTCCTGGCCACACCCAGAGGCTCCCAGCCAATCAGAGCGTTTCCCGCTCACCTTGCAGTTTCCTCTTGTCAGCCATCTTGGGGATCTCTGAGCATCACTGAGGGGAGCCTGGAACCCAAAATGGCCCAAAATTAACCCAAAATCATCCCAAATTACCCCAAAATCATCCAAAAACATCCCAAAATTTACCCCAAATCATCCAAAAACATCCCAAAATCCTCCAAAAACATCCCAAATTTACCCCAAATCATCCAAAAACATCCCAAAATCATCCAAAAACATCCCAAAATTACCCCAAATCCCCCAAAATTATCCCAAAATGTCCCTAAATTACCCCAAAATTACCCCAAATTACCCAAAATCCTCCTTAGGACCCCAAAATCCTCCCAAAATCTCCCTGCAGACCCCAAAATCCTCCCCAAAACTACCCAAAATTACACTTCAGACCCCAAAATCCTCCCAAAAGTACCCAAAATCCTCCAAAATCCTCCTAAAAGTACCCCAAAAACATCCCAAAATCCTCCAAAATCCTCCCAAATTACCCCAAATTTACCCAAAATCTCCCAAAATCCTCCCAAAGTTTCCCAAAACCCTCCAAAATCCTCCCAGAATTACTCTTCAGACCCCAAAATCCTCCCAAAATCACCCTGCAGACCCCAAAATCCTCCCAACTTCACCCCAAATCCTCCAAAATCCTCCCAAAATCCTCCCAAAACTACCCAAAATCCTCCAAAATCCTCCTGAAATCCTCCAAAATCCTCCCGAAATTACTCTTCAGATGCCAAAATCCTCCCAAATTACCCAAAGTCCTCCCCAAATCCTCCCCAAATTCCCCTCCAGACCCCAAAATCCTCCCCAAAGTTACTCTTCAGACCCCAAAATCCTCCCAAAACTACCCAAAATCCTCCAAAATCCTCCCAAAATTACCCAAAATCCTCCCAAAATCACCCTGCAGACCCCAAAATCCTCCCAAAATCTCCCAAAATCCTCCCAAAATCTCCCAAAATCCTCCCAAAGTTTCCCAAAATTACCCAAAATTTCCCAAAATCACTCGTCTAGACCCCAAAATCCTCCCAAAATTACTCCTGCAGACCCCAAAATCCTCCCAAATTATCCTACAGACCCCAAAATCCTCCCAACTTTACCCCAAATCCTCCAAAATCCTCCCAAAATCACCCTACAGACCCCAAAATCCTCCTTCAGATCCCAAAATCCTCCCCAAAATTACCCAAAATCTCCCAAAATCCTCCAAAATCCTCCCAAAATCACTCTTCAGACGCCAAAATCCTCCCAAATTACCCAAAATCCTCCCCAAATCCTCCCCAAATTCCCCTCCAGACCCCAAAATCCTCCCCAAAGCTACTCTTCAGACCCCAAAATCCACCTGCAAACCCCAAAATCCTCCCAAAATTACCCTTCAGACCCCAAAATCCTCCCAAAACTACCCAAAATCCTCCAAAATCCTCCCAAAACTACCCAAAATTCTCCAAAATCCTCCCCAAATCACCCTGCAGACCCCAAAATCCTCCCCAAAATTCTCCCAAAACCACTCAAAATCCTCCAAAATCCTCCCAAAATCCTCCAAAATCCTCCCAAAACTACCCAAAATCTCCCAAAATCCTCCCAAATTACCCTGCAGACCCCAAAATCCTCCTAAAATTACCCAAAATCTCCCAAAATTTCCCAAAATCACTCTTCAGACCCCAAAATCCTCCCAAATTACCCTGCAGACCCCAAAATCCTCCCCAAATTACCCAAAATCCTCCCAAAATCACCCTGTAGACACCAAAATCCACCCCAAAATTACCCTTCAGACCCCAAAATCACCCTGCAGACCCCAAAATGCCCTTCAGATCCCAAAATCCTCCCAAAAACACCCTGCAGACCCCAAAATCCTCCCAAAATCTCCCAAAATCCTTCCAAAATCCTCCTTCAGACCCCAAAATCCTCCCAAAATTACCCAAAATCCTCCCAAAATTACCCTTCAGACCCCAAAATCCCCCCAAATTACCCTGCAGACCCCAAAATCCTCCCTAAATTGCCCAAAATCCTCACAAATTTACCCAAAATCCTCCCCAAATTACCCAAAATCCTCCCCAAATTACCCAAAATCCTCCCAAAGTTACCCTTCAGACCCCAAAATCCTCCCAAATCACCCTGCAGACCCCAAAATCCCAATTCAGAGCCCCCTGGAGACCCCAAAATCAGCCCTACAGATCCTCCCCTCCTCAAATCCCCTACAGACAGCCCTATAGGGTCCCAAAATCCCCTATGGATCCCCTACAGACCCCATAGAGACCCCTATGGACACCATGAAACCCTATAGAGCTCCACAGAGCCCTATGGAATCCAATGGAGCCCTATGGATCCTCTACAGATCCCCTACAGACCCCATAAATCCCCTATAGACCCCATAGATCCTATATGGACCCCCATAGATCCCCTATAGAACCCCACAGAACCCCATAGATCCCCTATAGAACCCCACAGATCCCATATGGAAACCCCATGGATTCCATACAGATCTCACACAGAGCCCTACAGACCCCCAGAGAATCCAACAGACCCCTATGGATCCTCTACAGGCCCCCTATATACCCCTATGGGCACCATAAATCCCCTATAGACCCCAAAAATCCCCTATAGAGCTCCAAAGACCCCATAGAAAACCCTATAGACCCCATAGAGAACCCTATAGACCCCATAAATCCCCTATAGACCCCATAGAGCAACCCTATAGACCCCATAAATCCCCTATAGACCCCATAGAGAACCCTATAGACACCAAAAATCCCCTATAGACCCCATAGAGAACCCCTACAGGCCCCATAAATCCCCTATAGACCCCACAGACCCCATAGAGAACCCCTATGGACCCCAAAAATCCCCTATAGAGCCCCACAGACCCCATACAGAACCCCTATGGACCCCAAAAATCCCCTATAGAGCCCCACAGATCCCATAGAGAACCCCTACAGACCCCATAGAGATCCCATATAGAGCTCCACAGACCCCACAGAGAACCCCTAGAGACCCCATAAATCCCCTATAGAGCTCCACAGACCCCATAAATCCCCTATAGAGCCCCACAGACTCCACACAGAACCCCTATAAACCCCATAGATCCCCTATAGACCCCATAGAGAACCCCTATGGACACTATAGATCCCCTATAGAGCTCCACAGACCCCATCAATCCCCTATAGAGCCCCACAGACTCCACACAGAACCCCTATGGACCCCAAAAATCCCCTGTAGAGCTCCACAGACCCCACAGAGAACCCTATAGACCCCATAGAGAACCCCTACAGACCCCAAAAATACCCTATAGACCCCACAGAGAACCCTATAGACCCCATAGAGATCCCCTATGGACCCCAGAAATCCCCTATAGAGCTCCACAGACCCCATAGAGATCCCCTATAGAGCCCCACAGACCCCACAGAGAACCCTATAGACACCATAAATCCCCTACAGACCCCATGGAGATCCCCTATGGACCCCAGAAATCCCCTATAGAGCTCCACAGACCCCATAAATCCCCTATGGAGCTCCACAGACCCCATAGAGAACCCCAACAGACCCCAAAAATCCCCTATAGAGCTCCACAGACTCCATAGAGCAACCCTATAGACCCCATAGAGAACCCTATAGACCCCATAAATCCCCTATAGACCCCATGGAGATCCCCTGTGGATCCCATCAATCCCCTATAGAGCTCCACAGACCCCATAGAGATCCCCTATGGATCCCAAAAATCCCCTATAGAGCTCCACAGACCACATAGAGAACCCTATAGACACCATAAATCCCCTATAGACCCCATAAATCCCCTATAGAGCCCCACAGATCCCACAGAGAACCCCTATGGACCCCATAAATCCCCTATAGAGCTCCACAGACCCCATAGAGAACCCCTATGGACCCCAAAAATCCCCTATAGAGCTCCACAGACCACATAGAGAACCCTATAGACACCATAAATCCCCTATAGACCCCATAAATCCCCTATAGAGCCCCACAGATCCCACAGAGAACCCCTATGGACCCCATAAATCCCCTATAGAGCTCCACAGACCCCATAGAGAACCCCTATGGACCCCAAAAATCCCCTATAGAGCTCCACACACCACATAGAGAACCCTATAGACACCATAAATCTCCTATAGAGCTCCATAGAGATCCCCTACAGACCCCAAAAATCCCCTATAGAGCCCCACAGACCCCATAGAGAACCCTATAGACGCAATAAATCCCCTATAGAGCTCCACAGACCACATAGAGAATCCTATAGACCCCATAGAGATCCCCTATGGACACTATAGATCCCCTATAGGGCTCCACAGACCCCATAGAGAACCCCTATGGACCCCAAAAATCCCCTACAGACCCCCATAGATCCCATAGAGAACCCCTATGGACCCCATCCATCCCCTATAGACCCCAAAAATCCCCTAAAGAGCTCCACAGACCTCATAGAGATCCCCTATAGAGCTCCACAGACCCCCCACAGAACCCCTATGGACAATATAAATCCCCTATAGAGCTCTACAGACCCCACACAGAACCCCTACGGACCCCAAAAATCCCCTATAGACCCCCACAGAACCCCTACAGATCCCCTATATACCCCTATGGACCCCATAAATCCCCTATAGAGCTCCATAGATCCCATACAGAACCCCTATAGACCCTGCAAGGCCCCACAGACCCCTTATAGACCTCCTATAGACCCCATAAATCCCCCACAGACCCCCATAGATCCCATAGAGATCCCCTATAGATCCCATCAATCCCTTATAGAGCTCCACAGACCCCATAGAGAGTCTCTATAGACCCTGCAAGGCCCCACAGACTGCTCCACAACCCCTATAGATCCCCTAGAGATCCCCTATGGACCCTACAGAGCTCCATAAACCCCCATGGATCCCATATAGAACCCACAGATCCCCTACAGACCCCCACAGATCCCATATAGAACCCCATAGATCCCCTATAGAACCCCATAGATCCCCTACAGAACCCATAGATCCCATACAGACCCCACAGATCCCCTACAGACCCCACAGATCCCCTACAGACCCCACAGATCCCATACAGACCCCACAGATCCCATACAGACCCCACAGATCCCCTACAGACCCCACAGATCCCCTACAGACCCCATACATCCCATACAGACCCCACAGATCCCCTACAAAACCCCACAGATCCCCTATAGACCCCCACAGCCCCCTACAGACTCCTCCAAACCCTCTATAAATCCCTATAGACATCCATAAATCCCCTAAAGATACCCTAGAGAACCCAAAAAACCCCACAGAGACCCTATAGATCCCTCCAGCCCCTCACACACCCCTATAGAGCCTATAAACCCCTTATAGCCCCACAGTGCCCCTATAGAACCCCTAAAGACCCCTAAAGACCCTTTTAGCCTCCCACAGACCCCTATAGAGCCCCTATAACCCTCCTAGAGAGCCCCAAAACCCCTATAGACCCCCATAAACCCTATATAAACCCCTAACGCAGCCCTACAGCCCCTATAGACCCCTAGAGAACCCCTATGGCCCTAATGAAAAACCCCAAACCCCCCTATAGCCCAATAAACCCTCCCACAGACCCCTATAGAGCCCCTATAGAACTCCTAAAAAACCCCCAAAACCCCTACAGCCCCATAAACCCTCCCACAGACCCCTATAGAGCCCCTATAGAACTCCTGAAAAACCCCAAAACCCCTATAGTCCAATAAACCCTCCCACAGACCCCTATAGAGCCCCTATAGAACTCCTAAAAAAACCCCAAAACCCCTATATCCCCCACAAACCCTCCCACAGACCCCTATAGAGCCCCTATAGAACTCCTAAAAAACCCCCAAAACCCCTACAGCCCCATAAACCCTCCCACAGACCCCTATAGAGCCCCTATAGAACTCCTGAAAAACCCCAAAACCCCTATAGTCCAATAAACCCTCCCACAGACCCCTATAGAGCCCCTATAGAACTCCTAAAAAAACCCCAAAACCCCTATATCCCCCACAAACCCTCCCACAGACCCCAATAGAGCCCCTATAGAACACCTAAAAAACCCCCAAAACCCCTACAGCCCCATAAACCCTCCCACAGACCCCTATAGAGCCCCTATAGAACTCCTACAAAACCCCAAAACCCCTACAGCCCCATAAACCCTCCCACAGACCCCTATAGAGCCCCTATAGAACTCCTAAAAAACCCCCAAAACCCCTACAGCCCCATAAACCCTCCCACAGACCCCTATAGAGCCCCTATAGAACTCCTACAAAACCCCAAAACCCCTATATCCCCCACAAACCCTCCCACAGACCCCTATAGAGACCCTATAGAGCTCCCAGCCGACCCCAAAGATCCCCAAATCCCACAACAAACCATCTGCAGACACCTAAATACCCCTATAGCCCCCTAACGATGCCCTACATCCCCTATAGGCCCCTATAGAAGCCCTAAAATCCCCCTAAACAGCCCCAAAAACCCCTATAGCCCCCCAATAAACCCTTTACAGACACCTAAATACCCCTATAGCCCCCTAACAGCAGCCTTTCATCCCCTACAGACCCCTCTAGGCCCCTATAGAACCCCTAAAACCCTCCTAAACAGCCCCAAAACCCCTATAGCCCCCCAGAAACCCTCTATACATACCTTAAAACCCCTATAACCCTCTTAACGCAGCCCTACATCCCCTACAGACCCTTATAGACCCCTCTAGGCCCCTACAGACCCCCTAAAACCCTCCTGAACAACCTCAAAGCCCCTATAGCCCCCAGAAACACTCTACACATACCTAAAAGGCCCTATAAACCCCTAACGCAGCCCTATAGACCCTACAGACCCTTATAGACCCCTCTAGGCCCCTATAGAACCCCTAAAATCCCCCTAAACAGCCCCAAAACCCCTATAGCCCCACATAAACACCTTAACAGCCCTATAACACCTAATGAAGCCCTCCATCCCCTATACACCACTCTAGGCCCCTGTAGACCCCTAAAACCCTCCTGAACAGCCCCAAAACCCCTATAGCCCCCCAAAAACTCTCACATGGATCCCTATAGAACCCCTACAGCTCTCCTAAACAGCCCCAAACCCCCTATAGCCCCCCCAGAAACCCTCTATACGTACCTAAAGGGCCCTACAACCCCCTAACGCAGCCCTCCATCCCCTACAGACCCCTATAGACCCCCTAAAACCCTCCTAAACAGCCCCAAAACCCCTATAGCCCCCCCCAGAAACCCTCTATACGTACCTAAAGGGCCCTATAAAGCCCTCACGCAGCCCTCCATCCCCTACAGACCCTTATAGACCCCTCTAGGCCCCTATAGAACCCCTAAAATCCCTCCTAAACAGCCCCAAAACCCCTATAGCCCCACCTAAACACCTTAACACCCCTATAAACCCCTAACGCAGCCCTCCATCCCCTATAGACCCCTCCAGACCCCTATATCCCCTATAGATCCCCTCAGGCCCTTCGCCTCCCCTCAGCGCCGCCCCCCCTCCCGCCAACCCCCTCAGGGCCTCCTGAACAACCCCAAAACCCCTATAGCCCCCCAAAAACTCTCTATACGTACTTTAACATCCCTATTGACCCCCAACGCAGCCCTCCATCCCTTATAGAACCTTATAGAACCCTATAGAACCCCTATAGACCCCTCAGGCCCTTCGCCTCCCCTCAGCGCCACCCCCCCTCATCCCAATCCCCTCAGGGCCTCCTACACAACCCCAAACCCCTATATCCGCTCATAAATCCTCTGTACATACCTTACCACCCCTACTGACCCCTCACGCAGCCCTCCATCCCTTACAGAACCCTATAGATCCCCTCAGGCCCTTCGCCTCCCCTCAGCGCCCTCAGCCCCCTCCGCCTCTCCCCGCGCTCACCGCAGCCTCGCCGCCCGGGCGGAGAATCGCGATGGCGCCGCGATGGAGTGGCGACGACAGTGTGTGTGTGTCGCGATAGTGTGTGTGTGTCGCGATAGCGGCGCGGCTCGCGGGATCGCCGCCGCTTGCTCTTCCTTTCCTCCTTTCCTCTCCTCCTCTCTCCCTTCGCTCAGCCTCGACTCGGCCGCGGCGGCATCCAAGATGGCGGCGTCCCCCTCAGGCCGCCGCCCCGCCCTGCCCGCCCAGAGCGCGCGCTGATTGGTCGATCGCCACGCCAGTCAGCGAACGGCGGATGGTGATTGGTTGGCGGAGGGAGAAGGCGGGAGGAAGCGGCGAACGGCGCCCCCGCCTCGCGGAGCTGTCAATCAAAGCGTCGCCGCGTTCCTATTGGCTGAGCGCTGTTTGGAGAGGGAAAGGGGCGGGGTGGTGTCGAAGCCACGCCCACAAGGCGGGGCCGAACCAACACGACCGCTTCCTATTGGCTGAGAGCGGCGTCAATCAGAGCGCGGCGGGAGGGGCGCAGCCGGCTGTGATTGGCTGAAGGGGCGGGGCCACGCCCGGAGCTCGTCTCCCATTGGCTGGCTGCTGGCGCGGGGAGCCAATAACCGCCCGCAGCGCGAGGGGGCGTGGCCAAACCGGCTGAGGTGTCAATCAAAGGGAGGTGACCAATAGGAGGGCGGGATGGGCGGAGAGCCACGCCTAGGGGCGGGGCTGGGGTGGGGATGACCAAAATCCCCAAAAATACCCTAAAAATCCCATGAAAAACACCCAAAATCCCATGAAAATCACCCAAAATGCAACAAAAATACCCCAAAATCCCACAGAAATAACCCAAAATCCCATAAAAAACCCAAAATCCCATGAAAATACCCCAAAATCACACAAAAATCACCCAAAATCCCATAAAAACAATGCAAAATCCTCCAAAAATACCCCAAAATCCCACAAAAACATCCAGGATCACCCAAAATTCATCCAGAAAACCCCAAAACCCCAAAAACCCATCCAAAAACCCCGAAAGCCACCCAAAAACCCCCAAAATCCCCCCAAAAATGACCCAAAATCCATCCAAATCACCCCAAAATCCACCCAAAAACCCCCAAAATCCATCCAAAAACCCAAAAATCCACCCAAAACCATCCCAAAATCCACCCAAAAACCCCCAAAATCCATCCAAAAACCCCAAAAAATATCTAAAAACCCCAAAATCCACCCAAACCACCCAAAATCCACCCAAATCACCCCAAATTTCCCCTAAAACTTCCAAAATTCACCCAAAACCACCCAAAATCCATCCAAAAACCCCAAAAATCATCTAAAAACTCCAAAATCCACCCAAACCACCCCAAAATCTCCCCAAAAATGACCCAAATTCCACCCAAACCACCCCAAAATCCACCCAAAAACCCCCAAATCCACCCAAATCACCCCAAATTCCCCTAAAACTCCCAAAATCCACAAGACCCCAAATTCCCCCAAAATTCCCCGAAAACACTCCAAACACAAATTCCAATATTTATAAAAAATTCAGGAAAATCACACTCAGGGAGGATTGGGGCAAAATCTTGGGAATTTGGGGGAATTTGGGGTGAAATTTGGGGATTTTCCCAGAATTTGGGGGATTTTTGGGATCCCAGGGGGGTGAAAACCCCAAATTTGTCCCATTTGACCCCAAAACTCCCCCAAAACCTTCCCCAAAATTCCCCAAAACTTCCCCAAACCCCAAATTCTGATGGATGAGAAGGGAGGGAGTGGAATTTGGGAATTTCCTGGGAATTTGGAGGATTTTGGGGTGGAATTTGGGGATTTCTTGGAAATTTGGGGTGAAATTTTGGGATCCCAGGGGATGAAAACCCCAAATTTGTCCCATTTGACCCCAAAATTCCCCAAAAAAACTTCCCCAAAATTCCCCAAAACTTCCTCCAACTTCCCAAAAAAACTTCCCCAAACCCCAAAATCTGATGGATAAGAAGGGAGGCAGCGGAATTTGGGAATTTCCCAGGAAATTTGAGTGGAATTTGGGAATTTCCTGGGAATTTGGGGTGAAATTTGGAGGAATTTTGGGGTGAATTTGGGGTGGAATTTCCTGGGAATTTTGGGGGATTTTGGGGTGGAATTTGGGGATTTCCAGGTGATTTTGGGCTGGAATTTTTTGGGAATTTTGGGGTGAATTTGGGAGAATTTTGGGGTGAATTTGGGGTGAAATTTGGGGGAATTTTGGGGTGAAATCTTTGGGAATTTTGGGGAGAATTTGAGGGAATTTTGGGGTGAAATTTGGGGGATTTTGGGGTGAAATTTGGGGTGAAATTTCGGGGAATTTTGAGGTGAAATTTGGGGATTTCCAGGTGATTTTGGGCTGGAATTTTTGGGAATTTTGGGGTGAATTTCGGATGGAATTTCCCAGGAATTTTTGGGTGGATTTTGGGATAATTTTGGTGTGGAATTTGGGGGATTTTGAGGTTGAATTTTTGGGAATTTTGGGGTGAATTTGGGGTGGAATTTCCCGGGACATTTGGGGAATTTTGGGGTGGAATTTGAGGGATTTTGGGATGGAATTTGGGGGAATTTCGGATTGGAATTTTTGGGAATTTTGGGGTGAATTTGGGGTGGAATTTCCCGGGAAGTTGGGGGAATTTTGGGGTGAAATTTCCCAGGAATTTTGGGGAATTTTTGGGTGGATTTTGGGGAATTTTGGGGTGGAATTTGGGGGAATTTTGGGGATTTCCCAGCAATTTTGGGCTGGAATTTGGGGTGAAATTTGGGAATTTCCAGAGAATTTTGGGGTGAAATTTTGGGGAATTTCCCAGGAATTTTGGGGTGGATTTTGGGGGGAATTTTTGGGTAAATTTTTGGGAATTTTTGGGGAATTTTGGGGTGAATTTTTGGGAATTTTGGGCTGGAATTTGGGGGAATTTTGAGGAATTTTGGGGTGAATTTTTGGGAATTTTGGGGTGGAATTTTTGGGAATTTTGGGGTAAATTTGTGGGAATTTTGGGCTGGAATTTGGGGGAATTTTGAGGAATTTTGGGGTGAATTTTTGGGGAATTTTGGGGTGAATTTGTGGGAATTTTGGGCTGGAATTTGGGGGAATTTTGGGGTGAATTTTGGGGTGTCAGGGGGGCGTGGGCACCCCACTCCTCTCGCCCTTGACCTTGAGGAACTCTGCCATGCTGGAGAAATATTTCTGGTTTGCTTCGGCGACTTTCTTCTCTGCAGCCTGAGGGTTCACAATCTCCAAACCCTGAGGGGATTTTGGGGGAAATTTGGGGGATTTTGGGGAATTTTTGGGAATTTTGGGGGAT
>NW_028147440.1:855552-915180 GCF_008360975.1 Lichenostomus cassidix
CCCCAAATTCCCCCAAAACCCCCCAAAATCCCCCAAATTTCGAGTTTTTCATCCCTAAATTCCCCCCAAATCCCCCAAAACCCCAAATTCCCCAAATTCTGGTGTTTTCATCTCCAAATTCCCCCAAATTTCGGGGTTTTCATACCCAAATCCCCCAAAATCCCCCAAATTTCTCCAAATCCCACCAATATCTCCAAATTTCTCCCCAAAATCTCCAAATTTGAGGGTTTTCATCCCCAAATTCCCCCAAAATCCACAAATCCCCCAAAAACCCTCCACAGTTCCCCAAACCCCCAAAATCCCCCAAATCCCCCAATTCCTCCAAAATGCCACAAATCCCCCCAAATTCCCCCAAATCCCCCAAAATCTAAATTCCCCCAATAACCTCAAAAAATTCAAAAAATTCCCCAAATTCTCAGTGAAATCAGTCCCTGGTCCTCAGGTTCTCCAGAAGTCTTCCCAGTACAGTTAGATGACGTTCATCACCCAAGTGCCAGTGAAACACCAAAAATTCCCCCAAATTCCCCCAAAATCCCCAAAACCCCCAAAACTCCCCAAATTTCAGAAACACCAAAATTCCCCAAAATCCCCAAAACTCCCCAAATTTCAGAAACACCAAAATTCCCCAAAATCCCCAAAACCCCAAATTCTCCCCAAAACTCCCAAATCTCCCCAAACTTCAGAAACCCTAAAATTCCCCAATTTTCCCCCAAAATCCTCAAAACTCCCAAATCTTGCCAAACTTCAGAAACCCCAAAATTCCCCAAAATTCCCCAAAACTCCCCCAAAATCCCCTCAAATCCTTCCAAAAACCCTCCACAGTTCCCCAAAATCCCCCAAGCCCCCAAAATCCCCCAAATTCCCCCCAAAATCTCCCCCAAATCCCCTCAAATCCCATCCCGGATCCCTAAGCCCCTCTGAGATCCCCAAATTCCCCCAAAATCTCCCAAATTCCCAAATTCCCAAATTTCCCAAAAACCCCAAAACCCCCAACACCCCAAATCCCCCAAAAACCTCCAAACCCCCAAATTCCCCCAAATCCCTTCTAGAATCCCAAAATTTCCCCAAATCCCAACAGAACCCCAAATCCCCCCAAATTCCCCCAAATTCCCCCAAATCTTCCCCAAAATCCTTCAAATCATCCATGATCCCTAAACCCCCAAAATCCCCAAAATCCCCAAACTCCCCAAATCCCATCCAGGTTCCTCAAATCTCCCAATCCCCCCAAATCCCAACCAGGGACCCCAAATCCCCCAAAATCCCCCAAAATCCCCACCTGCAGGGGTGTAAAAGCCACGCTGGACGCCGTTCCCGAGCTGCGATCCCGAATGGTGGATTTTCCCCCATAAACCACACTCTGCTTCTGCAGCGTCCTCTGCAAAGGGTTAATTAAATTAATTAGGGGTTGATTAGCCTAATTAGGGGTTGATTAGGCTCATTAAGGGCTGCTGGGGTACCTGGAGGGTCTTGCTGATCCGAGCCTTGGTGGCCTCGTTGACCTGAGTCTGGCGAACTCGGCCGCTGCCAGCCTTGCCCAGGTGGCCAAGGCTGAACCCGAGATCTTCTTGGTAGGCATCCTCCTCGATCTGGGGGGAAAAATGGGGAAAATGGGAAAAATCAGTGAAAAAATGGGGAAAATCAGTGAAAAAATGGGATTTTAGGAGGTTTAAAAGGTAAAAAATGGGGTTAAATGGGGAAAAAATGGGGTGAAATGGGGTGAAAATGGGGGGGAAAATGGGGTTTAGGTCCTCCTGGTTCGCATCCTCCTCGATCTGGGGGGAAAATGGGGTGAAAAATGGGGAAAATGGGAAAAAAACAGTGGAAAAATGAGAAAAAATGGGATTTTAGAAGGTTAAAAAGGGATTTGAGAAGGTTAAAGGGGAAAAAATGGGGGAAAAAATGAGGTTTAGGAGTCTCAGGGGGATCAGGCTGAACCCGAGGTCTTCTTGGTAGGCATCCTCCTCGATCTGGGGGGAAAAACGGGGAAAATGGGAAAAATCAGTGAGAAAATGGGAAAAATGAGTGGAAAAATGGGAATTTAGAAGGTTAAAATGGGTTTAAATGGGGGGAAATGGGGTTTAGGAGTCCTAAGCTGAAGCCAAAGTTCTCCCGGTTGGCATCCTCCTCGATCTGGGGGGAAAATGGGGTGAAAAACAGGGAAAATGGGAAAAATCAGTGAAAAAATGGGAAAAATGAGGGGAAAATGGGATTTTAGAAGGTTTAAAAGGGAAAAAATGGGGTTTGGGAGGGAAAAAATGAGGTTAAATGGGGGGAAAATGGGGTTAAGGGGGAAAAAATGGGGTTAAATAGGAAAAAATGAGTGTAGAAATGGGAAAAATGAGTGGAAAAATGGGAAAAAAATCAATGAAAAATCGGATTTTGGAGCGTTTAAATGGGGTTAAAGGGGGTTTAAGGGGGGAAAAATGGGGTTAAATGGGGGAAAATGGAGGAAAAATGAAGTTTAGGGGAGGTTTAGGTGCTCCTGGTTGGTGTCCTCCTCGATCTGAGGGGAAAATGGGGTGAAAAGTGGGGAAAATGGGGAAAAAATGACTAAAAGATGGGAAAAAGTAGGATTTGAGAAGATTAAAATGGGGTTAAAGTGGTGAAAATGAGGTTAAAGTGGGAAAAATGAGATTTAGAGGTGTCAGGAGGCCAAGGCCGAAGCCAAGGCCTTTTCAAGGTAGGCCTCTTCTTTGATCTGAGGGGAAAATGGGGTGAAAAATGGGAAAAATGAGTAAAAATGAGAAAAAAAAAGTGTATTTGAGCAGATTAAAAGAGAGTTAAAAGCAAAAAAATTGGGTTAAAGGAGGAAAAATGAGGTTTAGAGGAGTCAGGAGGCCAAAGAGCTCCCTTTTCAAGGTAGGCCTCTTGCTTGATCTGAGGGGGAAACTGGGATAAAAAATGGGAAAAATTGTTTAAAAAGTGTATTTGAGCAGATTAAAATAGAGTTAAAAGAGAAAAAATTGGGTTAAAGGAGGAAAAATGAGGTTTAGAGGTGTCAGGAGGCCAAAGATCTCCCTTTCCCAGGTGGGCCTCTCCCTTGATCTGAGGGGAAAATGGGGTAAAAAATGGGAAAAAAGGGAAAAATTGTTTTAAAAATCATATTTAAGCAGATTAAAACACAGTTAAAAGAGAATAAATTTGGTTAAAGGAGGAAAAATGACATTTAGAGACATCAGGAGGCCAAAAATCTCCCTTTTCAAGGTAGGCCTCTTGCTTGATCTGAGGGAAAAATGGGATAAAAAATGGGAAAAATGGGGTAAAAAATGGGAAAAATGGGAAAAATTGTTTAAAAAATCATATTTAAGCAGATTAAAACACAGTTAAAAGAGAATAAATTTGGTTAAAAGAGGAAAAATGACATTTAGAGACATCAGGAGGCCAAAAATCTCTATTTTCAAGGTAGGCCTCTTGCTTGATCTGAGGGGAAAATGGGATAAAAAATGGAAAAAACAGATTAAAAAAGGGATTTTTTGCTGGTTAAAATGGGATTTGGTGTCCCTGGAGGCTCAAAAAGGGGATTTGGGGCCGTTAATTAGGGTTAATTAGCGTTAATTACCTCGCCGAAGCTCATGCGGTTGGCCTGCTTGCGGATCTCCGTCAGGCCCAGGCGCTCCTTCATCTTCCGGTACCTGCGGTAATTAGCGGCTAATTAGGGGTTAATTAGGGGGGTAATTAGGGGTGATTGGGGGAGTTAATTAAGGACTAATTAGGGGTTGATTTGAGGGGTAATTAGGGGTAATTGGGGGGTTAATGGGGGTAATTGGGGACAATTAGGAGGTTGATTGAGGGGTTATTAGGGGTCAATTAGGGGTTATTAGGGGTGATTGAGGGGTTAATTAGGGACTAATTAGGGGTTAATTGGGGGTTGATTTGGGGGTTGATTAGGGACTAATTAGGGGTTAATTGGGGGTTGATTTGGGGGGTTAATTAGGGACTAATTAGGAGTTGATTGGGGGTTAATTGGGGAGCAATTAGGGGGTTATTGGGGGTTAATTAGGGACTAATTAAGGTGTTAATTAGGGGTTGAGTGGCGGTGATTAGGGACCAACTAGGGGCTAATTAGGGGGTTGATTAGCGGCTAATTAGGGAGTAATTGGGGAGTTAATTGGGGAGCAATTAGGAGCTTGATTGGGGGGTTAATTAGGGACTAATTAGGGGTTAATTGGGAGGTAATTAGGGATAGATTGGGGGTTAATTAGACCTTCATTAGTGGTTCAATTATGTGCAAATTAGGAATTATTTGGGAAATCACTCATTAATTACTCAGGGATCAATCAGTGATCAATCAGGGATTAATCAGGAAATAATTAAAGGTTAATCAAGGCTTAATTTAGAGTTAATCAGGGATTAATTACAGGTTAATTAGTGCTTCATTAGTGGTTTAATTATGGGCAAATTGGGGATTATTTAGGAAATCAATCAG
The DNA here is from genome assembly GCF_008360975.1 of Lichenostomus cassidix. Taxonomy (NCBI): domain Eukaryota; kingdom Metazoa; phylum Chordata; class Aves; order Passeriformes; family Meliphagidae; genus Lichenostomus; species Lichenostomus cassidix. The sequence goes on from NW_028147440.1 coordinate 859,979, forward strand.
GAATCAATCAGGGATCAATCAGGAAACAATTAAAGATTAATCAAGGATTAATTTAGACTTAATCAGGGATTAATAACATATTAATTAGAGCTTCATTAGTGATTTAATTATGTGCAAATTGGGAATTATTTGGGAAATCACTCATGAATCACTCAGGAATCAATCAAGCATGACCCAACAATTAATTACCAATTAATTACCAATTAATTACCAATTAATTAGCGCTAATTAGCGCTAATGAACTCACCTCCTGCCTCCTCTCTTCTTCCTCTGCCCGTCCAGGGGAGCTGGGAGAGGTTTGACCTGCTTGACTGGGGGAGGCTCTTGCCATTTGTCAAATTTCCTCTCTATTTCCTCCTTCAGTTCATAACCCACCTGGAATTTGGGAAAATTTCGGGAATTTTGGGGAAATTTCGGGAATTTTGGGTGAATTTTGGGGGAAATTTGGGGATTTTTTAGGGATTTTTTGGGGAATTTTGGGGGATTTTTGAGGTTCTTGCCATTTGTCAAATTTCCTCTCTATTTCTTCCTTCAGTTCATAACCCACCTGGAATTCGGGAATTTTGGGGAAATTTTGGGGAGTTTTGGCAAATTTTTGGGTGAATTTTGGGGAGTTTTTGGCGAATTTTTTGTGATTTTTGGTGATTTTTTGGTGATTTTTTGAGGGATTTTTGAGAGATTTTTTTTGGATTTTGGGTGATTTTTGGTGATTTTTTGGTGATTTTTTGAGGGATTTCTGGGGGATTTTTGGGGATTTTTTGGGGATTTTTGAGGATTTTTTGGGGGATTTTTGGAGATTTTTGGGGGATTTTTGAGGTTCTTGCCATTTGTCAAATTTCCTCTCAATCTCCTCCTTCAGCTCATATCCCACCTGGAATTTGGGAAAATTTCGGGAATTTTGGGGAAATTTGGGAAAATTTGGGGGTTTTTAGGGATTTTTGGGGATTTTTTGGGGGATTTTTGAGGAAATTCTGGGATTTTTGAGGCTCTTGCCATTTGTCGAATTTCCTCTCAATTTCTTCCTTCAGCTCATAGCCCACCTGGAATTCGGGAAAATTCGGGAATTTTGGGGAAATTTGGGGAGTTTTGGCAAAATTTTGGGGGATTTTGGGGGAAATTTGGGGGATTTTTGGGGATTTTTTTGGGATTTTTGGGTGATTTTTTGGGGGATTTTTTGGGGAATTTTTGGGGATTTTTTTGGGATTTTTTGGGGATTTTGGGGTGAATTTTGGGGATTTTTTGGTGAATTTTGGGTGAATTTTGGGGGAATTTTGGGGATTATTTTGGGATTTTTGGGTGAATTTTCAGGATTTTTGGGGGATTTTTGAGGCTCTTGCCACTTGTCGAATTTCTTCTCTATTTCCTCCTTCAGCTCATAGCCCACCTGGAATTGGGGAATTTTGGGGAAATTTGGAAAATTTTTGGGATTTTTTGAGGGATTTTTGGTGATTTTTGGGTGAATTTTGGGGATTTTTGGGGGATTTTTGAGGTTCTTGCCATTTGTCAAATTTCCTCTCTATCTCCTCCTTCAGCTCATATCCCACCTGGAATTGGGGAATTTTGGGGAAATTTGGGAAAATTTGGGGGATTTTGGGGATTTTTTGGTGATTTTTTGGTGATTTTTTGGTGATTTTTTGGTGAATTTTTGGAGATTTTTTGGTGATTTTTTGAGGGATTTTTGGGTGATTTTTTGGTGATTTTTTGAGGGATTTTTGGGGATTTTTTGGGATTTTTGAGGTTCTTGCCATTTGTCAAACTTCTCTCAATCTCCTCCTTCAGCTCGTAACCCACCTGAAATTTGGGAAAATTCGGGAATTTTGGGAAAATTTGGGGGATTTTGAGTGAATTTCAGGAATTCTGGGTGTCCCAGAGGGGTTTGAAGGGAAATTTGGGGGGAATTTTGGGGGAATTTTGGGGGATTTTAGGAGCTTCAGATTTCGGCTAATCCCAGCTGATTTTTAGCGATTTCCATGAGGATTTTTGGGATTTCCACAGGGAATTTTGGGGATTTTTGGGGATTTTTTTGGATCCCCATTAAAATTTGGGATTCAGGGAATATTTTAGGATATTCCAGGTGGATTTTGGGATATTTCAGGAGGATTTTGGGGCTCATTTTGCCATCCTGAAAACTCTCCACCCTCACCCCAGGCTGCGACTTTGGATGATTTTCAGTAATTTTTTTGGGAATTTTTGGACTTTCACAGGGATTTTTAGGGATCCCCCATAAAATTTAGGATCCAGGGAACATTTTAGGATATTCCAGGTGGATTTTGGGGTATTTTTGGAGGATTTTGGGGCTCATTTTGCCATCCTGAAAGCTCCACCCTCACCCCAGGCTGGGATTTTGGTTAACTCCACATGAATTTTAATGATTTTTTTGGGGATTTTGGGATTTTCACAGGGATTTTTTTGGATCCCACACAAATTTTAGGATCCAGGGAATATTTTAGGATATTTTAGGAGGATTTTGGGGCTCACCTTGCCATCCTGGCTCTCGTGGAAACTATCCACCCTCGCCGCCAAGGTGCAATTTTGGATGATTTTCAGTCCTTTTTTTTGGGGATTTTCACGGGGATTTTTTTGGATCCCCCATAAATTTTAGGATCCAGGGAATATTTTAGGATATTTCAGGAATATTTTAGGACTCACCTTGCCATCCTGGCTCTCGTGGAAACTATCCACCCTCGCCGCCAAGGTGCACTTCGCCGCCACCAGCCTGGCCGCTTTCCTCCTCAAATCCTGCAGCAATTCCCCATCAGAAACCCCCAAAAACCCCCAAATTTCGGGGATTTTGGGGTTTTTGGGCTCACCCACCGGCGGCAGGGACTGGACAATGTCGCTGTGGTAGATAAATCCCGTGTGAGGTAAGACTGAGGTGGAGGAGAAACCCGAGAGGGTTCGGCGCTGAGCGCCCAGCAGCAGGATGTTGCAGGCTGGCAGCTTGGAGAGAGGGGTCAGGCCTCCTGCCACACCTGAAAACAGCCAAAAACATCCCAAAATTATCCTAAATTATCCCAAAATTATCCTAAAAATACGTTGGGGTTGGCTGGGGAATCATAGAACGCAGTGGGGAAAAAAGGGATCCAAAAATGATGGGATAAAGGGAAAGGAGAAGAAGAGAAAAGGACAAAAAACCCCAAAATATTGGGGTCCTGCCACACCTGAAATCCCAAAAAAATATCCCAAAATTATCCTAAATTATCCTAAAAATGTGTTGGGGTTGGCTGGGGAATCTCATATTCCAAAGGGATCCCAAAATTATAGGATAAAGTGAAAGAAGCAGGAGGGAAACGGAGAGGAAAAAGGGAGAAAAATGGAAAGAAAACCCCAAAATATTGAGGTCAGACCTCCTGCAACGCCTGAAATCCCAAAAAAATAATCCCTAAATTATCCTAAATTATCCTAAAAATACATTGGGGTTGGCTGGGGAATCATAGAATCCAGAGAAATCCCAAAATTATAGGATAAAGTGAAAAGAGAAGGAGAGAAATGGAGAGAGGAAAATGGGACAGAAGGAGGAAAAACCCCAAAATATTGGGGTCCTGACACACCTAAAAACCCCCAAAATATCCCAAAATTATCCTAAATTATCCCAAAAATGTGTTGGGATTGGCTGGGGAATCCAAAAATCCAGAGAAATCCCAAAATTATAGGGTTGGGGTAAAGGGAGAGAAATAGGGAGAGAAAACGGGAGAGAAAAGGAGGAAAAATCCCCAAAATATTGAGGTCCTGACACACCTGAAATCCCAAAAAATATCCCAAAATGATCCTAAATTATCCTAAAAATACGTTGGGGTTGGCAGGAGAATCCCAAAATCCAGAGGAATCCCAAAATTGTGGGGTAAAGGGAAAGGAGCAGGAGGGAAATGGGGAAAAATAGGGAGGAAAAAGGGGAAAAAGGAGGAAAAACCCCAAAAATATTGGGGTGAGAGCTCCTGCAACGCCTGAAATCCCAAAAAATAATCCCTAAATTATCCTAAATTATCCTAAAAATGTGTTGGGGTTGGCTGGGGAATCTCATATTCCAAAGGGATCCCAAAATTATAGGATAAAGTGAAAGAAGCAGGAGGGAAATGGCGAGAAAAAAAGGAGAAAAACCCCAAAATATTGGAGTCAGACCTCCTGCCACACCTGAAATCCCAAAAAAAAAATCCCAAAATTATCCTAAATTATCCTAAAAATGTGTTGGGATTGGCTGGGGAATCATAGAAGCCAAAGGGATACAGAAATAATAGGATAAAGTGGAAGGAACGGGGAGGAAATAGAGAAAAAAAGGGGGAAAACCCAAAAATATTGGGGTGAGACCTCCTGTGACACCTGAAAAACCCCAAAAACATCCCAAAATTATCCTAAATTATCCTAAAAATGTGCTGGGATTGGCTGGGGAATCTCAAAGTTATAGGGTTGGGGTAAAGGGGTAAAGGGAGAGGAGCAGGGGGGAAATAAAAGGGAAAAAGGGAGAGAAAAAAGGGGAAAAAATGGGTGAAAATCCCAAAATATTGAGGGTCAGGCAACCCAAATCCCATAAAATATGGAGAAAACCCTAAAAATCTTATGGAGAGAACCTAAAAATCCAGTGGGGAAATGGGAATCCCAAAATTCTAGGGTTGGAGTGAAGGGAGAGAAACGGGGAGAGAAAATGGGAGAGAAAAAGGAGGAAAAATCCCAAAATATTGAGGTCCTGTCACACCTGAAAACCCCAAAAATATCCCAAAATTATCCTAAATTATCCCAAAAATACATTGGGGTTGGCTGGAGAATCCAAAAATCCAGAGAAATCCCAAAATTGTGGGATAAAGTGAAAGGAGAAGAAGAGAAATGGAGAGGAAAATGGGAGACAAATGGAAAAAAACCCCAAAAATATTGGGGTGAGACCTCCTGCCACACCTGAAAAACCCCAAAAACATCCCAAAATTATCCTAAATGATCCTAAAAATACATTGGGATTGGCTGGAGAATCCCAAACTCCAGAGAAATCCCAAAATTGCAGGGTTGGGGTGAAAGCTGCCAGCAGGAGGATGTTGCAGGCTGGCAGCTTGGAGAGAGGGGTGAGACCTCCTGCAACCCCTAAAAACAGACAAAAACATCCCAAAATTATCCTAAATTATCCTAAAAATGTGTTGGGATTGGCTGGGGAATCCAAAAATCCAGAGAAATCCCAAAATTGTGGGATAAAGTGAAAGGAGAAGGAGAGAAATGGAGAGGAAAATGGGAGAGAAAAGGAGGAAAAACCCCAAAAATATTGGGGTCAGACCTCCTGTGATTCCTAAAAAACCCCAAAAACATCCCAAAATTATCCTAAATTATCCTAAAAATGTGTTGGGATTGGCTGGGGAATCACAGAATGCAGTGGGGAAAAAAGGGATCAAAAAATAATAGGGTTGGGATAAAAGCGAGAGAAAATGGGAGAGAAAATGGGGAAAAAAAGGAAAAAAGGAGTGAAAATCCCAAAATATTGAGGGTCAGGCATCCCAAATCCCATAAAATATGGAGAGAACCCTAAAAATGCGTTGGGGTTAGCAGGGGAATCCCAAAATCCAGAGAAATCCCAAAATTCTAGGGTTGGGGTAAAGGGAGAGAAATAGGGAGAGAAAATGGGAGAGAAAAGGAGGAAAAATCCCCAAAATATTGAGGTCTTGCCACACCTGAAAACCCAAAAAATATCCCAAAATTACCCTAAATTATCCTAAAAATACGTTGGGGTTAGCAGGAGAATCCCAAAATCCAGAGGAATCCCAAAATTGTGGGGTAAAGGGAAAGGAGCAGGAGGGAAATGGGGAAAAATAGGGAGGAAAAAGGGGAAAAAGGAGGAAAAACCCCAAAAATATTGGGGTGAGACCTCCTGCAACGCCTGAAATCCCAAAAAATAATCCCTAAATTATCCTAAATTATCCTAAAAATGTGTTGGGATTGGCTGGGGAATCATAGAAGCCAAAGGGATACAGAAATAATAGGATAAAGTGGAAGGAACGGGGAGGAAATAGAGAAAAAAAGGGGGAAAACCCAAAAATATTGGGGTGAGACCTCCTGTGACACCTGAAAAACCCCAAAAACATCCCAAAATTATCCTAAATTATCCTAAAAATGCATTGGGATTGGCTGGGGAATCTCAAAGTTATAGGGTTGGGGTAAAGGGGTAAAGGGAGAGGAGCAGGGGGGAAATAGAAGGGAAAACGGGAGAGAAAAAAGGGGAAAAAATGAGTGAAAATCCCAAAATATTGAGGGTCAGGCAACCCAAATCCCATAAAATATGGAGAGAACCCTAAAAATCTTATGGAGAGAACCTAAAAATCCAGTGGGGCAATGGGAATCCCAAAATTGTAGGGTTGGAGTGAAGGGAGAGAAACGGGGAGAGAAAATGGGAGAGAAGGAGGAAAAATCCCCAAAATATTGAGGTCTTGCCACACCTGAAAACCCAAAAAATATCCCAAAATGATCCTAAATTATCCTAAAAATACATTGGGGTTAGCAGGAGAATCCAAAAATCCAGAGAAATCCCGAAATTGTGGGATAAAGTGAAAGGAGAAGGAGAGAAATGGAGAAGAAAATGGGAGAAAAGGAGGAAAAACCCCAAAAATATTGGGGTAAGACCTTCTGTGATCCCTAAAAACCCCAAAAATATCCTAAAATTATCCTAAAATATCCTAAAAATGCATTGGGATTGGCTGGAGAATCCCAAAATCCAGAGAAATCCCAAAATTATGGGATAAAGTGAAAGGAGGAGGAGAGAAATGGGAAGGAAAATGGGAGAGAAACGGAAAAAAAACCCAAAAATATTGGGGTGAGACCTCCTGTGATTCCTAAAAAACCCCAAAAATATCCCAAAATTATCCTAAAATATCCTAAAAATACATTGGGATTGGCTGGGGAATCCCAAACTTCCAGAGAAATCCCAAAATTCCAGGGTTGGAGTGAAGAGAGAGAAATAGGGAAAGAAAATGGGGAGAAAAAGAGGAAAAAAAACCCCAAAAATTGATTTTTTGGGTGGATTTTTATTGGGATTTTTATGGGATTTTAGTGGGAATTTTTTGGGGTTTCTGGGTGGGTTTTGGGATTTTTTGGGGTGGATTTTTTGGGGATTTTTGGGGTTCTCACCCATGATTTTGGGATGGATTTTTACGGTGATTTTAGGACCATTTTCAGTGGGATTTTTTTGGGATTTTTTAGGATTTCAAGGCAGATTTTTGGGTTTTTTTGGGGTGGATTTTGGGGTGGATTTTTTGGGGGATTTTTCAGGATTTCAAGGCAGCTTTTTGGGTTTTTTGGGGTGGATTTTTGGGGTTCTCACCCATGATTTTAGGATGGATTTTTATGGTGATTTTAGGACCTTTTTCAATGGGATTTTTTCGGGGATTTTTTTGGGATTTCAAGGCAGATTTTGGGGTGGATTTTTTGGGGATTTTTCAAGATTTCATGGCAGATTTTGGGGTTTTTTGGGGTGGATTTTTGGGATGTTTTGGGTTCCTCACCCATGATTTTGGGGCTTTTTGGGGTGGATTTTTCTGGCGATTTCAGTGGGATTTTTTAGGAGATTTTTTGGCATTTTGTGGCAGATTTTGGGGTTTTTTGGGGCGGATTTTTTGGGGGATTTTTTGGGATTTCAGGGCAGATTTTTGGGGTTCTCACCCATGATTTTGGGATGGATTTTTACGGTGATTTTAGGAGCATTTTCAATGGGATTTTTTGGGGATTTTTCAGAATTTCAAGGCAAATTTTGGGGTGGATTTTGGGGTTCTCACCCATGATTTTAGGATGGATTTTTACAGTGATTTTAGGAGCATTTGCAATGGGATTTTTTTTTTATTTTTTGGGGATTTTTTGGGATTTCATGGCAGATTTTGGGGGTTTTTTGGGGCGAATTTTTTTGGGGATTTTTTGGGGTTCCAAGGCAGATTTCAGGGCAGATTTTTGGGGCTTTTTGGGGTGGATTTTTAGAGTTCTCACCCATGATTTTGGGGCTGTTTTGGGGTGGATTTTTCTGGCAGTTTCAGTGGGATTTTCATGGGGATTTTTTAGGATTTCAAGGCAGATTTTGGGGTGGATTTTTGGGTTTCTCACCCATGATTTTAGCAGCAGTTGAAGCCCCCAGGATGAGGGAGAGGTTGGGGGCGATGAAGGACATCCTGGACTCGGATTTTGGGTGATTTTGGGGCCATTTTGGGATCAATTTTTTCAGGGATTTTTTGGGGTTTCAGGCCAGATTTTGGGGTTTTTTGGGGTGGATTTTTTGGGGGATTTTTTGGGGATTTTTTGGGTTTCTCACCCATGATTTTGGGATGGATTTTTACGGTGATTTTAGGTCCATTTTCAGTGGGATTTTTTCAGGGATTTTTTGGGTTTCAGGACAGATTTTAGGACCATTTTCAATGGGATTTTTCTGGGGATTTTTCGGAATTTCAAGGCAGATTTTGGGGCTGTTTTGGGATGGATTTTTCTGGCGATTTCAGTGGGATTTTTTTGGGATTTTGGGGGATTTTTTGGGTTTCTCACCCATGATTTTGGGATCGATTTTTACGGTGATTTTAGGACCATTTTCAATGGGATTTTTTGGGATTTTTTGGGGTTTTTGGGGTGGATTTTTAAGATTTTTTGGGTTTCTCACCCATGATTTTGGCAGCAGTTGAAGCCCCCAGGATGAGGGAGAGGTTGGGGTGATGAAGGACATCCTGGACTCGGATTTTGGGTGAATTTTGAGTGATTTTGGGGCAATTTTAGGATCATTTTCAATGGGATTTTTTGGGGGATTTTTCAGGATTTCAGGGCAGATTTTGGGGTGGATTTTTGGGGGATTTTTGGGGGATTTTTGGGGGATTTTTCAGGATTTCAAGGCAGCTTTTTGGGTTTTTTGGGGTGGATTTTGGCGTTCTCACCCATGATTTTGGGGTGGATTTTTACGGTGATTTTAGGCCCATTTTCAATGGGATTTTTTTGGGATTTTTTAGGATTTTTGGGGTGGATTTTTGGGATGTTTTGGGTGTCTCACCCATAATTTTAGCAGCAGTGGAAGCCCCCAGGATGAGGGAGAGGTTGGGGGCGATGAAGGACATCCTGGACTCGGATTTTGGGTGATTTTGGGGCTGTTTTGGGGTGGATTTTTCTGGCGATTTCAGTGGGATTTTTTGGGGGTTTTGGGGTGGATTTTTGGGATTTTTTGGGTTTCTCACCCATGATTTTGGCGGCGGTTGAAGCCCCCAGGATGAGGGAGAGGTTGGGGTGATGAAGGACATCCTGGACTCAGATTTTGGGTGATTTTGGGGCTGTTTTGGGATGGATTTTTCTGGCGATTTCAGTGGGATTTTTTGGGGGTTTTGGGGTGGATTTTTTGGGATTTTTGGGTTTCTCACCCATAATTTTAGCAGCAGTTGAAGCCCCCAGGATGAGGGAGAGGTTGGGGGCGATGAAGGACATCCTGGACTCGACATACTCGTAGATCCTGAGCTTGGCTCCGCTCAGCGCCAGCGCCATGTCACACGCGTCCTCAATCCTGCTCAGCTCCTCCTCCGAGAGCTGCTGACTGGATTTTGGGGAAAAGGAGAGAAAATTCGGGTTCAGCACCCAGAAAAACCCCAAAAACCACCCCGGGAAACCCTAAAATCAGCCCGAAAAACCCAACAAAATGCATAGGAAAACCCCAAAAACCACCCCGGGAAACCCCAAAAACCCACCGAGAAACCCTAAAATAGCCCAAAAAAACCCCAAAAACACCCCGAAAAACCCCAAAAACCCACAGGGAAACCCCAAAAACGCACCAGAAAACCCCAAAAAACCCCAAAAACACACCGGAAAACCCTAAAATAGCCCAAAAAAACCCCAAATACCAACACAGAAAACCCAAAAAACACTCCAAAAAACCCCAAAAACCACCCTGGAAAACCCAAAAAATGCATCAGAAAACCCCAAAACCACACCGGGAAACCCAAAAAACACCCCAAAAAACCCCAAAAACGCACTGGGAAAGCCCAAAAATAGCCCAAAAAACCCCCAAAAACCACACTGGAATGGCCAAAAACAGCCCAAAAACCCCAAACAACACCCCGAAATACCCCAAAAACACCCCGAAATACCCCAAAAAACACACAGGAAAACCCCAAAAACACCCTGAAAAACCCCAAAAATGCACTGGAAAACCAAAAATAGCCCAAAAAAACCCCAAAAAACACCCCAGAAAACCCAAAAATAGCCCAAAAAAGTCCCAAAACCCCAAAAAACACACCGGAAAACCCCAAAATAGCCAAAAAAACCCCAAAAAACACCCCAGAAAACCCAAATATAGCCCAAAAAAACCCAAAAACCACCCCTAAAAACCCAAAAACCACTCCGGAAAACCCCAAAAACCGCCCGAAAATAGCCCAAAATAGCCCCAAAAACCCACTGGAAAACCCAAAAAATGCATCAGAAAACCCCATGAACACCCCGAAAAACCCCAAAAACGCACCAGAAAACCACAAAATAGCCCAAAAAAACCCCAAAAACCCACCAGGAAACCCTAAAATAGCAAAAAAAACCCCAAAAACCACCCCGGAAAACCCCAAAAACGACACTGGAATAGCAAAAAATGGCCCAAAAAAACCCCAAAATAGCCCAAAAAAACAACCCAGAAAACCCCAAAAACACCCCAAAAACCCCAAAAACACCCCGAAAAACCCCAAAAACGCACAGGGAAACCCTAAAATCAGCCCAAAAAACCCAAAAAAATGCACCAGAAAACCCCAAAAACGCACCGGAAAACCCCAGAAACCACCCCGGAAATCCACAAAATAGTCCAAAAAACCCCAAAAACACCCCGGAAAACCCCAAAAACCCACCAGGAAACCCTAAAATAGCCAAAAAACCCCCAAAAAATGCACCAGAAAAGCCCAAAATAGCCCAAAAAACCCCCAAAAAACACCCCAGAAACCCCAAAAACGCACCAGAAAACCCCAAAAAATACCCTGAAAACCCCCAAAACCACCCGAAAATAGCCCAAAAAACCCACCGGGAAACCACAAAAACCACCCCGGAAAACCCAAAAAATGCACTGGAAAACCCCAAAAACACCCCAAAAAACCCCAAAAACGTACCAGGAAACCCTAAAATCAGCCCGAAAAACCCCAAAAACCCACCAGAAAACCCCAAAAACCACCCCAGGAAACCCAAAAAACCCACAGAAAAACCCCAAAAACACCCTGAAAAACCCCAAAAAACACACCAGAAAACCCCAAAATCAGCCCGAAAAACCCCAAAAAATGCACCAGAAAACCCCAAAAACCACTCCGGAAAACCCAAAAAATGCATCGGAAAACCCCAAAAACCACACTGGAAACCCAAAAATAGCCCAAAAAATCCCAAAAACCCGCCGGAAAACCACAAAACAGTCCCAAAAAAACCCCAAAAACACCCCGGAAAACCCCAAAAACCCACCAGGAAACCCTAAAATAGCCAAAAAAACCCAAAAAAAACTCCAAAAAATGCACCAGAAAAGCCCAAAATAGCCCAAAAAACTCCAAAAAACACCCCAGAAACCCCAAAAACGCACCAGAAAACCCCAAAAAATACCCTGAAAACCCCCAAAACCACCCGAAAATAGCCCAAAAAACCCCAAAAAACCACCAGGAAACCACAAAAACCACCCCAGAAAACCCAAAAAATGCACTGGAAAACCCAAAAATCAGCCCAAAAAACCCCAAAAACCCACCGGGAAACCCAAAAATAGCCCAAAAAAACCCCCAAAAACCCACCAGAAAACCCCAAAAACCACACTGGAAACCCGAAAATAGCAAAAAAAATCCCCAAAAAACACACTGGAAACCCAAAAATAGCCCAAAAAAGTCCCAAAACCCACCAGGAAACCCCAAAAACCCACCAGGAAACCCCAAAAACACCCCGAAAAACCCCAAAAAATGCACCGGGAAAACCCAAAAATAACCCAAAAAACCCCCAAAAAACGCACCAGAAAACCCCAAAAACACCCTGAAAACCCTAAAAAACACCCCGAAAAACCCCAAAAAATCCCCAAAAAAATCCCAAAAAATCCCCAAAAAATCCCAAAAACTCCCAAAAACCCCCAAATCCCCCAAAATCCTCCTAAATTCCCCTAAAATCACCCCTGGGTGGTGAAGGCCTTGCCAAATTTGGGCAACACCACAAAATTCCTCCCAAACCCCCAAAAAAATCCCAAAAAATCCCAAAAAACCCAAAATCCAAAAAAAATCCCCCAAAAGCACCCAAAAATCCCCCAAAAAATCCCAAAAAATATCCAAAAAATCCCCAAAATCCCCAAAAATTGAAAAAATCCCAAAAAATCCCAAAAACCCCCAAAAATCCCAAAATCCCCAAAAAACTCCAAAAAATCCCATAAAAGCCCATAAAAGCCCCAAAAAATAAAAAAAAACCAAAAAAAAATCCCCAAAAAACCCCAAAATCCAAAAAAATTCCCCAAATTACAAAAAAAATTCCCCAAAAAAATCCCCAAAAAATCCCCAAAAAACCCCAAAATCCCAAATCCCAAAAAAACCCCAAAACCCCCAAAAAAATCCCAAAAAATCCCCAAATCCCAAAAATAATCCCCAAAAAAAACCCCAAATCCTCCATCCCAAAATCCCCAAAAAATCCCAAAATCCCAAAATCCCCAAAATTCCCCAAATCCCCCAAAAAAAATCCCAAAATAAAAATCAAAACCTGCAACAAAAAATCCCCAAAAACCCCAAAAATAAAAAAAAAAACCAAAAAATCCCCAAAACCCTAAAAATACCAAAAAATCCAAAAAACCCAAAAAATCCCCAAAACCCCAAAATCCCCAAACCCAAAAAAATCCCCCAAAATCCCCAAAATCCCCAAAATCCCCAAAATCCCAAAATCCCAAATCCCAAAATTCCCAAATTTTCCCGAATTTCCCCAAATCACCCCTGGGTGGTGGAGACCTTGCCAAATTTGGGCAACACCACAAAAAATCCCCAAAAAATCCTCCCCCCCCAAAAAATAAAAAAAATCCAAAAAACCCCCAAAAAAACAACAAAAAAATCCCCAAAAAACCCCAAAAATAAAAAAAAAAAAACCCAAAAAAATCCCCCAAAAAACCCTAAAAAATACCAAAAAAATCCCGATAAAAACCCCAAAAATCCGAAAAACCTCAAAAAAATCCCTCAAAACCCCCCCAAAACCCCCCAAAAAATCCCAAAAAAATCCCAAAAAATCCCAAAAAATCCCAAATCCCCCAAAATTCCCAAATTTCCCCGAATTTCCCCCAAAATCACCCCTGGGTGGTGGAGGCAGTGACGCTGACCACCATGATGGTGGCGTTGGTGAGAATCTGCTGAACGTTCTCGTTGTTCTTGCATTTGTCCAGAGAGTTGCCCAATTCCTGGGGAATTCAACCCAAAAAATTGATCAGAAAATTGGCAAAAATACCCCAAAATTAAATCAGGAATTCCCCAAAAAAATCCCCCAAAATTAAATCAGGAAGTTCCCCAAAATCCCCCAAAAAATCAATCAGGAAATTGTCAAAAATACCACAAAATTAAATCAAGAATTGCCCAATTCCTGGGCAATTCAACCCAAAAATCAGTCAGGAAATTGTCCAAAATTGTCAAAAAAATCAGTCAGGAAATTGTCAAAAATACCCCAAAAAATCAGTCAGGGAATTGCCCAATTCCTGAGGAATTTAACCCAAAAAATCCGTCAGAAAATTCCCTAAAATCCCCCAAAATTAAATCAGGAATTCCCAAAAAAATCCCCCAAAATTAAATCAAGAATTGCCCAATTCCTGAGGAATTCAACCCAAAAATTTGATCAGAAAATTCCCCAAAATCCGCCAAAATTAAATCAGGAATTCCCCAAAAAATCCCCCAAAATTAAATCAAGAATTGCCCAATTCCTGAGGAATTTAACCCAAAAATTTGATCAGAAAATTGGCAAAAATCCCCCAAAATTAAATCAAGAATTGCCCAATTCCTGAGGAATTCAACCCAAAAATTTGATCAGAAAATTGGCAAAAAATCACCCAAAATTAAATCAGGAATTCCCAAAAAAATTCCCCAAAATTAAATCATAAATTGCCCAATTCCTGGGGAATTCAACCCAAAAATTTGTCAGAAAATTGGCAAAAAATCACCCAAAAAATCATCAGAGAATTGCCCAATTCCTGAGGAATTCAACCCAAAAAATTGATCAGAAAATTCCCTAAAATCTCCCAAAATTAAATCAGGAATTCCCCAAAAAATCCCCCAAAATTAAATCAAGAATTGCCCAATTCCTGCGGAATTTAACCCAAAAATCAGTCAGGAAATTGTGAAAAGTTCCCCAAAAAATCAATCATAAATTGCCCAATTCCTGAGGAATTCAACCCAAAAAATTGATCAGGAAATTCCCCAAAATCCCCCAAAATTAGATCATAAATTGCCCAATTCCTGAGGAATTTAACCCAAAAAATTCATCAGGAAATTGTCAAAAAATCCCCCAAAATTAAATCAAGAATTGCCCAATTCCTGAAGAATTTAACCCAAAAATTCATCAGAAAATTGTCAAAAATACCCCAAAATTAAATCAGGAATTCCCCAAAAAATCCCCCAAAATTAAATCAAGAATTGCCCAATTCCTGAGGAATTTAACCCAAAAAATTGATCAGGAAATTGTCAAAAAATCACCCAAAATTAAATCAGGAATTCCCCAAAAAATCTCCCAAAATTAAATCAAGAATTGCCCAATTCCCGAGGAATTTAACCCAAAAAATTCATCAGAAAATTGGCAAAAAATCACCCAAAATTAAATCAAGAATTGCCCAATTCCTGAGGAATTCAACTCAAAAAATCCGTCAGAAAATTCCCTAAAATCTCCCAAAATTAAATCAAGAATTGCCCAATTCCTGAGGAATTCAACCCAAAAAATTAAATTAGGGAATTGTAAAAATACCCCAAAAAATCATCAGAGAATTGCCCAATTCCTGAGGAATTTAACCCAAAAAATTGATCAGAAAATTGGCAAAAAAAATCAGTCAGGGAATTGCCCAATTCCTGAGGAATTTAACCCAAAAAATTCATCAGAAAATTGGCAAAAAATCACCCAAAATTAAATCAAGAATTGCCCAATTCCTGAGGAATTTAACCCAAAAAATTGATCAGAAAATTCCCTAAAATCCCCCAAAATTAAATCAGGAATTCCCCAAAAAATCTCCCAAAATTAAATCATAAATTGCCCAATTCCTGAGGAATTCAACCCAAAAAATTTATTAGAAAATTGGCAAAAAATGGCAAAAAAAATCAGTCAGGGAATTGCCCAATTCCTGGGGAATTTAACCCAAAAAATCCGTCAGAAAATTCCCTAAAATCCCCCAAAATTAAATCAAGAATTGCCCAAAAAATCCCCCAAAATTAAATCAAGAATTGCCCAATTCCTGAGGAATTTAACCCAAAAATTAAATCAGGGAATTGTGAAAAATTCCCCAAAAAATCAGTCAGGGAATTGCCCAATTCCTGGGGAATTCAACCCAAAAAATTGATCAGAAAATTGTCAAAAATTGGCAAAAAAAATCAGTTAGGGAATTGCCCAATTCCTGGGGAATTTAACCCAAAAATTGATCAGGAAATTCCCTAAAATCTCCCAAAATTAAATCAAGAATTGCCCAATTCCTGAGGAATTTAACCCAAAAAATTCATCAGAAAATTGGCAAAAATACCCCAAAATTAAATCAGGAATTCCCCAAAAAAATCCCCCAAAAATCATCAGGAAGTTCCCCAAAATCCCCCAAAAAATCAATCAGGAAATTGTCAAAAATACCACAAAATTAAATCAAGAATTGCCCAATTCCTGGGGAATTCAACCCAAAAATCAGTCAGGAAATTGTCCAAAATTGTCCAAAAAATCAGTCAGGGAATTGCCCAATTCCTGAGGAATTCAACCCAAAAATTTGATCAGAAAATTCCCCAAAACCCCCAAAAATCATCAGGAAATTCCCCAAAATCTCCCAAAATTAAATCAAGAATTGCCCAATTCCTGCCGAATTCAACCCAAAAAATTCATCAGGAAATTGGCAAAAAATCACCCAAAAAATCAGTCAGGGAATTGCCCAATTCCTGAGGAATTCAACCCAAAAATTTGTCAGAAAATTGGCAAAAATCCCCCAAAATTAAATCAAGAATTGCCCAATTCCTGAGGAATTTAACCCAAAAAATTGATCAGGAAATTGTCAAAAATACCCCAAAATTAAATCAGGAATTCCCCAAAAAACCCCCCAAAATTAAATCAAGAATTGCTCAATTCCTGAGGAATTCAACCCAAAAATTCGTCAGAAAATTGGCAAAAAATCACCCAAAAAATCAGTCAGGGAATTGCCCAATTCCTGAGGAATTCAACCCAAAAATCATCAGGAAATTCCCCAAAATCCACCAAAATTAAATCAAGAATTTCCCAATTCCTGCGGAATTTAACCCAAAAATCAGTCAGGAAATTGTCCAAAATACCACAAAAAATCAGTCAGAGAATTGTAAAAAAATTCAGTCAGGGAATTGTCCAATTCCTGAGGAATTCAACCCAAAAAATTCATCAGGAAATTGTGAAAAATACCCCAAAAAATCAGTCAGAGAATTGCCCAATTCCTGAGGAATTTAACCCAAAATTAAATTAGAGAATTGTCAAAATGAAATCAAGGAATTGTCTAAAAATAAATCATTTTGGGGTCATTTTGGGCTATGTTGGGCTGCTTTGGGCTGTTTCAGGGTGATTTTTGGGGCAATTTGGAGTGTTTTGGGGGTATTTTGGGCTGTTTTGGGGTATTTTGGGCCTTTTTTTGGATATTTTGGGCTGGTTTTGGTTGGGTTTGGGTGGTTTTGGGGTGTTTTGGGCTGTTCTGGGCTGATTTGGGGTAGTTTTGGGTATTTTTGGGGTGGTTTTTGGGTGTTCTTTGGGCGTTTTTGGGATTTTTTTGGGTGTTTTCAGGATTTCACTATGATTTTTTGGGTGTTTTTGGGATTTTTGGGGTACTTTTGGGTGTTTTTACGGTATTTTCAGGATTTTATTGGGTATTTTTGGGTATTTTTGGGTATTTTTTGGTGTGGTTTTGGGATTTCTTTGGGTATTTTTGGGCTGGATTTGGGTATTTTGGGGATATTTTGGATATTTTCGGGATTTTTGGGGCATTTTTGGGTATTTTTTTGGTATTTTCAGGATTTTGGGGGTATTTTTGGGATTTTTTTTGCTATTTTGGGGTATTTTTTTTATTTTTTGGGGTATTTTTGGGATTTTTTTGGCTGGTTTTTGGATATTTTGGAGTATTGGGGGTATTTTTGGGTGTTTTGGGGGTATTTTTTCGGATTTTTTGGGTATTTTTGGGATTTTTTTAAGGTATTTTTGGGATTTTTTTGGTATTTTTGGGATATTTTGGGTATTTTCAGGATTTTTGGGGGTATTTTGGGCATTTTTTGGGGATATTTTTGGGATTTTTCAGGATTTTTTGGCTATTTTGAGGATTTTTTGGGGATTTTTTTGGATTTTAAGGATATTTTTGGGATTTTTTTGGATATTTTTGGGCTATTTTTGGGATATTTTTGGATATTTTGGGTATTTTTGGATATTTTTTGGATATTTTTGGATATTTTTGGGTATTTTTGGAATTTTTAGGATATTTTTGGGTATTTTCAGGATTTTTTAGGCTATTTTGGGTATTTTTTGGGATATTTTTTGGCTATTTTTGGGTTATTTTTTGGATATTTTTGGATATTTTTGGGTATTTTTGAATATTTTTGGCTATTTTTGGGTATTTTTTGGATATTTTTTGGTATTTTTTGGATATTTTTGGGATTTTTTTTTTGGTTTTTTGGATATTTTTGGGCTATTTTTGGGCTATTTTGGGATATTTTTGGATATTTTAGGATATTTTGGGTTATTTTTAGGATTTTTGGGATATTTTTAGGATATTTTTTGATATTTTTGGGTTATTTTTGGGGATATTTTTGGGCTATTTTTGGGCTATTTTTGGGCTATTTTTGGGTATTTTTGGATATTTTTAGGATATTTTGGGATATTTTTGGGTTATTTTTGGGTTATTTTTGGGTTATTTTTGGATATTTTTGGGATATTTTTGGGTATTTTGGGCTATTTTTGGGCTATTTTGGGGTATTTTTTGGGGCTATTTTTGGGCTATTTTTGGATATTTTTGGGATATTTTTGGGCTATTTTTGGGCTATTTTTTGGCTATTTTTGGGGATATTTTTGGGTTATTTTTGGTGCTATTTTTAGGCTATTTTTGGGCTATTTTTGGGCTATTTTTGGGCTATTTTTGGGGTATTTTTTGGTATTTTTGGGGCTATTTTGGGATATTTTTGGGTTATTTTTGGGGCTATTTTTAGGCTATTTTTGGGACATTTTTGGGATATTTTTGGGCTATTTTTGGGTCTCACCCACCTTGACAGTCCGGATGTAGTCGAGAGCATTTGGCACCAAAGATTCCAACTCTGGGAATCGTTTGGAATATTTGTCTCTGATGAACTTGTGGATGATGTCTGGGGAGAAAAAACAGGAATTGGACATTGAAAAAACAAAAAAAACTCAAAAAAATCCCAAAAAAACAAAAAAAAAATCTAAAAAATGGAATAAAAACAAAAAAAACACCAAAAAACCCAAAAAAACCAAAATAAACCCCAAAAAAACCCCAAAAAACAAAAAAAAAGGATCCAAAAAATGGAATAAAAACCAAAAAAAACACCAAAAAATAACCCAAAAAACAAACCAAAAAAAACCCCAAAAACCCAAAAAACTCAAAAAACCCCCAAAAAACAAAAAAAAGAATCAAAAAATGGGAAAAACCCAAAAAAAACCCCAAAAAAGAACCCAAAAAACAAAAAAAAAAACCCAAAACCCCAAAAACCCCAAAACAACCAAAAACAACCAAAAAAACCAAAAAAATCCTAAAAAAACCCCAAAAAAAACCTAAAAAAACCCTAAAAAACCAAAAAAAAACCCCAAAAAACAACATACAAAATAAAAAAACCCCAAAAGTAAAAAAACCCCAAAAAACCCCAAAAAACCCCCAAAAAACCAAAAAAACCTCCAAAATTCCCAAAGTTTCCCCAAAAAGTCTCCCAAAAATTCAAAAAATTACCAGAATAAACCCCAAAATTACCAAAATAAAACCCAAAATTCCACCAAAATTCCAAAAAAAACCCCCAAAATTCCCAAAATAAATCCCAAAATTCCCCAAAAAAACCCCAAAATACCCCCAAAAACCCAAAAATTGTCCCAAAAGCCCCAAAATCCCCAAAAACCAAAACCCCCAAAATTCCCAAAATAAACCCCAAAAATTCCCAAACTTCCCATAAAATCCCCAAAAATTCCCCCAAAAAACCCAAAAAAATCAAAAATTCCCAAAAATAAACCCCAAAAACCCCAAAAAAATCCCAAATTTCCCCCCAAAAAACCCTTAAATTACCCCCAAAAATCCCAAAATTCACCCTAAATTCCCCAAAATTCCCAAAAAAACCCCAAAATCACCCCAAAAAAAAACCAAAAATCCCCCAAAAAAACCCAAAACCCCAAAATTCCCAAAATAAACCCCAAAAATCCCCCAAAATTCCCAAAAAAACCCCAAAAAAATCCCAAAAAAAACCCCAAAAAATAAAAAATTCCCAAAAATAAACCCCAAAAAAACCCCAAATTTCCCCCCAAAAACCCCAAAAATCCCAAAAAAAACCCAAAACCCAAAATTCCCAAAATAAACCCCAAAAATCCCAAAATTCCCAAAATAAACCCCAAAAATACCCCAAAATTCCCAAAAAAACCCCAAAATAAAAAAAACCAAAAAAATCCAAAATTCCCAAAAATAAACCCCAAAAAACCCCAAAGATTCCCAAAAAAACCCAAAAATTCTCCAAAAAAACCAAAAAATAAAAAAATTCCCAAAAATAAACCCCAAAACCCCCAAATTTCCCCCAAAAAACCCCAAAAATCCCCAAAAAAACCCCAAAACCCGAAAATTCCCAAAATAAACCCCTAAAATTCCCCAAAAAACCCCAAAATTCCCCCAAAACACTCACTGAGCTCGTTCTCGATCTCCACGGTGAGATTGTTTGCGTCGACAATCACTCTGTACTCTGGAGCAGCTTCAACTGGACCCAAAACTGCCCAAAAATCCCAAAATTTACCCCAAAATTTATCCCAAATTCATCCTAAATTTGAGAGCAGCTTCAACCGGACCTAAAAACCCAAAAAAACCCCAAAAAACCCCAAAAATTACCCCAAAATTCTACTGGGAAACCCCAAAATCCACCCAGGAGCCCCAAAACTGCCCAAAAAATCCCAAAATTTATCCCAAAATTATCCCAAATTTATCCTAAATTTGAGACCAGCTTCAACCGATCCCAAAACTGCCCAAAAACCCCAAAAATTTACCCCAAAATTCCACTGGGAAACCCCAAAATCCACCCAGGAGCCCCAAAACTGCCCAAAAATCCCAAAATTATCCCAAAATTATCCCAAAATTATCCCAAATTTATCCTAAATTCAGGAGCAGCTTCAACCAGACCTAAAACTGCCCAAAAATCCCAAAATTTACCCCAAAATTATCCTAAATTTATCTTAAATTTGAGAGCAGCTTCAACTGGACCTAAAACTGCCCAAAAAAACCCAAAAAACCCCAAAAAAACCCCCAAAAAACCTCAAAAAAAACCCTAAATTTATCCTAAATTTATCCTAAATTCACCCTAAATTCCATTTGGGATCCCAAAACTGCCAAAAAATCCCAAAAAACCATCAAAATTTATCCTAAATTCATCTTAAATTCATCCTAAATTCAAGAGCAGCTTCAACTGGCCCCAAAACTGCCCAAAAATCCCAAAATTTACCCCAAAATTTATCCCAAATTTGTCCTAAATTTGAGAGCAGCTTCAATTGGACCTAAAACTGCCCAAAAAACCTCAAAAAAAAACCCAAAAATTACCCCAAAAAACCCTAGATTTATCCTAAATTTATCCTAAATTTATCCTCAATTCAGGAGCAGCTTCAACTGGCCCCAAAACTGCCCAAAAATCCCAAAATTTATCCCAAAATTTATCCCAAATTCATCCTAAATTCAGGAGCAGCTTCAACTGGACCCAAAACTGCCCAAAAATCCCAAAATTTACCCCAAAATTTATCCCAAATTTATCCTAAATTTGAGAGCAGCTTCAACTGGACCTAAAACTGCCCAAAAAACCCCAAAAAACCCCAAAAAACCCAAAAAATTATCCTAAATTTATCCTAAATTCACCCTAAATTCTATTTGGGATCCCAAAACTGCCAAAAAATCCCAAAAAACCATCAAAATTTATCCTAAATTTATCCTGAATTCAGGAGCAGCTTCCACTGGCCCCAAAACTGCCCAAAAATCCCAAAATTTATCCCAAAATTATCCCAAATTTATCCTGAATTTATCCTGAATTCAGGAGCAGCTTCAACCAGACCTAAAACCCCCAAAAAACCCCAAAATTTACCCCAAAATTCTACTGGGAAACCCCAAAATCCAACCAGGAGCCCCAAAACTGCCCAAAAATCCCAAAATTTATCCCAAAATTATCCTAAATTTATCCTAAATTTGAGACCAGCTTCAACCGATCCCAAAGCTGCCCAAAAAACCCCAAAAAAACCCCCCAAAAAAACCCCAAAAAACCTAAATTTATCCTAAATTTATCCTAAATTCCATTTGGGATCCCAAACCTGCCAAAAACCCCAAAAAACCCCAAAATTTATGATAAATTTATCCTAAATTCACCCTAAATTCAGGAGCAGCTTCAACCGGCCCCAAAACTGCCCAAAAATCCCCAAAATTTACCCCAAAATTTATCCTAAATTCCCAAAATTGCCCCAAATTCCCCCAAAACCCCAAAATTCTCCCCAATTCAACTCCAAAATCCACCTGAAAACCCCAAATTTCCCCCAAAATCATTCAAATTTCCCCCAAATCCCCCAAAATTCCCAAATTTTCCCCAAAATCCCCCAAATTTCTCCCAAATTTCCCCAAAATCCCCCAAATTTCTCCCAAATTTCCCCTAAATCCCCAAAATTTCCCCCAAATCCTCAAATTTCCCCCTAAATCCCCCAAAATTTCCCTAAAATCCTCAAATTTCCCCAAATTTTTCCTAAAATCCCCCAAATTTCCCCAAAATCCCTCAAATTTCCCCCAAATCCCCAAATTCCCCCAAATTTCCCCTAAAATCCCTCAAATTTCCCCAAAAATTCCCCAAAATTTCCCCAAAATCCCTCAAATTTCCCCCAAATTTTCCCCAAAATTTCCCCAAAATTTCCCCAAAATCCCTCAAATTTTCCCCAAATTTCCCTCAAATTCCCTCAAATTCCCCCAAATTTTGGGATTTTTTGGGATTTTTGGGATTTCAGGTTACCTTCGGCAGCTTTGGGTTGTTTCCCGATATATTCCTCGATTTTCTGCATGATGTCAGCAAACTGCAAAATCCCAAAATTTGGGGGTTTTGGGGTTTTTTGGGGTTTTTTTTAGGGTTTTTTGGGTAGATTTAGGGGGTTTTTGGGGCATTTTTGGGGTGGATTTGGGGTTTTTTGGGGTTTTTTTTGAATTTTGGGGTTTTTGGGGGTTTTTTGGGGTTTTTAGGGGTTTTTTGGGTAGATTTAGGGGTTTTTGGGGCATTTTTGGGGTGGATTTTGAAGTTTTTGGGGGTTTTTTGGGGGATTTTTGGGGTTTTTTAGGGTATTTTTGGGGTAGATTTGGGGTTTTGTGGGTTTTTTTGGGGTGGATTTTGGGTTTTTTTGGGGTGAATTTCGAAGTTTTTGGGGGTTTTTTTGGGTGGATTTGGGGTTTTTGGGGTATTTTTGGGGTGGATTTTCGGCATTTTTGGGGGTGGATTTGGGGGTTTATTTGGGGTTTTGTGGGTTGATTTTGGGGTTTTGGGGTTGATTTTGGGGTTTTGGGGTTGATTTGGGGTTTTGGGGGTTTTTGGGGTATTTTTGGGGATTTTTGGGGTAGATTTACGGGTTTTGGCGGTTTTTTTTGGGGTGGATTTGGGTTTTTTGGGGTTTTTTTTGGGGTGGATTTGGGGTTTTTTCGGGTCTCAGGTGTGGTTTTGGGGTGGATTTGGGAGTTTTGGGGGTTTTTTGGGGGTTTTGGGGGGGAATTTTGGGGTTTATTAGGGTATTTTTGGGGTAGATTTCAGGGGGTTTGGTTTTTTTTGGGGTGGATTAGGGCGTTTTTGGGGTCTTTTTGGGGTTGGATTTGGGGTTTTTTGGGTGGTTTGGGGTTTTTTTAGGGTTTTTTGGGTAGATTTGGGGGTTTTTAAGGTATTTTTGGGGTGGGTTTGGGGTTTTTTGAGGGTTTTTTGGGTGGTTTGGGGTTTTTTTAGGTTTTTTTGGGGTAGATTTAGAGGTTTTTGGGGTATTTTTGGGGTGGATTTGGGAGTTTTTGGGGTTTTTTTGGGATGGATTTGGGGTTTTTTGGGGTATTTTTGGGATAGATTTCAGAGTTTTTGGGGTTTTTTTGGGGTAGATTTAAGGGTTTTTGGGTTTTTTGGGGTGGATTTGGGAGTTTTTTGGGGTTTTTTGGGGTATTTTTGGGGTGAATTTCAAACTTTTTGGGGTTTTTTTGGGGTGGATTTGGGGATTTTGGGGTTTTTTCGGGATGAATTTGGGGGTTTTGGGGTTTTTAGGGGTAGATTTAGGGGGTTTTTGGGGTATTTTTGGGGTGGATTTTGAAGTTTTTGGGGGTTTTTTGGGGGATTTTTGGGGTTTTTTAGGGTATTTTTGGGGTTTTTTGGGGTAGATTTAGGAGTTTTTGGGGGTTTTTTGGGGTGGATTTGGGAGGTTTTTGGGGTGAATTTCGAAGTTTTTGGGGTTTTTTGGGGTTTTTTGCGGTGGATTTGGGTTTTTTGGGGTAGATTTGGGGTGGATTTTGGGTATTTTTGGGGTGGCTTTGGGGTTTTTTGGGGTTTTTTAGGGTATTTTTGGGGTTTTTTGGGGTAGATTTGGGTTTTTCGGGGTTTTTGGGGGTTGGATTTGGGGGTTTTGGGGTATTTTGGGGGGTTTTTTGGGTTATTTTGGGTATTTTTGGGGTATTTAGGGTATATTTTTTGGGTGATTTTAGGGCTATTTTGGGCTGATTTTTGGGGTGATCCCTGGGATGTTTTAGGGATATTTTTAGGATATTTTTGGGGTGATTTCTGGGGTATTTTTAGGATATTTTGGGGATATTTTCGGGGTGATTTTAGGATATTTTGGGAATATTTTTAGGGCATTTTCAGGATATTTTTTGGGTAATTTCTGGGATATTTTTGGGTAATTTCTGCAATACTTTGGGCTATTTTTGGGGTGATTTTAGGAATATTTTGGGATATTTTTGGGATATTTTTGGGGTATTTTTGGGATATTTTAGGGATATTTTTAGGATCTTTTTAGGATATTTTTGGGATATTTTAGGGATATTTTGGGGCTATTTTGGGCTGATTTTTGGGATGATTTTAGGAACATTTTGGGCTGGTTTTTGCGATATTTTTGTGATATTTTTGGGATATTTCTGGGATATTTTTGGGATATTTTTGGCATATTTTGTGACATTTTTGGGGTGACTTTTGGGCTATTTTTGGGGTAATTTCTAGGATATTTTTGGGATTTTTTGGGATAATTTCTGCGATACTTAGGGCTATTTTTGGGGTGATTTCTGGGATATTTTAGGATATTTTGAGGCTATTTCTGGGATATTTTTGGGATATTTTATGACACTTTTGGGGTGGTTTTTGGGCTATTTTTGGGGTAATTTCTGGGATATTTTTAGGATATTTTTGGGATATTTCTGGGATATTTAAGGGATACTTTAGGGATAATTTTGGGATATTTTTGGGATACTTTTGGGACATTTTAGGGATATTTTTGGGATATTTTTAGGACATTTTAGGGATATTTTAGGGATATTTTTGGGATATTTTTAGGACATTTTTAGTGTGATTTCTGCGATACTTTGGGCTATTTTTGGGGTAATTTCTGGGATATTTTTAGGATATTTTTGGGATATTTTAGGGACATTTTTGGGCTGATTTTTAGGATATTTTAGGGATATTTTAGTCCATTTTTGGGATGATTTCTGGGATATTTTCAGGGTGATTTTAGGATATTTTAAGGCTATTCCTGGGATAATTTTGGGATAATTTCTAGGATATTTTAGGCCTATTTTGGGCTGATTTTTGGGGTGATTTCTGGGATATTTTTAGGATATTTTAGGGATATTTTTGGGATATTTTTTGGATATTTTAGGGACATTTTCTGGGATTTTTTTTTAATATTTTCGGGATATTTTTGGGCTATTTCTGGGATATTTTCAGGGTGATTTTAGGAATATTTTGGGCTATTTTTGGGGTGATTTTCAGGATATTTTCAGGATATTTTAGGGATATTTTTAGGAATATTTTAGGATATTTTTGGGGTAATTTTCAGGCAATTTCTCACCGCTTTGGAGCCCCATAGCTTGGCGATGCTCCTGACAGACTCTGCACTGTCGCTCAGCTCACTCTGCTCCCATTTTTGGGCCATTTTTGGGATATTTTTGGGCTATTTTTGGGATATTTTTGGGATATTTTTTGGCTATTTTTGAGATATTTTTAGAATATTTTTGGGGTGATTTCTGGGATATTTTTAGGATATTTTTTGGAATATTTTTGGGGTAGTTTCTAGGATATTTTTGGGATATTTCAGGGATATTTCTAGGATATTTTCAGGGTGATTTTAGGAACATTTTGGGATATTTTTGGGGTATTTTTGGGATATTTTTAGAATATTTTTGGGGTGATTTCTAGGAATATTTTGGGATATTTTAGGGATATTTTTAGGATACTTTTGGGATATTTTAGTGATTTTTTTAGGATATTTTTAGGATATTTTTGGAATATTTTTAGGATATTTTTAGGATATTTTTGGGGTAATTTTGGGCTGATTTTTCAGGATTTCTCACCGCTTTGGAGCCCCATAGCTTGGCAATACTCCTGACAGACTCTGCACTGTCGCTCAGCTCACTCTCCTCCCTCACATCCTCAATCTGAGGTTCCTCAATCCCCTCGGAGCCTTCAGCCTCCTCCTCCTCCTCTGCTGCCTCCTCCAGGTCAGCCAGCAGCTCATCGGCCAGGGACATGCTGGGAGAGGGGCTGGGGGGATTAATGGGAAATTAGGGGGAAATTGAGGAGAAATCGATGGGAAATCAGTGAGAAATTGATGAGAAATTGATGAGAAATTGATGGGAAATTGATGGGAAATTGATGAGAAATCAATGGAAAATCAAGGAAAAAACAATGAGAAATTCATGAGAAATTGATGAGAAATTGATGAGAAATCGATGAGAAATCAATGGAAAATCAATGAGAAATCAATGGAAAATCAATGAGAAATTAATGAGAAATCGATGAGAAATTGATGAGAAATCAATGAGAAATCGATGAGAAATTGATGAGAAATTGGTGAGAAATTGATGGAAAATCAGTGAGAAATTGATGAGAAATTGATGGGAAATTGATGGGAAATTAATGAGAAATTGATGAGAAATTGATGAGAAATCAATGGAAAATCAATGGAAAATCAATGGAAAAACAATGGAAAATCAATGAGAAATCAATGGAAAATCAAGGAAAAAACAATGAGAAATTGATGAGAAATCAATGAGAAATCAATGGAAAATCAATGAGAAATTAATGAGAAATTAATGAGAAATTGATGAGAAATCGATGAGAAATTGATGAGAAATTGATGAAAAATTGATGAGAAAACAAGGAAAAATTGATGAGAAATTGATGAGAAATTGATGAGAAATTAATGGAAAATCAATGAGAAATTGATGAGAAATCGATGAGAAATTGATGAGAAATTAATGAGAAATTGATGAGAAATTGGTGAGAAATTGATGAGAAATTGATGAGAAATCGATGAGAAATCAATGGAAAATCAATGAGAAAACAAGGAAAAAACAATGAAAAATCGATGAGAAATCAATGAGAAATCTATGAGAAATTGATGAGAAATCAATGAGAAATTGATGAGAAATTGATGGGAAATTGATGAGAAATCGATGAGAAATCAATGGAAAATCAATGGAAAATCAATGAGAAATTGATGAGAAATTGGTGAGAAATTGATGAGAAATCAATTAAAAATAACCAATGAAAAATCGATGAAAAACCAATGAGAAATCAATGAAAAAACAAGGAAAAATCCTCAAACTGGGAGAACTGGGAATGGGAAATTGGGGTTGGAATGGAATCCCAGTTAGGGAAATCATCAAACTGGGAGAACTGGGGGAGAAAAATGAATGAGAAATAATCGAACTGGGAGAAACTGGGAATGGAAATTGGGATCAAATTCCCCAAACTGGGCAAACTGGGAGCACTGGGAGAAGCAAACTGGGAGCCCAACCCCCACCTTTGGTGACTCCCAACCCCAAAATTCCCCAAAACCTCCGAAATTCCCCCAAAAATTCCGCAAAATTCCAAAAAAATTCCCCAAAAAATGCCCCAAAAATTCCCCAAAAATCCCCAAAATCCCCAAAATTTTCCAAAAATTCCCCAAAAATCCCAAAAAATTCCCCAAATTTCCCCAAAAGTCCCCAAAATCTTCCCAAAATCCCCCAAAATTCCTCAAAAATTCCCCCAAAATCCCCAAAAGTCCCCAAAATTTCCCAAAAAAGTCACCAAATTCCCCCAAAATCCCCCAAAATTCCCCAAACGTTCCCCAAATTTCCCCCAAATCGTCTCAAATTCCCCCAAAATTCCCCAAAATTCCCCAAAAAATCCCCAAATTCCCCCAAATTCCCCCAAATTCTCTCTCTCCGCTACCTCTCGCTCCCGCCGCAGCCGCTCTGACGTCACTTCCGCCCCGCGGCGCGCCGGGAAGAACGACACTTCCCGTTCCGGCGGTTCTTCTGACGTCATCAGGGCGCGCCGCCCCGCTCCGCCCCTCCCCCCCACCGGAGCGCCGCGCGCGGCAGGGCGGCTGAGGAGTGACGTCATCGGGCGGTGCGTGACGTCATGGGGCTGGGGGAGTGCGGGGAGACTGGGATGGACTGGGATGGACTGGGAGTGACTGGGATGGAACTGGGAATGAACTGGGAATGAACTGGGAATGAACTGGGATGGACTGGGAGGGACTGGGAGGGACTGGGAGCGACTGGGGGGGACTGGGAGGGAACTGGGAGCACTGGGCGGGATGGGGAAGGGATACTGGGGGGACTGGGATGGACTGGGAGTGACTGGGAAGGGAATGGGAGGGAACTGGGATGGACTGGGATGGACTGGGATGGAACTGGGAGAGACTGGGAGGGACTGGGAACAAACTGGGATGGACTGGGATGGACTGGGATTGGGCTGGGAGGAACTGGGAACAAACTGGGAACAGACTGGGATGGACTGGGATTGGACTGGGAGGCATTGGGAGGGACTGGAAACAGACTGGGAACAAACTGGGATGGACTGGGATGGAACTGGGATTGGACTGGGAGGAACTGGGAACAAACTGGGAACAGACTGGGATGGGATTGGGGGAGACTGGGGTGGACTGGGAACAAACTGGGAGGGACTGGGAGCAACTGGGGGGGACTGGGATGGACTGGGAACAAACTGGGAATGGACTGGGATAGGACTGGGAGGAGACTGGGAGTGGAATGGGAGAGACTGGCGGGGAACTGGGATGGAACTGGGATTGAACTGGGAGGGACTGGGAATGAGCTCGGAGAGACTGGGGACAAACTGGGATGGGACTGGGAGGAACTGGGAGGGACTTGGATAGAACTGGGAGCAACTGGGAGAGACTGGGAGGGGAACTGGGATGGACTGGGAGAGAACTGGGATGGGCATTAGGAGGGACGGGGAGGGAGTGGGATGAACTGGGAGTGAACTGGGAGCAACTGGGAGGGATGGGGAAGGGACTGGGATGGGACTGGGAGAGACTGGAATTGAACTGGGATGGACTGGGATGGACTGGGAACAGACTGGGAGCAAACTGGGATGGACTGGGATGGGATTAGGGGAGACTGGGAGGGACTGGGATTGAACTGGGATGGACTGGGAACAGACTGGGAGCAAACTGGGAGGGACTGGGAGGGATGGGGAAGGGGAATTTATCCCGACTGGGATAAAATTCAGATAAATTCTGTGTAAATTCAGATAAATTCCATATAAATTCCATATAATTTCAAAATAAATTCTGATAAATTCAGGATAAATTTGACATAAATTCCATATAAATTCCCTATAAATTCAGGATAAATTTCACATAAATTGAGGATAAATTTATGATAAATTCAGTGTAAATTCAGGATAAATTTCACATAAATTCAGGATAAATTCTGTATAAATTGAGGATAAATTCCATATAAATTCAGGATAAATTTGACATAAATTCCATATAAATTCCCTATAAATTCAGGATAAATTCCATATAAATTCAGGATAAATTTCACATAAATTCAGGATAAATTCCGTATAAATTCAAAATAAATTCTGTATAAATTCAGAATGAATTTCACATAAATTCCATATAAATTCCGTATAAATTCAGGGTAAATTTCACATAAATTGAGGATAAAGTTATGATAAATTCCATGTAAATTCAGGATAAATTCCATATAAATTCAAGATAAATTTCACATAATTTCAGGATAAATTCCATATAAATTCAGGATAAATTCTGTATAAATTCAGGATAAATTCAGATAAATTTCAGATAAATTCTGTATAAATTTCGCTTAAATTTCACATAAATTCTGTATAGATTCTGTATAAATTCTGTAAAAATTCAGAATAAATTCCGTATAAATTCGGGATAAATTCAGGATGATTTTGGGATAAATTTTGGCTAATTTCAGGTAAATTCTCCCCAGGTATGGCAGGTGTTTCCTTCGAGGAGTTCTCAGCCCTGCCCGGCTGGGATAAATTCCATATAAATTCACAATAAATTCCATATAAATTCAGGATAAATTCTGTATAAATTCTATATAAATTCCGTATAAATTCAGGATTATTTTGGGATAAATTCAGGATAAATTTCAGATAAATTTCAGACAATTTTGGGTTAATTTTGGCTATTTTCCCGGCAGGTATGGCAGGTGTTTCGTTCGAGGAGTTCTCGGCCCTGCCCGGCTGGGATAAATTCCATATAAATTCACAATAAATTCACAATAAATTCAGTATAAATTCAGTATAAATTCCACATAAATTCAGATAAATTCAGGATAAATTCAGGATAAATTGAGGATGATTTTGGGATAATTTTGGATTAATTTTGGGCTAATTTCCCGGCAGGTATGGCAGGTGTTTCCTTCGAGGAGTTCTCAGCCCCACCTGGCTGGGATAAATTCCATATAAATTCACAATAAATTCCATATAAATTCAGGATAAATTCTGTATAAATTCTATATAAATTCCGTATAAATTCAGGATTATTTTGGGATAAATTCAGGATAAATTGAGGATGATTTTGGATAATTTCGGATTAATTTTGGCTATTTTTGCCCCGCAGGTATGGCAGGTGTTTCCTTCGAGGAGTTCTCAGCCCTGCCCGGCTGGGATAAATTCCATATAAATTCACAATAAATTCACAATAAATTCACAATAAATTCACAATAAATTCACAATAAATTCCACATAAATTCAGATAAATTCAGGATAAATTCAGGATAAATTGAGGATGATTTTGGGATAATTTTGGATTAATTTTGGCTATTTTCCCGGCAGGTATGGCAGGTGTTTCCTTCGAGGAGTTCTCGGCCCCGCCCAGCTCTGAGCTGGCTAAATTCCATATAAATTCCATATAAATTCAGATAAATTCAGGATAAAATCTGTATAAATTCAGGATAAATTTCAGATAAATTTCAGATAAATTTGGGCTGATTTCAGGTGATTTCCCGGCAGGTATGGCAGGTGTTTCGTTCGAGGAGTTCTCGGCCCCGCCCTGCTCTGAGCTGGCTAAATTCAATATAAATTCTGTATAAATTCAGGATAAATTCTGTATAAATTCTATATAAATTCTGTATAAATTCAGGATAAATTGAGGATAATTTGGGCTAATTTCAGGTGATTTCCCGGCAGGTATGGCAGGTGTTTCCTTCGAGGAGTTCTCGGCCCCGCCCTGCTCCGACCTGGCCCTGGAGCCTCTCTTCGGAGGGAACATTCTGGAAAGCGAGGGAGAGCCCGACGGGGGGGCGGAGCCCGAGGGAGGGGCGGGGCCGGAAGTGGGCGTGGCCGCGGCGCCCCTCCCCCCTCAGCCCCGCCCGGCCCGGCGCAGGGAGGGGGAGGGGCAGGAGGGGGAGGGGCAGGAGGGGGAGGGGCAGGAGCAGCGCAGGAGGAGATTGAAGCTGCAGGCGCTGGGCAGGAGGTGCAGGGAGATCCGGCAGGTGAGGGTGTGGTCAGGGTGGGCGGGGCTAAGGGGAGGAGGTGCAGGGAGATCAGACAGGTGAGGGTGTGGCTAAAGGTGAGGGCGTGGCTAAAGGTGAGGGTGTGGTCTGACAGGTGCCAAAAGGGTTAAGGTGGGTGGGGCTGAGGGGAGGGTGGGGTCATGGTGGGTGGGGCCTGACAAGTAGGCGGGGCTGAGTGAGGGCGTGGCTGACAGGAGGAGGTGCAGGGAGCTCAGGCAGGTGAGGGTGTGGCCTGACCAGTGGGTGGGGCTAATGTGGGTGTGGCTAAGGTGAGGGACTCAGAGGTAAAGGGTGTGGCTACAGGTGAGGGCGTGGCTAAGGTGAGGGCGTGGCTACAGGTGAGTGCCCCCTTTGGCCCCACCCTGAGTGGCCCCGCCCCTTTTTTGCCCCGCCCCTTTGGCCCCGCCCCCTTTGGCCCCGCCCAGGTGAACGCCAGAGCTCTGCAGAGGCTGCGGCAGGTGCAGAGAGTGACCAGGAGGCTGCAGCTGGAGAGGAGGTGAGACACACCTGGGGACAGGTGGGGACATTTGGGACAGGTGGGACACACCTGGGGACACCTGGGATACACCTGGGGACACCTGGGGACATTGGGACACACACGGGATATACCGCGGGACACCTGGGACACACCTGGGGACACCTGGACACACCTGAGATACACCTGGACACATCTGGGCACACCTGGGATACACCTGGGAACACCTGGGACAGGTGGGACACACCTAGGGACACACCTGGAGATATCAGAACACACCTGGAGACACCTGGGGACAATTGGGACACACCTGGGGACACTTGGGGATACACTGAAGAGGCATCTAGGGACACCTTGGGAGACACCTGGGGATACCTGGGATATACCTGAGACACACCTAGGGACACTTGAGACACACCTAGGGACACCTGGATATACCTGGGGACAATTGGGACATTACACCTGAGATACACCTGGATCCACTTGGGAAACATTTGGGGACACCGGGGATACACCTGGGGACATCTGTATGCACCTGGAGACACCTGGGGACACATCTAGGGACAGCTGGGGACACTGAGACATACGTGGAGACACCTGGGGACACACCTGGGATACACCTGGGACATTGGGACACACCTGGGGACACCTGGGGACACACCTGGGATACACCTGGGGACACCTGGGACATTGGGACACACCTGGGACACACCTGGATACACCTGAGAGACACCTGGGGACACCAGAACACACCTGGGGACACCTTGGGACACACCTGGGGACACATGAGACACACCTGAGATACACCTGGGGACAACTGGGACACACCTGGGGACATCAGAACACACCTGGGCACACCTGGATACACCTGGGGACACCTTGGGACACACCTGGGGACACCTGGGCACACCTGAGGACACACCTGGGGACGTCACAACACACCTGTATACACCTGGGGACACACCTGAGATACACCTCAGAGACACTTTGGGACACCTGTGGACAACTGGGACACACCTGGGGACATCAAAACACACCTGGACACACCTGGGATTTGCCCTTTTATTTGGCCCCGCCCACAATGACCACACCCATTTGTGACCACGCCCATTTTTGGCCACGCCCCCTTTTCCCGGCAGGTTCCTGATGCAGGTGTTGGATTCTCACGGCGATCGCTACAGGCAGGGCCAGCTGACCGTGCTGCTGCAGGTGAGGGACCCCAAATTGTCCCAAAATTGTCCCAAAAATCAGCTGGAATTGTCCCAAAATTATCCCAAAAAATTACCCCAAAATCATCCCAAAATTGCCTCAAAAACCACCTGGAAATCATCCTGAAGTTATCCCAAAAATCACCTGAAATTATCCCAAAAATCACCCTAAAATCCACCCTGAAATTATCCAAAAAATTGCCCCAAAATCACCTGAAATTATCCTGAAATTATCCCAAAATTATCCCAAAAATCACCTGAAATTATCCTGAAATCGTCCTGAAATTATCCCAAAATTATCCCAAAATTGTCCCAAAAATCAGCTGAAATCATCCCAAAATTATCCTGAAATTATCCCAAAAATTATCCTCAAAATTATCCTAAAAATTATCCCAAAACTCACCTGAAATTATCCCAAAATTATCCCAAAAATTATCCCAAAACTCGCCTGAAATTATCCCAAAATTATCCCAAAGTTATCCCAAAAATCACCTGAAATTATCTCAAAATTATACCAAAATTATCCCAAAAATTATCCCAAAAATCAGCTGAAATTATCCCAAAATTATCCTAAAAATTATACCAAAAATCAGCTGGAATTATCCCAAAATTATCCTGAAATTGTTCCAAAATTATCCCAAAAATTTTCCTGAAATTATCCCAAAGTTATCCCAAAATTATCCCAAATTATCCCAAAATTCACCTGAAAATCACCTGAACTCCCCCAAATAACCCCAAAATCCATCCAAAATCCCCCAAAATACCCCCAAATACCCCAAAAATCCCCCCAAACCCATTAAAACCCCCAAAATTCCAGTTCACCCCAAAACACCCAAAATCCCCCAAATCATCCCAAATTCCCCCAAAATCCACCCAAAATCACCCCAAACCCCCAAAATCTCCCAAAAATCCCTCCAAACCCCCAAGTCCCTCAAAAACCCCAAAAAATCCCCCAAAATCCCCCAAATTTCCCCCAGCTGCCCCCAAAACTTGCCTAAATCCACCTCTGGGACCCCAAAATTCCCCCAAAATCACTCACATTTCCCCCAAATCCCCCCAAATAACCGAAAATCACCCAAATTTCCCCAAAATTCCCCAAAACACCCCCAAATTCTCCTAAATCATCCCAAAATCCTCCCAAAATCCCCCAAATCCCCCCAAAATCGCTCAAACCCCTCAAAATCAGCCCCCAAAATTTCCCGAATTCACGCCAAAACACCCAAAAATCCCCCAAATCATCCCAAAATCCCCACATTTCCCCCAAATCCTCTCAAAATCATCCCAAAATTCCCAAAATCCAACCAAAATCCCCCAATCACCCCAAACCCCCCAAAAAATCACCCAAAGTCCCCAAAATCCCCAAAATAACCCAAAATCCCAAATTTCCCATGGAGACGGGTTGTCTCCCAGCCCCCAAAATCACCTGAAATCCCCAAATCCCCCCAAATCCATCCCAAAATCATCCCAAATCACCCTAAAATCCCCCAAATCATCCCAAAACCCTCCCAAAATCCCCCCTAATACCCCAAAAATCACCGCAAACCTCCCCAAATCCCCCAAAATTCCCTGAATTCACCCCAAAACACCCAAAAATCCCCCAAATCATTCTGAATTCTCCCAAAATCCACCCCAAAATCCACTTCAAATCCCCCAAAATCCTCCCAAAATCCCCCCAAATACCCCAATAATCCCCTCAAACCTCTTAAAAAAACCCCCAAAATGCCACAAGTTCACCCCACATCAAAAATCCAAATCCCCTAAAAACCCCAAAATCCACCCCAAAATCTCCCAAAAATCCACTCCAAATCCCCAAAATTACCCAAGCCCTAAATCATCCCAAATTCTGCAAATCCCCCAAAATCCTCAAATCCTCCCAAAATCCCCCAAACCCCTTAAAAAACTCCACATCTCCCCCAAATTCCAAAAATCACCCGAATTCCCCCAAAATCCCCCAAAATAAAAAAATCCCAAATTTCCCGCAGGACGAGGGTTGTCTCCCAGCCCCCCCCGGGAACGCCGAGAACGAGCCTCCCCCCCTCCCCTCCCCCCAGGCCCCCTGGCCGCCCCTCCCCCCCCCGAACCCCAAAACCCCAAAAAACGTCGCCGAGAGCCGCGGGGGGGGCGGCGGGGGGGGCAGGGGGGACCCCAAAACCCCTGCGGGAACGGCGGCCAGGTGAGTCGGGGGGGAATTTGGGGATTTTTGGGGGATTTTGGGGGGATTTGGGAGGATTTTGGGAAGGTTTTGGGGAGATTTGAGGGAATTTTGGGGATTTTGATTTGGGGGATTTGGGGAGGTTTGGGGGAAATTTGGGGGATTTTGGGGGTTTTGGGAGATTTTGGGGGGATTTGGATGGATTTTGGGGATTTTGGGGATTTTGGGGAATTTTGGGGGGTTTGGGGGAATTTTGGGGGATTGGGGGGGATTTTTTGGGGGAGGATTTTGGGGATTTGGGGGTTTGGGGGATTTTGGGGAATTTGGGGGAATTTGGGTTTTTTGGGGTTTTGGATTTTGGGGGGAATTTGGGGGGATTTTGGGGGATTTGGGGGAATTTTGGGATTTTGGGGAGGGTTTGGGGGATTTTGGGTGATTTGGGGAATTTGGGGATTTTGGGGGATTTGGGGGAGGATTTGGGGGATTTGGGTGATTTTTGGGGGGGAGATTTTAATTTGGGGGATTTGGTGATTTGGGGGTGATTTGGGGGATTTTGGGATTTTGGGGGTTTGGGAGGTTTGGGGGGTTTGGAGGGATTTGGGGGATTTTGGGGGATTTGGGGGATTTGGGAGGTTTTGGGGCATTTTGGGGATTTGGGGGTTTTTTGGGATTTGGGGGGATTTTGGGGATTTTGGGGGAATTTGGGGATTTTGGGGATTTGGGGTTGGGGGTGATTTGGGGGATTTGGGGGATTTGGGGGATTTTGGGGATTTTGGATTTGGGGGATTTGGGGGATTTTTTTGGGGATTTTGGGGGGATTTGGGGGAAATTGGGGATTTTGGGGGATTTGGGGGAGGATTTGGGGGATTTGGGGTTTTTTGATTTGGGGATTTTGGGGTTTTGGGGATTTTGGGGATTTTGGGGGTTTTGGGAGATTTGGGGGATTTTGGGGGATTTGGGGGTTTGGGGATTTTGGGGAGATTTTGGGGGACTTGGGGGAGGTTTGGGGGGTTTGGGGATTTGGGGATTTTAGGGGGATTTTTGGGGAATTTGGGGATTTTGGGGATTTTGGGGGGGGAGATTTGGAGGGTTTTGGGGTTTTGGGGGATTTGGAGGATTTGGGGGATTTTGGGGGAGGTTTGGGGGATTTGGGGATTTTGGGAGGATTTTGGGGGAATTTGGGGGATTTTGGGGGATTTGGGGGATTTGGGGGAATTTTGGGTTTTGGGATTTTGGGGGATTTGGGGGTTTTTTTGGGGTGGAGGATTTGGGGGAATTTGGGGGGTTTGGGTTTTTTGGGGGTGGGGATTTTGGGGACATTTGGGGAGGTTTTGGGGATTTGGGGGATTTTGGGGAATTTTGGGATTTGGGGGATTTTGGGGGGTTTGGGGATGTTTTGGGGGATTTTGGGGGTTTTGGGGTTTTGGGGGATTTTGAGGGGATTTTGGGGGAATTTGGGGGGTTTTGGGGGATTTTGGGGAGGTTTTAGGGGATTTGGGGGATTTTGGGGGAGACTTTGGGGGGATTTTTGGGGTGATTTGAGGGGAATTTGGGGGATTTTGGGGGGATTTGGGGGGATTTTTGGGGTTAATTTTGGGGGTTTTGGGTTAATTTTTTGGGTTAGTTTTTGGGGTTAATTTTGGGTTCATTCCGGGGTCAGTTTTGGGTTCATTTTGGGTTCGTTTTTGGGGTTTTTGGGTTAATTTTGGGTTAATTTTTGGGTTTTTTGGGTCAATTTTTGGGATCCAGAATTTCTCACCTCCCCTCCCCCCCCCAGCCCAAGGGGGAGGAGCTTCCCCTCCGCCCCTCCCCCACCTGGGCCCCGCCCAGCCCCGAGAAACCCCCAAAATTCCCCAAATTCTCCGAATTCGACTGACTGAGGAACCCCAAAATCCCGAGAATTCACCCCAAAAACGGAGAGATGGAAATCGCCGCTGGAAACCCCAAAATCCCAAAAATTCACCCCAAAAAAAACCCCAAATTTGGTAATAAAAAGTTGAAATTTATGGAAATGTTTTATTTTTTGGGAGTTGAGTGATTCTGAAATCCCAAAATTCCCCAAAAACCCCAAATTTTCCCCCAAATTCTCCCCAAATCCGCCCCAAATTCCCCCAAAAAATCCCAAATAACCCCAAATTTCCCCAAAATCCCAAAAATTCACCCCAAAAAAACCCCAAATTTGGTAATAAAAAAGTTGAAATTTATGGAAATGTTGTATTTTTTGGGAGTTGAGTGATTCTGAAATCCCAAAATTCCCCAAAAACCCCAAATTTTCCCCCAAATTATCCCAAAATCCACCCAAAATCACCCAAATTCACCCCAAAACCCTCCAGAAACCCCAAAAAACCCCCAAATTTGGTAATAAAAAGTTAAAATTTATTGAAGTGTTTTATTTTTTGGGAGCCTTGAGTGACCCCAAAATCCCAGAGATCCCAAAATTCCCCAAAAAACCCAAAATTTTTCCCCAAATTCTCCCTAAATGACCCCAAAATCCACCCAAAATCACCCCAAAATTCCCCAAAACCCCCCAAAAATTCACAATAAAACACCAAAAATTCATCCAAATTCTGTAATTTTGGGGAGCCTCGAGTGACCCCAAAATCCCAGAGATCCCAAATTCCCCAAAAACCCCAAATTTTCCCCCAAATTATCCCAAAATCCACCCCAAATAACCCCAAATTTCCCCAAAATCCCAAAAATTCACCCCAAAAAACCTGAATTTGGTAATAAAAAGTTAAAATTTATTGAAATGTTTTATTTTTTGGGAGGAGTTGAGTGACCCTGAAATCCCAGAGATCCCAAAATTTCCCCAAAAACCCCAAAATTCACCTAAAATCTCCCCAAATTCACCCCAAATTCCCCCAAAAAATCCCAAATAATCCCAAATTCCCCCCAAAACCCTCCAGAAAACCCAAAAAACCCCCAAAATTTCACAATAAACCACCAAAATCTCATCCAAATTCTGTATTTTTGGGGAACCTCGAGTGACCCCAAAATCTCAGAAACCCCAAAACCCCAAAATCTCCCCAAAATCACCCCAAATCCCTCCAGGGAACCCAAAAACCCCCAAAATTTCACAATAAAACACCAAAAATTCATCCAAATTCTGTATTTTTGGGATCCTGGGAAAACCTCAAAATCCCAGAAACCCCAAAATTCCCCAAATTTCCCCCAAATTCTCCCCAAGACCCCAAAATCCACCCAAAATGACCCCAAATTTCCCCCAAAACCCTCCAAAAAAACCCAAAAAACCCAAAAAACCCCAAAATTTCACAACAAACACTCAAAACTTTACTAAATTCCACTTTTTTTGGACCCCAAAATCCCAGAAACCCCAAAATCCCCAAAATTCCCCCAAATCTCCCCAAAATTCCCCCCAAAGACCCCAAAATCCACCCAAAATCATCCCAAATTCCCCCCAAAACCCTCCAAAATCCCCCAAAAAACCCCAAAATTTCACAATAAAACACCAAAAATTCATCCAAATTCTGTATTTTTTGGACTCCTGGGGGAACCCTAATAACCCAGAGATCCCAAAATTCCCCCAAATTTCCCCCAAAAACCCCAAAATCTCCCCAAATAACCCGAAATGATCCCAAAATTCACCCAAATTCCTCCCAAAACCCTCCAAAATCCCCCCAAAAGCCCCAAAATTTCACAATAAAACACCAAAATCTCATCCAAATTCTGTATTTTTGGACTCCCCCATTTTTTGGGGGTAATTTTGGGGTGATTTTGGGGTGATTTTGGGGGATTTTGGGGTCTCAGAGGTCCTTCAGCCACTGCAGGTTTGGTCCTTCCTTGTCACAGGGGTGAGAAGGAACGTCGGGGAGGTTGCCGTCGTCCCGCAGGGGAACTGCAAATTTGGGAAAATTTGGGAAATTTTGGGTGATTTTGGGGGAATTTCAGAAATTTTGGGGGATTTTGGGGAGTTTTGGGGAAGTTAGGGGGAATTTGTGGTTTTGGGGAATTTTGGGGAGTTTTGGTGAGATTTGGGTGATTTTCAGGGAGTTTTGGGGGAATTTTGGGAGGATTTGGGGGAAATTTGGGGGATTTTTGGGAGGATTTGGGGGAAATTTGGGGGATTTTTGGGAAATTTGGGGGAATTTTGGGGTAATTTAGGGGAAATTTGGGGGAATTTTGAGTGGATATAGGGAGAATTTTGGGGAATTTTGGGGAAATTTTGGGTGATTTGGGGGAATTTTCGTGATTAGGGAGAATTTTCAGGGATTTTGGGGGAATTTTTCGAGGATTTGAGGGAGTTTTGGGGGAATTTTGGGGGAATTTTGGGGAATTTTGGGACATCTGAGGGATTTTAAGAACATCGGGGAGGTTACCGTTGTCCCGCAGGGGAACTGGAAAATTGGGAAAATGTGGGAAATTTTGGGGGATTTTGGGGATTTTGAGGGGATTTGGGGAGATTTTGGGGGAATTTTGGGGGATTTAGGTAGAGTTTTGGGGAAATTTGAGTGGTTTTGGGGGAATTTTGAGTGATTTTGGGGAGTTTTGGGGAAATTTTGGGGGATTTTGGGAGAAATTTGGGGATTTTGGGGGATTTGGGGAATTTTGGGGAATTTGGGGAATTTTGAGGAATGATTTAGGGAGAATTTTGGGTAGTTGGGGAATTTAGGGAGAATTTGGGGGGATTGGGGAAATTAGGGGGAATTTGGGGGATTTTGGGAATGTAGGGATTTATGGATTTTTTGGGGAATTTTGGGGAGTTTTGGGGAATTTTGGGGGATTTGGGGGAATTTTGGGGGAATTTTGGGAGATTTTGAGGGAATTTCAGAAATTTTGGGTGATTTTGGGGGAAATTTGGGGGATTTTTGGAGGATTTTGGGGGATTTTGGGGATATTTTAGGGACATTTTTAGGATATTTTTGGGGCATTTTTGGGGATATTTTGGCAATAATTTTGGGATAGTTTTGGGGGATTATTTTGGGGACATTTTAGGGGCATTTTTGAGCTATTTTTAGGATATTTCTGGGATATTTTTAGGATATTTTTAGAATATTTTGGGGATATTTTGGGGATAATTTTAGGATATTTTTGGGATAATT
This sequence comes from Lichenostomus cassidix, assembly GCF_008360975.1. Lineage (NCBI taxonomy): Eukaryota > Metazoa > Chordata > Aves > Passeriformes > Meliphagidae > Lichenostomus > Lichenostomus cassidix. The sequence goes on from NW_028147440.1 coordinate 900,219, forward strand.
TTAGGATATTTTTGTGGATATTTTGGGATATTTTAGGGATATCTTTGTGGCATTTTTAAGATATTTTTGTGATATTTCTGGGATATTTTTAGGATATTTCTGAGATATTTTAGGGATATTTTTGGAGCATTTTTAGGATATTTCTGAGATATTTTTGGAATATTTTTGGGGCATTTTTGGGGCATTTTGGGCTCACCTGGGTAGCTGTAGGGTGTGGCTCTGTTGATCATCCCTGAATATTTGGTGTAAGGACTCAGCAGAGGAGAAATCACAGCTGGGAAATTTGGGGTTAGGAGACAAAAAAACCCCAAAATTATCCCAAAAAATCTTCCCAAAAATCCTCCCTAAATTCCCCCCAAAATTCCCAAAAAAATCCCCCCAAAAATCCCCTCAAACCCAAAAAATATCCCCAAAAAAATCCCCCAAAACCCCTCAAAATCCTAAAAAATCTTCCCAAAAAAACTCCCAAAATCCTCCCCAAATCCCCCAAAATTCCCAAAAAAATCCCCCAAAAATCCCCCAAAAATCCCCTCAAAACCCCAAAATATCCCCAAAAAATCCCCCAAAACCACAAAATTATCCTAAAATCTTCCCAAAAAACTCCCAAAATCCTCCCCAAATTCCCCCAAAATTCCCAAAAATCCCCCAAAAATCCCCACAAACCCAAAAGATATCCCCAAAATCCCCCAAAAACCACAAAATCCCCAAAATCCCCAAAATCAAAATCTCCAAAATCCCCAAAAATCACCCCAAAATCACAAAATTCCCCCAAAATCCCCAAAATCCCAAACCCCAAAAATCCCCAAAATCACCCCAAAAACCAAAATCCCCACAAATCCCCAAAATACCTCAAAATCCCTCAAAATCCCCAAAAAATCCCCCAAATCCAAAAAATCCCCCAAAAATCACCAAAACCCCAAAAATACCCCAAAAATCCCAGAAAATCTAAAATTCCCACAAAATTCAAAAATCCCCAAAAATCCCCCAAAGAAATCACAAAAAATTCCCCCAAAAATCCCCAAAATCCCCCAAAAAAATCCCCCAAAATCCCCAAAAAATGCCCAAAAAATCCCAAAATCCAAAAAAAATCCCAAAAAAATCCCCCAAAATCCCCAAAAAATCCCAAAATCACCCCAAAATCACCTCAAAATCCCAAAAATCCCCCAAAATTCCCCAAAACTCACCCAGAGCTGCAATGGCAAAGCTGGCTGCAATCACAGGTTCTTTGGCCCAAAAGGTCCTCAGGGCAGAGCCCAGGCCTGGAAAAAATCCCAAAATATCCCAAAAATTATCCTAAATATAACTGAAATACACAAAATGGGATAAAAAAACCCCAATTTCCCCCCAGTTTCCCCCAAAAAACCCCAAATTTCCCCCAATTTCCCCTCAATTTCTATAAAAAATCCAAATTTCCCCTCAATTTTCCCCAATTTCCACAAAAAAAAAACCAATTTCCATAAAAATCCCCTCAGAACTCCCCAGTTTCCATAAAAAAACCCAAATTTCCCCCAACTTCCACAAAAATCCCCTCAATTTCTCCCCAATTTCCATTAAAAAACCCCAATTTCCCCTCAATTTCCCCCAATTTCCCCTCAATTTCCCCAAAAATCCCCTCAGGATCTCCAATTTCCATAGAAATCTCCTCAGAACTCCCCAATTTCCACAAAAAAACTATCAATTCCCTCAATTTCCATTAAAAAAACCCCAATTTCTATTAAAAAAAACAAATTTCCCCTCGATTTCCCCTCAATTTCCACAAAAAACCCCAATTTCCCCTCAAAAACCCCAAATTTCCCCCAATTTCCCCTAAAATCTCCCCAATTTCCCCTCAATTTCCCCCAATTTCCATAAAAATCCCCTCAGAACTCCCGAAATTCCCTCAATTTCCATAAAAAAACCCAATTTCCCCTCAACTTCCCCTCAATTTCACCCAATTTCCCCCAATTTCCATAAAAATTCCCTCAAAACTCCCCAATTTCCCCTCAATTTCTCCCAAATTTCCCCCAATTTCCACAAAAAAACCCCAAATTTCCCTCAATTTTTATTAAAAAACCCCAAATTTCCCCCAATTTCCATAGAAATCCCCCACCCTCCTCAATCCCCACTCAAAAAACCCCAACCTCCCAGTTTCCCCATTTCCATTTAAAAATCCCCTCAGAAATCCCCAATTTCCCCCCAAATCCCCTCAATATTCCCCAATTTCCACAAAAATCCCCTCAGAACTCCCAATTTCCCCTCAATCTCTAGAAAAAAAGCCCCAAATTCCCGTCAATTTTCCCCAATTTCTACTAAAAACCCCAAAATTTCCCCTCAATTTCTCCCAATTTCCATTAAAAATCCCCAAATTTCCCCCAATTTCCCAAAAAATCCCCTCAGGATCCCCAATTTCTATAACATTCCCCTCAGAACTCCTCAATTTTCCCCAAATTTCCCCCAATTTCCCTAAAAATCCCCTCAGAACTCCCCGATTTCCACAAAATCCCCTCAATTTCCCCTCTATTTCCACTAAAAAACCCCAAATTTCCCCCAAAATCCTCTCCATTTCCCCTCAAATTCCCCCAATTCCCATTAAAAACCCCAAATTCCCCTCAATTGCCACTAAAAACCCCAATTTTCCCCAAATTTCCATACAAATCTCCTCAGAACTCCCCGATTTCCACAAAAATCCCCTCAATTTCCCCCAATTTCCACTCAATTTCCATTAAAAAACCCAAATTTCCCCTCAGGATCCCAAATTTCTGTAACATTTCCCTCAGAACTCCTCAATTTCCCCCAATTTCCCCCAAAATCTCCTCAATTTCCATTAAAAACCCCAAAAATCCCCTCAAAATCCCCCAATTTCTACAAAAAACCCCAAATTTCCCCCAATTTCCATAAAAATTCCCTCAGAACTCCCCAGTTTCCACAAAAATCCCCTCAATTTGCCCCAATTTCCACTAAAAAACCCGATTTTCCCCTCAGGATCCCCAATTTCTGTAACATTCCCCTCAGAACTCCTCAATTTCCCTCAATTTCCATTAAAAACCCCAAAAATCCCCCAATTTCTATTAAAAAAACCCAAATTTCCCTCAATTTCCATAAAAATCTCCTCAGAACTCCCCAATTTCCACAAAAATCTTCTCAATTTCCCCCAATTCCCCTCAATTTTCACAAAAATCTCCTCAGAACTCCCCAATTTCCCCTCAATTTCCCCAAAAATCCCCTCAGGATCCTTAATTTCCACAAAAATCCCCTCAGAACTCCCAATTTCCCCTCAATCTCTAGGAAAAAAGCCCCAAATTCCCCTCAATTTTCCCCTCCATTTCTAGGAAAAAACCCCAAATTTCTCTCAATTTCCCCCAATTTTTATAAAAAGACCCAAATTTCCCTCAGTTTCCCCTCAATTTCCCAAAAAAAACCCCAAATTTCCCCAAATTTTCCCAATTCTCACTCACCTCCCGCCATCCCCTCCCCCCTCAAGGACGTCCGGGCGCCGCGGCGCGATGACGTCACACGCTCAGCATAACGTCATGACGTCACGGCGGGTGGGCGTGGCCTGGCGGGAAGCGAAAGGGAAAGTGGGGAGGTAAGGGGGGGGAGGGGAAAAAACCCCAAATTTTGGGGGAAAAAACCCAAATTTTGGGGGAAAAAAACCCAATTTGGGGGGGAGGGGAGGGCCAGAATTGAGGGGGAGGGGAGGAGGGCGGGGAGACCCGAATTTGGGGGTTTTTGGGTCAAAAATTGGGAGGATTTGGGGAGGAAAAAGGAGAATTTTGGGGGAAAAATTTTGGGATTTTGGGAGGAAAAGGAGAATTTTGGGGTGAAAAAATTGGGGGGGAGGGAGGGTTTTGGGGGGAGGGGAGCCGAAATTTGGGAATTGGGGAGGGGGAGGGCGGGGAGATCCAAATTTGGGGGTTTGGGGGAATTTTGGGTCAAAAATTGGGAGGATTTTGGGAGGAAAAGGAGAATTTTGGGAGGAGAAGGAGAATTTTGGGGTAAAAAATTTGGGGGGGAGAGGGAATTTTGGGTCCCAAATTTGGGGGGGAGAGAGAAAATCCCAAATTTGGGAACTGGGGACCCCAAAACCTGAGATTTCTCCCAAATTTCTCCCGAATTCCCCAAATTTCTCCCAAATTCTGACATTTTCTCCCCAAATTTCCCCCCAGGAACCCCAAATTTCTCCCAAATTCCCAAATTTCTCCCAAATTTCCCCAAATTTCTCTCAAATCCCCCAAATTTCTCCCAAATTCTGAGACTTTTCCCCCAAATTTCTCCCAAATTTCTCCCAAATTCTGAGATTTCTTCCCACATTTCCCCCCAGGGAACCCAAATTTCTCCCAAATTCTGACACTTTCTCCCCAAATTTCTCCCAAATTCCCCAAATTTCTCTCAAATTCTGAGATTTTCTCCCCAAATTTCTCCCAAATTCCCCAAATTTCTCCCAAATTCTCAGATTTTCTCCCCAAATTTCCCCCAAATTTCTCTCAAATTCCCCAAAATTTCTCCCAAATTCCCCAAATTTCTCCCAAATTCTGAGCTTTTTCCCCAAATTTTCCCCCAGGAACCCCAAATTTCTCCCAAATTCCCCAAATTTCTCCCAAATTCCCCAAATTCTGAGATTTTCCCCCAAATTTCTCCCAAATTCTGAGACTTTTCCCCCAAATTTCTCCCAAATTGCCCAAAATCTGAGATTTTTTCCCCAAATTGCCCAAAATTTCTCCCAAATCCCCCAAATTTCTCCCAAATTCTCAGATTTTCTCCCCAAATTTCTCCCAAATTGCCCAAATTCTCAGATTTTTTTCCCCCAAATTGCCCAAATTTCTCCCAAATTCTGACACTTTTTCCCCAAATTTCTCCCAAATTCCCAAAATTTCTCCCAAATTCTGAGATTTTTCCCCAAATTTTCCCCCAGGAACCCCAAATTTCTCCCAAATTCCCCAAAATTTCTCCCAAATTCTCAGATTTTCTCCCAAATTTCTCCCAAATTCCCCAAAATTTCTCCCAAATTCTCAGATTTTCTCCCAAATTTCTCCCAAATTCTGACACTTTCTCCCCAAATTTCTCCCCAGGAACCCCAAATTTCTCCCAAATTTCTCTCAAATCCCCCAAATTTCTCCCAAATTCTGAGACTTTTCCCCCAAATTTCTCCCAAATTCCCCAAAATTTCTCCCAAATTCCCAAAATTCTCCCAAATTTCCCCCAAATTTCTCCCAAACTGCCCAAATTCTCCCAAATTTTCCCCATATTTCTCCCAAATCTCCCAAATTTCTCCCAAATTCCCCAAATTTCTCCCAAATTCTGACATTTTCTCCCCAAATTTCTCCCAAATTCTGAGCTTTTTCCCCAAATTTCTCCCAAATTCTGAGATTTTCCCCCAATTTTCCCCCAAATTGCCCAAATTTCTCCCGAATTTCCCCAAATTTCTCTCAAATTCCCCAAAATTTCTCCCAAATCCCCCAAATTTCTCCCAAATTCTGACATTTTCTCCCCCAATTTCCCCCCAGGAACCCCAAATTTCTCCCAAATTCCCCAAATTTCTCTCAAATTCTCAGATTTTTCTCCCAAATTTCTCAGATTTTCCCCCAAATTTCTCTCCACAGACCCCAAATCTCCCAAATTTCTCCCAAATTTCCCCAAAATGGGATCTCTGCACTGGCTGGACGGAGAAGGTTTGGACACTTTGGACCTCCTGGTGACCAACTGGGACCCTCCAGGTGGGAATTGGGGGAGAAACCCCAAAAAATGACCCCAAAAATGACCTTTGACCCCCAAAATGACCCCTGAGTGACCTTTGACCCCCAAATTACCCCCAAAATGACCTCTTTACCCCCAAAAATGACCTTTGACCCCCAAAATTGCCCCTAAAATGACCTCTTGACCCCAAAAAATGACCCCCTGACCCCCGAAATGATGCCCTGAGTGACCTTTGAGCCCCAAAATGACCTTTTGACCCCCAAAAATTACCTTTGGACCCCAAAAATGACCCAAAAAATGACCTTTTGACCCTCAAAATGACCCCCTGAATGACCTTTGAACCCCAAAATTATCCCCAAAATGACCTTTTGACCCCCAAAATGACCCGAGTGACCTTTGACCTCCAAAATTACCCCTAAAATGACCTCTTGACCCCCAAAAATGACCTCTTGACCCCCAAAATTATCCCCTGAGTGACCTTACGACCCCCAAAATTAACCCCAAAATGACCTTTGACCCCCAAAAATGACCCCAAAATGACCTCTTGACCCCAAAAAATGACCCCCTGACCCCCGAAATGATGCCCTGAGTGACCTTTGAGCCCCAAAATGACCTTTTGACCCCCAATGACCTTTGGACCCCAAAATGACCTTTTGACCCCCAAAATTATCCCCAAAATGACCTCTTGACCCCCAAAAGTGATCTCTTGACCCCCAAAATTACCCCTAAAATGACCTCTTGACCCCCAAACTGACCTCTTGACCCCCAGATGACCCCAGTGACCTTTGGACCCCAAAAATGACCTCCTGACCCCCAAAATTATCCCCAAAATGACCACTTGAGCCCTGAAATGACCCCCTGAGTGACCTTTGACCCCTAAAATTACCCCCAAAATTACCCCTAAAATGACCTCTTGACTCCCAAAAATGACCTTTGGACCCCAAAAATGACCCAAAAAATGACCTTTTGACCCCCAAAATGCCCCCCTGAGTGACCTTTCAAGCCCCAAACTGACCTCTTGACCCCCAAAATTACCCCCAAAATGACCTTTGACCCCCAAATGACCCCTGACCCCCAACTGTCCCCTTTGTCCCCCAAACTGACCTTTGATCCCCAAACTGACCTCTTAACCTCCAAAATTACCCCCAAATGACCCCCAAACTGTCCCTGACCCCCAAACTGAGCTTTTGACCCCAAAATTATCCCCAAACTGACCTTTTGACCCCCAAATGACCCCTTGACCCCCAAACTGTCCCCTGACCCCCAAACTGATCTCTTGACCCCCAAATTACCCCCAAACTGACCTCCTGACCCCCAACTGACCCCTTAATGCCCCCAAAATGACCCCAAACTGACCTTTTGACCCCAAAAATGACCTCTTGACCCCCAAACTGACCTTTCCACCCCCAAACTGACCCCTGAATGACTCCTTGACCCCGAACATTTTGACCCCAAAAATGACCCCAAAACTGACCTCTTGACCCCCAAAAATGACCTCATGACTCTCAAACTGCTCCCAAACTGACCTCTTGATCCCCAAAATGACCTCTTAACCCCCAAAATTACCCCCAAACTGACCCCCTAACCCCCCAAAATGACCTCTTAATGCCCCCAAACTGTCCCCTTTGTCCCCCAAACTGACCTTTTGACCCCCAAACTGACCTCTTCATCCCCAAACTGACCCCAAACTGACCCCAAAATGACCAAAACTGACCCTGTCCCCCAAACTGTCCCCTTTGTCCCCCAAACTGACCTTTTGACCCCCAAAATGACCCCAAACTGACCCCTAACCCCCAAACTGTCCCCTTTGTCCCCCAAAATGACCTTTTGAACCCCCAAAATGACCCCTGACCCCCAGAGTGTCCCCCAGCTGACCTGTCCCTCTGTCCCCTCTGTCCCCAGGTGGCAGTGAGGAGCTCTGGGTGTCCCCAAAGCGCCACGGAGCCTCGGGGGGGACAGGAGAGGCCAGGGCTGGCCGGAGGAGAGCCAGGAGAGACCCCAGAGTGACCCCAAGAGTGACCCCAAAAGGGACCCAAGGACCCCAAAAAGTGACCTCGAAAGTGACCTCGAAAGTGACCAACCAAGGATCTCAAAAAGTGACCTCTGGGACCCCGAAAATGACCTCTGGGACCCCAAAAGTGACCTCCACAGGACCCCAAAAAGTGACCTCTGGGACACCCTGGGGACCCCAAAAAGTAACCAACCAGGGACCCCAAAAAGTGACCCCAAAAGAGCCCCAAAAAGTGACCTCTGGGACCCCAAAAGTGACTTCCCAAGGACCCCAAAAAGTGACCCCAAAAGTGACCCCTGGGACACCCTGGGGACCCCAAAAAGTGACCTCTGAGACCCCGAAAGTGACCTCAGGACCCCCAAAAGTGACCCCCCAGCTGGCCAGGAGCCCCAAAATGCCACCTTGGGGACACTTGGGGACATCTGGCATCCCCCAGAGTCATTTGGACCCCCAGGACCCCCAATTTCCTCCCCTAACTGCCCCCCAGGACCCCCAAACCCCCCAAAACTGCCCCAAAACTGCCCCCCAGGACCCCCAAACTGCCCCCCAGCCCCATTTTGACCCCCAGAGCCCCCAAACCCTCCCCCAAACTGCCCCTCAGGACCCCCAAACCCCCAAATCTCCCCCAATTGCCCCCCAGCCCCACTTTGAACCCCAAATCTTCCCCAGGACCCCCAAACTGCCCCCAGCTCCACCTAGACCCCCAATTCCCCCAAATTGCCCCCCAGACCCATTTTGACCCCCTTTGGGCCCCCAGGACCCCCAAATCCCCAGTTCCCCCAAACTGCCCCCAGGACCCCCAAATCCCCAGGTGCCCCCAGCCCTACTTAAACCCCCAATCTCCCCCAAGCTGCCCCCAGCTCCACTTAAACCCCAATCTCCCCCAAACTGCCCCCAACAGCCCAGAATTGCCCCCTTGACCCTCAAACTGCCCCCAGCCCCTTTGGACCCCCAAACTAACCCCCAAATCACCCCCGGCCCCATTTAGACCCCCAGTTCCCCCCTAACTGCCCCCAGGACCCCCAAATCCTCCAAATCTCCCCCAAATTGCCCAGGACCCCCAAACTGCCCTGCAGGTCCATTTAGACCCCCAGGACCCCCAAATTCTCCCCAAATTGCCCCCAGCCCCATTTTGACCCCACTTTGGACCCCCAGGACCCCCAATTCGCTCCCCAAACTGCCCCCAGGACCCCCAAACTGCCCCCAGGACCCCCAAATTGCCCCCAGCCCCATTTTGACCCCCATTTAGACCCCCAGGACCCCCAGTTCCCCCTCACCTTTCCCCCAAGACCCCCAATCCCCAGGACCCCCAGGACCCCTCCCCTCCCGGAAGTGACGCAGACACGCTCCTTTCCCGCCAGCTCCTCTCGTTAGTGCGCATGCGCCCCGCGGGTCTCTCTCTGTTCCAGCTGCGCTCGGCCTACAGCGCCACCTACCGGCGGCCGCTGCCCCTGGGCGGCGCCGCTTCCGCCCGACTGCGCCTGCGCCAACTGCCCGGCGGCGCGCTGCGCCTGCGCGGCTGCGGGGTGCAGGTCCGGGTGCTGCCCCCTGGCGGCCGGGAGGACCCGGAGGAGTGGCGAGGGGAGGAGAGTCCCCGGGCCGAGTCGCCGAGTCGCGATAGGACGCCGCCGGGGAGTCCGGGAGGTGGGAGGCGTGATGTCGCGATAGGCGGGGTGTCCCCGAGCTCTGTCGCGGCCGATATCGCGATATCCACGGTGTCCCCGAGCTCTGTCGCGGCTGATATCGCGATATCCACGATGTCCCCGAGCTCTGTCGCCGCCGATATCGCGATACCCGGAGTGTCGCCAACCTCTGTCGCGGCCGATATCGCGATATCCGCGATGTCCCCAAGCTCTGTCGCCCCAAATATCACGATATCTAAAGTGTCCCCAGCCTCTGTCACCCCAAATATCGCGACACCCAAAGCGTATATCGCGACTCCCACGATGTCCCCGAGCTCTGTCGGCACCGATATCGCGATATCCAAAGTGTCCCCAACCTCTGTCAGCCCCAATATCGCGATATCTAAAGTGTCCTCGAGCTCTGTCGCCCCAAATATTGCGATACCCAGAGTGTCCCCAAGCTCTGTCGCTGCTCATGTCGCGACATCTGCAATGTCCCCAAGCTCTGTCTCCCCTCATATCGCGACACCCAGAGTGTCCCTGAGCTCTGTCGCCCCAAATATCGCGATATCTAGAGTATCCCCAGCCTCCGTCACCCCAAATATCACGATATCCACGATGTCCCCAAGCTCTGTCACCCCTGATATCGCGATATCCACGATGTCCCCAGCCTCTGCCACCTCTCATATCGCGATATCCGCGATGTCCCCAAGCTCTGTCACCCCCAATATCGCGATATCTAAGGTGTCCCCAACCCCTGTCACCCCCCCAGCCTCCCCTCCCCCCAAGCCCGCCGAGCGCTGCACTTTGCTTTAGGAGTTTGGAACCAAAATTGGGAGATTTTCACCCAAATTTGGGAGATTTTGGACGGAAATTTGGGAGATTTTCCTCCAAATTTGGGGGTTTGGAACCAAAATTTTGGAGATTTTCACCCAAATTTGGGAGATTTTCACCCAAATTTTGGGAGTTTGGAACCAAAATTAGGAGATTTTCACCCAAATTTGCGAGTTTTGGACCAAAATTGGGAGATTTTCACCCAAATTTGGGAGTTTGGAACCAAAATTAGGAGATTTTTCACCTAAAATTTTGGAGATTTTCACCCAAATTTGCGAATTTTGGAACCAAAATCAGGAGATTTTCACCCAAAATTTGGAGATTTTCACCCAAATTTGGGGTTTGGAACTAAAACTGGGAGATTTTCACCCAAATTTGGGGGTTTGGAACCAAAATTTTGGAGTTTTCACCCAAATTTGGGGTTTGGAACCAAAATTAGGAGATTTTCACCCAAAATTTTGGAGATTTTCACCCAAATTTGCGAGTTTTGGACCAAAATTGGGAGATTTTCACCCAAATTTGGGGAGTTTTGGAACCAAAATTGGGAGATTTTCACCCAAAATTTGGAAATTTTCACCCAAATTTTGGGTTCGGAACCAAAATTTGGAGATTTTCACCCAAAATTGGGAGATTTTCACCCAAAATTGGGAGATTTTCACCTAAATTTGGGGTTTGGAACCAAAATTTTGGAGATTTTCACCCAAATTTGGGAGTTTTGGACCAAAATTGGGAGATTTTCACCCAAATTTGGAGATTTTCACCCAAATTTGGGAGTTTTGGACCAAAATTTTGGAGATTTTTCACCTAAAATTTTGGAGATTTTCACCCAAATTTGGGAGATTTTCAACCAAAATTGGGGTTTGGAACCAAAATTTGGAGATTTTCACCCAAATTTGCGAGTTTTGGACCAAATTTGGGAGATTTTCACCCAAATTTTTGGGGTTTTAAGGCAAAAAACGAGCAATAAAGAGTTTTTGTCACAAAAAATGAGGAATAAATGGTGGAATTTTGTTTTTTAAATGAGCAAAAAATGTCGAATTTTACCTCAAAAAATGAGCAATAAAATGTTAAATTTTACCCCAAAAATGAGGAATAAAAGGTTGAATTTTATCCCAAAAATGAGAAATAAAATGTTAATTTTTACTCCAAAAAATAAGAAATAAAAAGCCAAATTTTACCCCAAAAATGAGCAATAAAATGTTAAATTTTACCCCAAAAATGAGGAATAAAAAATCAAAATTTTCCCCAAAAAAAAGGTATAAAAAGTCAAATTTTACCCCCAAAAATGAGGAATAAAAAGTCAAATTTTACCCCAAAAATAAGCAATAAAAAGTTAAATTTTACCCCAAAAATAAGCAATAAAATGTTACATTTTGTTCCAAAAATGAGCAATAAAATGCTAAATTTTACTCCAAAAACGAAGAATAAAAAGTCAAATTTTACCCCAAAAATAAGAAATAAAAAGTCAAATTTTCCCCCAAAAATGAGGAATAAAATGTCAAATTTTACCCCAAAAATAAGCAATAAAATGTTACATTTTGCTCCAAAATTGAGCAATAAAATGTTAAATTTTACCTCAAAAATGAGCAATAAAAGGTGAAATTTTATCCCAAAAAATGAGGAATAAAAAGCCAAATTTTAGCCCAAAAATAAGAAATAAAATGTTAAATTTTACCCCAAAAATAAGCTATAAAAACTCAAATTTTACCCAAAAATGAGGAATAAAATGTCAAATTTTACCCCAAAAATGAGGAAAAAAAAGTTAAATTTTACTCTCAAAATGAGAAATAAGAAGTCAAATTTTACTCCAAAAACAAAGAATAAAAGCTCAAATTTTACCCCAAAAATAAACAATAAAAAGCCAAATTTTGCCCCAAAAATAAAAAATAAAAAAGTCAAATTTTCCCCCCAAAAATAAGAAATAAAAAGTCAAATTTTACCCCAAAATGAGAAATAAAAAGTCAAAAAGTCACAACTCAATTAACTCATTAAGGTGTTTAATTAGGGATAAAGTTCATTACATCACCTGGGCGTTTTGGGGAAATTTTGGGGAATTTTGGGAGAATTTGGGGAATTTTGGGTTCTCCATCGGTGGGGGGAGGGGCAGAGCCTGGGGGGAGAAGGAAGAGAATTGAATTCCCAAAAATTCCCAAAAATCCCCCAAAAAAATCCCAAAAATTCCAAAAAAAATCCCAAAAAATCCTCCCAAAAAATTCCCTAAAAATCCTCCCAAAATCCAAACAAAAACCTCACAAAATTCCCCAAAAATCCTCCCAAAAATTCCAAAAAAAAAAAAAAAAATTCCCCAAAAATCCCCCAAACTTTCCCAAAAAATCCTCCCAAAATCCCCAAAAGATTCCCCAAAAATCCCCCAAAAAATCCTCCCAAAGTCCCGCCCAAAATTCCTCAAAATCTTCCCAAAAATTCCCCAAAAATCCTCCCAAAAATCCCCAAAAAATTCCCCAAAATCCCCCAAAAATCCCCAAAAAATTCCCCAAAAATCCACCCAAAATCCAAAATAAATTCCTCAAAAATCCTCCCAAAATTCCCCAAAATCCCCCAAAGCCCCCAAAATTCCCCCAAAACACCTCAAATCCCCCCAAAATCCCCCAAAATTTCCCAAGTTGCCCCAAATCCCCCCAAAAATTCCCCAAAATACCCCCAAATACCACAAATGCCCCAAAACCCCGAAAATTCCCCAAAATTCCCCCAAATCCCTCAAATGTCCCAAAATTTCCCAAAATTTCCTCAAAATTCCACAAAAATTTACCCAAAACCCCCAAAATTTCCCAAAATTTTTCCAAAATTCCCAAAAATTCCCCAAAATTTCCAAATTTCCCCAAAATTCCCTGAAATTCCCCAAATTTCCTAAAATTTCCCAAAATGTCCCCAAAAATTCCCCAAATTTCCTCAAAATTCCCAAAATTCCCCAAATTTCCCCAAAATTTCCCCAAAATCCCAAAATTCCCCAAAATTCCCCAAAATTTCCCCAAAAAATTCCCCAAAATTTCCCCAAAATTTCTCCAAAATTCCCCTAAATTTCCCAAAATTCCCCAAAAATTCCCCCAAATTCCCCAAAATTCCCCCAAAATCCGCCCAAAATTTCCCAAATCCCCCAAAATTCCACAACAAAACCCCAAAATCCCCCAAAATTCACCCTAAAATTCCCAAATTCCCCTAAAATTCCTCCAAAATCCCCAAAATTCCACAAAACCCCAAAATCCAGCAAAATCCTGAAAACCCCAAAACACCCAAAACCCCAAATCCCCAAAATTCCAAATTCCCAAAATCCCCAAAATAACTAAAAAATCCCCAAAATTTCCCCAAACCCCAAAATCCCCCCAAATTCGACAAATTACTCCTAAATACCTAAAAATCCCAAAATGCCCCCAAAATTAACTCCAAAATTCCCTAAATTCCCAAAATTCCACCAAAACCCCAAAATCCCCGAAAATCCCCCAAATTCCCCAAAAATCCCCAAAAATCCCCCAAAAATCCCCAAACCCCCAAAATTACCTTTGTTCTCAGAGCAGCAGCCTCAGCCCAACCCCCAGCAGGATCACCCCGAATTTGGGGTGATTTTTGGGATTTTGGGGAACAGCAGAGGGGGGGCTGTGCTGGCAGCGGGGGGGCTGCTCGGGCAGGGGGGGCTCCTGGGTCCAGGTGAGATCTGGGGGGAAATTTTGGGAATATTTGGGATTTTTTGGGATTTTTTGGGGTTTTTTGGGGATTTTTTGGGGATTTTTGGGGATTTTTTGGGGATTTTTTGGGGTTTTTTGGGGATTTTTGGGATTTTTTGGGGATTTTTTGGGGATTTTTGGGGTTTTTTTGGGGATTTATTTGGAATTTTTGGGATTTTTGTTTTGGGGGATTTTGGGGATTTTTGGGATTTTGGGATTTTTTTGGGGTTTTTTGGGTTTTTTGGGGATTTTTTGGGTGGTTTTGGGGATAATTTGGGAGGGCAGGGGGCTCCTGGGTCCAGGTGAGATCTGGAGGGAATTTGGGGATTTTTGGGGTTTTTTGGGGATTTTTGGGGGGATTTTTGGGGGTTTTTTTGGGTTTTTTGAGGTAATTTGGGAGGATTTTGGGTGGATTTGGGACTTTTTGGGTGGAATTTGGGGAGGGCAGGGGGAGCTCCTGGGTCCAGGTGAGATCTGTGGGGAAATTTTATGATTTTTGGGGATTTTGGGGGATTTTTGGGGGATTTTTGGGGATTTTTTGGGGTTTTTTGGGGATTTTTTGGGTTTTTTGAGGTTATTTGGGTGGTTTTGGGGATAATTTCGGGAGGGCAGGGGGGGCTCCTGGGTCCAGGTGAGATCTGTGGGGAAATTTTGGGAATTTTTGGGATTTTTTGGGAATTTTGGGATTTTTTGGGTGAATTTTTGGGGATTTTTGGGGAGATTTTGGGGTTTTTTGAGGTAATTTTGGGGTTTTTTGGGGAGATTTGTGTATTTTTGGGAGTAATTTGGGGAGAGCACGGGGAGCTCCTGGGTCCAGGTGAGATCTGTGGGGAAATTTTATGATTTTTGGGGATTTTTGGGGATTTTTTGGGAATTTTTGGGGATTTTTGGGATTTTTTGGGGATTTTTGGGGGATTTTGGGGTTCTTTTTGGGATTTTTTTGGGGGTAGGGATTTTGGGGTGGGGGATCCTGGGAGGTGAGATCTGGGGTTTGGGAATTTTGGGGGATTTTTGGGATTTTTGGGGAATTTTTTGGGGGTTTTTTGGGGATTTTTGGGGATTTTTTGGGATTTTTTGAGGATTTTTGGGGGTTTTTGGGATTTAGGGGATTTTTTGGGGGATTATTTGGGATTTTGGGGATT